>NC_070611.1:55949778-56255178 GCF_027172205.1 Podarcis raffonei
TGATTGTTTTCTAAATTGCCCTGTTGAGCACCGATTTGCTGCTCTGGGAGAAAGAGCAGGATAGAAATTTAAGAAAGAAAGAAAGAAACAGGTAAAGAATATGTTACCAATCTTCTCAAATTGATTTGAGGGACATGACACAATGTCATGTGATGTCCTGACGTCACACTCACAATGTCGCACAATGTCCTGAGGTTGCGAGAAGCCAGCAGGTAGAACTGTACACCATCTGAACACAGAGGGGGCCTGTTCCCCTCAAAAAATAATGGGGGGCCCTGTTTCAGTCCTTAGGAGCTGATGTGTATGTCCATTAGGATATAGGAGAGGGAGAGAGGATTGACTCTGCTGAAATGGCTCCTCTCCAGAGGTGGGGTGGTGTTGCTCAATTGGCTTCTCAATGTGGAGTTCGTTACACATAACTGAGAGGGGAAGGGGAAGATGGCAGAGCTTTCTTGCTGCTGTGCCCACACCCCGCTGACTTCCCTGCCACACCTCCCCTTTTTCTCTTAGTTACCAGCTGCAATCTCTGCTTTAAGAAACTAGGTAAGGCACACAGACCCATCCCACTCCACACTGCCAGCTGCTCCCTCTCCTCTCTTGGTTGTCACCTGCAGTAGCCATTTCACGAAACTATAGAGGAGGGGAAAGACTTTGGGGCCTTTCCATCCAGTCCACTGAAAGGCTAGTAACTGCCCTTGAACTCTTTCCACTTTCAGCTGATCATCACAAGAACTCTGCAGCAAAGAAATTGTGCCTGAGTTTGGCTCCCTGCACCTCCTCCTTCCCACTCCCTTTTCCTTTTGTGCCGTGTCCCTTAGATTGTGCGCCACTCTGGGAGCCATTTCTGGCTGAAGGGTAGAATCAAAATATCTTAGACAAGCAGCAACGTGAATTTGCAACCTCTCCTTCTCGATGATGCCATCGTACACCATTGCAGTTGCACTCACTCTGCAACAATGGGAAGCTTCCCTTGCCATCTTTATTCTTCTTTGGGGATGCTTTATTTATTTGGGCATGCTTTATTCTTATTTGGGGATTAGCGTGTATGTGGAAAGCTGACATGTACAAAATAACCCTCTAGTGTAGAGAGAAATCAGCCATTTAAATCAGTCTCAGTGTTAACAAGACGATCCATTTCATCCCCCAATAGAAGCTAATGAATCACTGTAAAGTTATTGTGGTGGAAAGACACTGGCTGCTGGCAATTAGACGGATGAGAAATGTTATTCTCACAAGTGGGTACTTTAAAGTAATTATTTACCATTTTGTGTGATTTTTTTTTCTGTTTTAAAGAAAATATCCGAGCATAACTAAGCTTTGATTACCTGTCATCTAAAGATGCACAGTCTCGCAGGGATATTTACAAAGATGTTATCAGTGGATTTGCCGCTCAGAAGAAATTCGAAGCAGACTCCTAAACAAAGTGTGGAGCTGGCCTACTTAACGTGGCAGTTTTAAGGTGAATGTTTTGTGTAAATCCATCCTAAATTGACATTTTAGGCAGCTTGGCCATGACACCTGGCCTTTTCTATGCTTGATGCAAATCGACAGAGCTACCATAATTCCTACAAAAGGCCATTAGTTACCAACAACAGTAGGGAAAGACCAAAGCTATTCATCCATTTGCCATCACTTGACACTGCTGCAGAAGACCATTAATTGTCAGCAGCAAGAGAAGCCAGACCTAGATCATCCCAACTTTGCCATCATTGCTCTTGGACTAAAATACCTTCCTAAGAAATGGGCCAAGCCAAGCTCTCCATCTTCCCATCAATAATTATTTCTGTAGCCAGTGTTGTTGTTGTTGTTGTTGTTGTACAAAGCGTCGGTACTGACCATGATGCTGCTACAGCAAGTGCCACATTTTTAACATTTGGGGAAAATGGGTGCCGGTACTGCGTTCCATTGAGTACCCCCAGGACAAAAATGCACTGTCTGTAGCTAACTTTCACAGAATCACAGAATTGTAGAGTTGGAAGGGGTCCAAAGAATCATCTATAGTCCAACCCCCACAATGCAGGAATCTTTTCTCCCAATGTGGGACTCAAACCCATGACCCCAAGATTAAGAGTCTTATGCTCTACCAACGGAGCTATCCCAGGTCACCTTAACTTGTCAACCTCTTTTGCAGCTATGTAAGTTGGGCCCTCATTTCTTCAATGTGGGGGAGAGGGTACTACAAAGATTGCCCACTGGTCCAGTTGCCTGGACCTCAATATCTTCTGGAAGGCCTCTCCCACTATGAACCTACCTGAACCTTTACATCATCTCCCGAGGCCCTTCTTCATCACCCCCGCTCTGAAGGAGGCTTGGTGAGTGATGACAATGGAGAGGGCCTTTTTGCTGTGTGCTTGAAACCTCCCCATCCCCATTTTTTGTCTTATTTGATAGCCAACCAGCTTCCACTTAAAGCAGACCCACTGAAATTAATGGACCTAAAATTAGTCACGGCAAGTAATTTCAATGGATCTACTCTGAGCACAACAGAAGAAGAAGAAGAAGAAGAAGAAGAAGAAGAAGAAGAAGAAGAAGAAGAAGAAGAAGAAGAAGAATAGTAGTAGTAGTAGTAGTAGTAGTAGTAGTAGTAGTTTGGATTTGATATCCCACTTTATCACTACCCAAAGGAGTCTCAAAGCGGCTAACATTCTCCTGTCCCTTCCTCCCCCACAACAAACACTCTATGAGTTGAGTGGGGCTGAGAGACTTCAAGAAGTGTGACTGGCCCAAGGTCACCCAGCAGCTGCATGTGGAGGAGCAGAGACACGAACCCGTTCACCAGATTACGAGTCCACTGCTCTTAACCACTACACCACACTGGCATTAGGTACAATCCATTGTTCATTTCTTTTTTATATACAGTGGTACCTCGGTTCTCAAAAGAAATCCATTCCAGAAGCCCATTTGGCTTCCGAAAAGTTCAAAAACTGAGGTGCAGCTTCCCATTGGTTACAAGAGCTTCTTGCACTCAGAGGAAGCCATGTCACATGTTCTGGTTCCAAAAAAAATTCAAAAAAGGAAGCATTTACTTCTGAGTTTTTGGCATTTGAGAACCGAAACATGACAATGGAGGCATTCAGGAACCGAGATTCCACTGTACTACATATCGCTTGAGAGATTTAGAAAAGATTGGAATGCTGTATATATGGTTTTAAATAAATAAAATAAATTCCAATCATTCTCAACCTTAGGCCTGCCAGGAGCTGGAGTTTAGCAACATGTGAAAGACCACATGTTTCCCTCCCTGATTTCATGGCATGTGCTAGCACACCAAAATGTAAGGATCTAGTCCATCAGAGGCAGTAAGGCTTCTGAATACCAGATAAAGGAACCCACCCGAGTGGGGAGAGCTCTTGTGCTCAGGTCCTGCTTGAGGGTTGGCAATTGTGAGAACAGGACGCTGGACTAGATCGGCCATTGGTTTGATCCAGCAGGCTCGTCTTATGTTTTCATGTTCTTATGTAAGAACATGCCTGTTGTCTAAGAAGGCAGGGTTTGCTGAGAATCCAGCATTTAGCAAGTCAGGCTCCATTAACAGCTTGGAAATTAATTCAGCAGCATGTAAACATGATTTCACGCAGTGTCTAAATAGCTGGCTTCCTACTGTGCGTAAAAACGAATATATCTCGATTTGGAAACTGTCTGGGTTCATGAAAGAGCTTGTGCTGCTGTTCTTTGTAACATCTTTATGCAAAAAAACCAAACAAACAAACAGAAAACCCTCCACTTCTAAATTAAACAAGGCATGCTTCTATGAAAGAGCAGCTTAGTGACAGGAAACTCTTTAAGCCTTCTCCAAGAAGGCGGTGTTCTGTTCACAGGTTCCAATTTATTTCTATTTATTTATTACATTTCTAAAAATTGATTTTTGTAATGTCTCCTGTTACCAAGCCATGGTTTTAGTCATTTTGATGTCCCAGGGGAAATTAAGAAACAGTAATATCCCTAAATTTGCAGTAGGCCAGGGAATAAGCTCATATCTCCTCTACAGACTCCTCTTATCCATTCTAAATATACCCAGCTCCTTCAACTGCTCCTAATAAGCTTGGCTTTCAGACCCTTGATCATCTTGATCACCCTCCTCTGCACACATTCCAGCTAGTCAATATCCTTCTTAAATTGTGGCACCCAGAACTGGACACAGGATTCCAGATGTGTTCTGACCAAGGCAGAATAGATCGGCACTATGACTTTCCTTGATCTGGACACTATTTCTGTTGATGCAGCCTAGCATAGTGTTTCTTTCTTTCTTTTTCCCTTTTTGCTTTTGCATCACTCTATTGACTCATGTTAAGCTTGTGGTCTACTGAGACCCCTTGATCCTTTTCATGTAGTACTCTCAAGCCAAATATCCCCCATCTTATATTTATGCAGCTGGTTCTTCCTGCGTATGTGTAAAACTTTACATTTGTTCCTATCAAAATTCATTTTGTTACTTTTGGTCCAGTGCTGCACTCTATTAAGGTCATCTTGAATCCTGATTCTGTCTTCTGTGATTCTGTCTTGTTGGATCTCTTATCAGTAGGTACATTCACACACTTGTGTTTTCCTGATTATATAACTAGCACTTCCATCCTGGTTTTGTTTTTTTTACATTTTTACATTCCTATCACACTGCTATACCTGTTGCATTATGGAACTGTGCTTTTTTGGCCAATATACCAGCAAGTCACACTAAATTTATTTCACCCCAGTGGCTGTGGTATGGCATAACAACCAGCACTACTGGATGACATTGTTACTCCCCAATGTTTTCTGCACGTGCCTGATTCATGAAAACAGCAAGAAAGAACTTTGTGCTTCTATACCACCCCAAATTTTGTCACTTTACTCCTGCAATTTTCTGGGTTAATGGGGTTGCAAATAGATTATTTCTGGAACCAATTAACACAGAAATGAGCACTTCCGCTGGATTCTGCTAGATTTCCAGAAGTGACTTTGAAAGCTCAAATACCTGTATAATATAGAAATTAAACCAAGGAATGGAATAAACAGCTGTGTTAATGTATCCAATGTCCTTTTTAAAATGAGGTCCCAGAACTGGTCCAGATCTGGCCAGACCAGGGTGGAATTATTACTTCTCACGACATTGACATTACCTTATTTGCTGAATAGATTTTTATGTAAGATGAGGATCTTTGTTGCTACCAATGCCTGTTTCTTTAATGCTATCTGTCAACAAAAATGGAAGGTTCTTGGAATTGTATTGCATATTTATTGCAATTTATTTATTTAAGGCACAACAGTGCCAAGAAAACATTAGCATTTGCCCAAAGGGTCCCAGCATAATCTGTATTTGTGACAAGTCAATGTCATTAAAAATAAATAAAATAAAAACAATTGCTGTTACTTCTGCTGTGGATCACTGAATGGCCTTTGAAAAGTGTAGCATACCTTTTTGTTCCTCTTCCATGGTAATGGGGTGAGAGCAGCATTCCATGAAATTGTCCTCGTCAGGACAATACCTAATTGGCGCTAACTGCATTAATGTCTTGAGAAAGTCAATTAGATGGTTGTTTACGTGGGTTATGAGTGATTTAACCATGAGCTGCCCCCAGCACCTGTTCACTTTCATTTTACTTTTTTTTTTGTCTGCCGATATGCAGTTGCACACTGATATGCATAGTATAGCACACACAGTGCTACAGCAGAGATAATTCAGTTTGTACCTTAAAGGTTAATTATGTTAAAAGTAAGTCAGCTTACCAAGTGGGGAGGTGGCCGAGGTGTTGCCTAGCAAGCACAGAGTGGCATAATGTTTGCTGAGATAGCACATGCTGTGCTTGGCTGTGTAGTTCTGCAGGAGTTTTCCCTTTGTATGTTTAGTTGAATGTCTCCCCGCTATGTACAAGGCCTGAATATCAGAAAGACAAAAGCTCTCTGTTTATTTGTCCTGAAATTGTACACTGTCTTTGTTCAGTTTCCTCAGTAGAGGGCTATCAGGATTTCTTTTCTCTCTGTCTGCGAAAGTCACTATGCTAACACACGGCTCTGTCCTCCAAGGTCCTGAAATCACTCCCCACTCCTCAGAATCTGCTGTCTGAGGTGCATGTTTCATCACAGGCATCTGCAGGGATTTTCCTGGGGTGAGTGAAAAATAAAACCCTGAAAGGAGGGAGCAGGCAAATTTCTCTCACACACAAAATGAGAAAATAGTGCCTGTACATGTTGCCTCATCTCTCAGGGTTTATACAGTGGTACCTCGGGTTATGAACTTAATTCGTTCCAGAGGGCCATTCTTAACCCAAAACTGTTCTTAACCTGAGGTGCGCTTTTGCTCATGGGGCCTCCCGCTGCCGCCGCGCCACTGGTGTGCGATTTCCGTTTGCAACCCAGAGCAACTACTTCCGGGTTAGCAGAGTTCGTAACCCAAAGCATTTGTAACCCAAAGCGTTTGTAACCCGAGGTACCACTGTATATGATAGAAATGCACATTTGAAAACACACACACACAAAGGAAAACTGGGAATCTATGGATTATGCTTCATTTGAGGGGCAACTGACTCCCACCCCATGGACGCCTGCACACTTTGCCTAAGGGTAGGGAGGGCCCTGCAAACCTGCCTCAAAAAGAATTCATCTCTTGACAGCTTAATTCTGCCAAATCCTAAGGTCCTCTGATCATACAATACAACCTTGCCAATGCCAAAGAGAAGGTCCTTCAAACAGCATATCAGGATTACAGCTCCTTGGGTCTACACAAACAAAAAGCACCATCTTGGTAAAAGGAATTTCCCCCAAGCCACAGCGTGCAAATATGGAGGATGAATGACTTCCTCTGCTCTCAAAATGTCCGTGAAGGAATCTCGTCTACAAAATGGGCCTCTTATGCACACGATCCTGGTCCATTAACATTCTCAGAGTGTAAAGAGAGAGAGGCCATTCTCAGAGTGCCTTCAGCAGCAGTAAAACAACAGAGCCAGTAAAGAAATGTGCTTCTGGTGAAGAAGCGGTTATAGCTTACCAGTACTGATAATATCATCACACTAGAAAAGCCCAGACACAGTAAGATGGTCAGGATTGGAATCAGTTACAAAGTCATAGGCTCCAGTTTCCCTGTTTTCTGGTATCACCTGGTAAAAGAATGATTTTGCTGGCCAACAGGGGAAGCCTGTACTTCTGGTGACTTTGGCTGTCAGAATTCATAAATACGTACAAACTTCTATCTTTAAAAAATTGCATTCAATTGTATGCCTTGAATATATTAAGATGTGCCATTCCACTGCGCTGTATGAGAGCAATCAGTTTGCTGCCAAATAACAGGGATTTTTCTGTTTTCATTTAAAGGATTGAACATTATCCCTTTGCTTCTGGTTTTTTGTGTGTTTTTTTTCAAGGGGGAAAAAGATGGATTCAATGCTGCACACTTTGATCATTTTAAATACACATCAAGCCACTGTGTTTAATCAGACATTTTGCTGGAATGTTGGCTGCTTCTGAGGATTAGTCCACAAGATCAAGTGGAATAAAAAAGAGATGGGGGAGAGAAAAGCCCGCCACTTTTTGATAAGATTAATCGTGAAATCTTCCTTAACGACCTGGATTTTGTTTGAAATTGGAACAACTTTTTTCATCTTTCGCAGAGCATGCATGATCACCATATTTTGCAAATGTGTTCAAAGTGAATAAAGAGTTTGTAGGAGAACCACCAAGCCCGTTGCTTGTCCTGTAAGCAGAACATAAAAACATGACACAATCTGAACCAGAACTAGCTGGCGCATTTGGCTAACATTGTCCAAGGAGTAAAGGTGTTCATACAGGAGGGATGGATTTCAACGCATGGTCAGGTAGCTCTTTTTCACCTCTTTACATTTGAGAAAGTATTTACTCGGTATGTGAATTGGAATTCCTCTTAAGATATAAACTAGTCTAGGTTAATCTTAAAATATAAACTAGTCTAGGAGAGCCAGTGTGGTGTAGTGGTTAAGAGCGGTAGTCTCGTAATCTGGGGAACCGGGTTCGCGTCTCCGCTCCTCCACATGCAGCTGCTGGGTGACCTTGGGCCAGTCACACTTCTTCGAAGTCTCTCAGCCTCACTCACCTCACAGAGTGTTTGTTGTGTGGGAGGAAGGGAAAGGAGAATGTTAGCCGCTTTGAGACTCCTGAAGGGGAGTGAAAGGCAGGATATCAAATCCAAACTCTTCTTCTTCTTCTTCTTCTTCTTCTAGGTATTATGTTCATTCTAACAGCATTGACTTTCCCCCACAGGGTAAGGTTCAATGACACCCATCTGTCAATGTCTATTGATACCTCATGATATATTTTGTTGATTTTGTTGATGTTTGATGACACTAATTTAGATAAGCCTCATGTTATTAATATGCCTACATATTTTATGTTACCTTTGCAAATATGAATTTGGTATTGTTTAAATGGTTGAACCAAAAAGTTATTTCCTATTAACATCAACTCTGATTTGGACCAGTTTATAGTGTGCCCACTATATATTGCCCAAAACATCTATATTTTGCATTAATATTGGAAGAGTACTGTGAGGTTTCATGATAAACAAAAGAATAATCATCTGCAAAATGCTTAATCATCCGCCTTGCTTAAAGGAATAGCCTTCTCCTAGTAACATTGCCATGCTGCCAATCAGGCATGGTTGTGTGATAACATCCTTGTGCATTAAAGATAGCTAATGAAAACAATTCAGGATGAGGGGAATGCATGCAAGCAGGGGTGAGTGTGCAATGGTTGGAGTGGTGGACCAGGACCTGGGACATCAGGGTTCAAATCCCCATTGGGTGGCACTCTCTCAGCCTACCTCACAGGGGTAAATTGGGGAGGGATGAGAACCTTGTATGCCACCTTGAGCTCCTTAGAGGAAAGGTGGGCTATAGGAAATGTAATAATAAAAATAAACAAGCAAACATAAGACTCTCACTGATTGGTGGCTCCAATCCCCGTGAGCCTCTGCTGACATTGCCACACACATGACTTACTCTTAGGATCCACTTTTCTACATGGAATCTTTGTGCAAGTTCTGAGCACTTTGGAGAAGTTCTTTTCGGCCTTAGGGAGGGGAAAGCAATAATCACCTTTCCAACTTTCTTCTGCTTGCCCAGATGAAATATAGATCAGAAATATCTGTTTTCCAGGGAGGTTCTCAGTCATACAAATGGAGATCTCTCTTAATGATATTCAGCAATTATCTTAGAAATATAAGAGAGCCTGTGTCAATATGATTCCTCATAAAATTCTTAAACTCTCCTTGAGCAGGGAGATAGTATGGATCTGAGAGCAGAGCAAAAAATAATAATGAAAAGCTGACCTTTGAAATTTTGCTTTTGCACTGTGTTACTTATACATGGCTTCAAATCCCAGAAGAGGACACAAAACAGCAGGTGAAACCAAAATGCTCCGGGAGTCACACAAGGAATAGGATAAGAAAAATGATGACTTCACAAACAGCAGTGACATTGCTGAGCTAATGTAGATGATGGGCACATTATCAAGCTGAGTCAGACTTAATTTGTAACCTTTGCCTAACCACTCAGCATAAAAGAACTGAGGCATATTAAAGGGAAATGATTACATCCCCCCCCCTTTAAAAAGTAGACCTGTGAGTAAGGATGGGAATATCAGTTCATTTCTGGTCCTTGTCCATTTTGCAGTTCTGCATTCATAAGTCTGCCCATTTTGCACGAACTCGTTCACAAATCCATCCCATTTATCAGCATATTTTTTTCAAAAACAGTTACAAATATCCTTGCTTTAGTGTGTATTTAAATAAGTATTTATCACAAGATGCATATCATTTATCATTTAAAAACTTATTTTGTTTCAATGCATACATTTCAAAATGGCTTATATCCTATAACACACATTTTGAGGAACTTGGGTACTTTTTTTGGAGCTGAGAGTGGCACACTTTGGTGCAACTACGATGAGTCTTGGACAGGCTTCCTCAAACTCGGCCCTCCAGATGTTTTGGGACTACAATTCCCATCATCCCTGACCACTGGTCCTGCTAGCTAGGGATCATGGGAGTTGTAGGCCAAAAACATCTGGAGGGCCGAGGTTGAGGAAGCCTGGTCTTGGAGCTCAAACTCACTTGCCAAAGTTGATTATGCTCCTGAAAAAAGATTGCTATCCAAAAATGTGATGGACTCAATAAAGACACTTCTCCTGTACACCTGCATTCTTACTCCCCCACCAACCACTGCATTTTGTGTCTTCTCATTTTTCCTTTCCCCAACATTAGAAGAAACTGCCAGCTGCCTGAAGCTTGGTAATGGGGCAGAGGATGAGAATTCTCTCCTTTGTGTACAAACGATGGGAAGTGATGGCAGAGAAAGGGCATCACTTACATATAAGTTAAGAAAGCAATTCTTAATTCCCAGTCTCATGTTGAATACAAACAAAATATCCACACTAAACCAAAATGCTTACAAACAGCTCATATGCAGCATTTGGCAACAATTCAGCCTAATAATATAATATAAATGGGTTGTATTCAATGATCAGCATCTCTGTTTGTATCTTTCTTCACATTGTTTCCTAAGTGGATTTGGACAAGTATTGGTCTACGTTTTATCACTGTATGGATGGCAAGATGTTGTGGTTTTAGGTATTCTTTTCACAGAAATGGATTGGGCTGCATCCAGCAGTGTCTTTCCGTCAATGCAAGGACATCTGTCCACACAATGTGGATTCCTCTCTGCTCCTCTATCTGTGTGTGCACACCCCACAGAGGAAACCCCCAGACCAGACCTAGAAGGGCATGAGAAGCATGGAGATAGAATGTCCCATTGTGCAGGTAGAAGTCATTCTGCTAACGGGAAGACTTTGTTGGATATAGCCCAATATGTTTATATAGAAAGAATTCTCCTGAGCCAGAACAGTGGTCCCTGTCCAAGGTCCTGACCTTGATTTACTGTAGCTTCCAGTCTGTTCCATACCCTTAGATCTACTGGCTTCCATCTTGCTTGGGCCATCAACTTTTATTGGTGGTGAACACCATAATGGATCAGGACAGAACCAAGCAGCCATTCAAAGTGTTGGTGCTGACCTTTAAAGCCCTAAACGGCCTCGGTCCAGTATATCTGAAGGAGTGTCTCCACCCCCATCGTTCTACCTGGACACTGAGGTCCAGCGCCGAGGGTCTTCTGGCGGTTCCCTCATTGCAAGAAGCCAAGTTACAGGGAACCACGCAGAGGGCCTTCTCGGTAGTGGCACCCGCCCTGTGGAACACCCTCCCACCAGATGTCAAAGAGAACAACAACTAACAGAGTTTGAGACATCTGAAGGCAGCCCTGTTTAGGGAAGCTTTAAATGTTTGATGCATTACTGTATTTTAATATTTTGTTGGAAGCCACCCAGAGTGGCTGGGGAAGCCCAGCCAGATGCACAGGGTATAAATAAATAATAATAATTATTATTATTATTATTATTATTATTGAGTCATCACTTGATCCAAGAATAGAAAATGGATACAATTAAAACCAATACTGTGTACAGCTGTTGGGGATAGATTTCAACATTCAGGAGAAGCACCTGAGACTGCAACCTGTTACTGTGAGAAAGGTAGGTGGGCTAACAGCAGCAGCTGCTGCACTTCGCCATCTGATTTGGTAGGCAAGCGAGAAAGAGGATGCTGCAAGAGACTCTGGGTGACAGTCAGTCTTTCCAGGTCAATGGGGCCTGGGCACCTGCCCAAGGATGCTGACGCCTGCATCATCTCTGAGTTCAATCTTTGCTGTCACAGGTGAAGAGCCATAGCTCAGTGGTAAAGCATTAGCTTTGCATGCAGAAGGTCCCAGGTTTCATGTCACACATCTCCAGGTAGGGCTGGGAATTGTCCTTGGCCTAAACCCCTGAAGAGCCATTGCTAGTCACTGTAGACTCTCCTGAGCTAGAGGGACCAATGGGCCTGATTCATAGGACAGTCTCCTATGTCCCTATGGGTTTGGGAACATGCTGAACCCTGCAGCATGGATGCACGCTCTGTGACACATGAGAATACTGCATCCAAGTTGTGGCTTGCTGTTAATCAAGAAGAAGGTGAGCCTGTATCCCCTAAGGAAGCACCATGGGTCAGTCGTAGAACATCTGTTTGCATGCAGAATAACCAAGTTTCAATTCCCAGCATCTCCTATCTGAAAGAGAGGAGAGTCACTGCCACTCGGTGTAGACAACACCATGCTAGATGAGAAAGATGTCAGATTGTTTTTGTATGCCACAACTGCAGCTAGAATTTTGTTGGCCAAAAATTGGAAATCACAAGAAGTACCAACAGTGGAGGAATGGCAGATGAAGATGATGGACTTTTGGGAGCTAGCTGACCTGACCGGAAGAGTCCGCAACCAGAAGGAGGAGGAGTACCAAGAAGAATGGAAGAAATTCAAAGACTATTTAGCTAAATATGTTAAGATAACTTAAATAGAATTACTTGCGAGTATCAGATAGGCCTAGGATTTAAATATGTGATGTTGTAGAATACTATGTTGTTAAAATGAAAAGAAAGAAAGATGTTAATCAACCAAGTAAATTCTATGTGAAAATAGTTTTGGAAAACTGCAACAATGATTTATATGGAAACTCAGCCAGGGGGATTCGAGGAAGTCACCTAACAATGTTAACAGAAGTGGAATTATTACAGTTAGGATAAATGTTTGTTTGTTTTTTAATATTTTCTTTTCATGTTTGTGGATTTATGTGTCATAAATTTGGAAAACTAATGAAAAAAATTGGGGGGGGGGGCACAACACCATGCTAGATGGACCAGTGGGCCTGACTCTGCATTAGGCAGCTTCCTGTGTTCCTATGGGCCAAACTAGATGTGACGTTAATGTCATGAATGCAACTAACATGCACATTTTTTGTTATGTATATCGACAACAATGGGAGTTTCCCTTTCCATGCAAATAAGCACCAACAGAAGGCAGTGTTTGCTACATCCTCCCTCTTCCCATGTGGTTCTGGATGGAGTGAGCCCCACTCACCTGTCAAAGTGCCGCCTGTGGGAGCAGGGAGGATGGGATCCAGCTCATCAGTTAGATCCTGTTCCCCACCCCTGCCCAACAGCTCCAGCCCGCATAGTCAATGGGCCAGGATAATGCCACAAATCTGGAGAGCATCGCCCCTGGTAGGAGCTGTTAGTTGTATAAGACACTGCTGCCTTGCCCCATATTTAGAATATCAATGCAAATTTATAGCTGCTCTTACCTGTGTGGGAGACAGAGAGCCAGATCTGGAGGAGCAACTGTGCCTTGCTGTGAAAATTCCTATGCGCCTATTCTTTCCTCATATTGAATTATTCAGACTTAATTGGCTATTCTGTTGCTTTGTGAAGGTCTTTAGGTTTTGGGTTTGTTGTTTTTGTCAGCATTGAGAAACCTGCACTCGGGCTTCCAGATTTAAATGTCAGAGAGAGAAGAGGAAACACAATGGTTTTTTCCCTCCTATTAATTTGGGCTATTCTTTTACATTCTGAATACAGTCAAATCCCAATTACCTGGACCCCCGCTATGAGATACTCCCTTTCTATTGAGCTGCCACTGTGGCTGCCCCTTCTGTTGATTCTCAATTCTCCAGATTCCCAATTATGCAAACATAATTGGTGCTACATAAACAAGAAAGGTGATCAGATTTTGCATATGGTGTTAAGAGTAATCCTCCGTCGCTTCTTGCTCAGAATATTCAGCAACTAAATGACAAACAGAAAAGCTTCTCCACATCTCTTTGTCTGTGACAACCTTCACTCCAAATCTTCTCCATTCTCAAATTTAGAATATACTGGAGGTCCCTCATAAGAACATAAGGAGAGTGTTACTGTGTCAGGCAAAAGGTCCATCTAGGCCATACCCACACCATCCATCTTACTCCCCTCACAGAGCTACAGTTCCCAGAGTTTCTGAGAAGAGGGATTGATTGGGAATTGTAGCTCTGGGAGGGGAAATAAGGGTCTCCTAAAAATGCTCAGCATCCTTAATGCATAACAGCTCCCATAATTCTTTGGATGAATCCATGTCTGTTTAAAGTGGTATCGTAGTGATTTCAGTGTCTGCTGCGAATGTGAGCCTAGTCCAGTATTCTCTTCTTGCAATGCACAGTGTTTACAATGTTTTCATAACAGAATATTATCTCTGCTATCTTTGTGCTTGGCTTCTATCGCTTATGTCTGCCCCTTAAACCTCCAAGAGAGAGTAATTAGTTTACATACACTTAATAGAGATTTTGATAGCCAATTGACCGAGATCCAAACTGTGTCTCAACCACAGCCAAGGCTTTTGTGGAAGGGAAAGACGCTTCCAGCTTATATACTCACTATTCATTCCTCAAGATTTTCGAGACTGTGCCCGTGCATTAAGTTAGATCATCAGAAAGCTAATTATCTGGATCTAATTGCCTTAGCTCCACGTAGGATTGCTTTTACAGAATTAAGATTTAATGTCATGCCCTCTGCTTTTTTGGACAGGGATAATAAGAAATTTCCTTTGGAACAGTCTTTTTGTGTATTTTGTAAAACTGTCACAGGGGATATAGAATCATTGTATTCTTCCTGAGGGTCATCTAGTCCAACCCCTGCAATACGAGAAACTCAAACAAAGCAGTGTAACAGCCTTGAGACTGATCCACTAACTCTTGAGTTAAGGGGGAATGAAGTTCATTGGGAAAACAGGCAGCCTGAGTGAGCTCAAAGGCAAAGGACCAAATGGTAAGTGTCAGTTTCCAAGCATCTACTGAGAGTGATGCTATCTCATCCTGAATGTGGAAAGAAAATTGGTTTAGTTCACATTTTAATACAAATTTGAAACACAGCTATACTTCAAAATTTGTCCTTCTCTAAATTTTGTGGTGCGTTCTCTGTCCAATTAATGAGTACAGAAATTATTACATCAGGGAAAAGTGAGCGTAAAAATGTGCATTGGTAAAAATTCCATTTAAGGCTCAATGCATTAAAGCAAAATTGTTGCAAAAATGTATATATTGGACAAATGTGTATATTGAACACTAAAATACTAGGAATTTTTTAGGATGTCTTTAAAAAAAAATCCACAGTATGTTCTAGTATATAAAGCAGCCTCATGTGCTCCTTTCAGATTTTTAAATCTGAATTTTGCCTAGAGAAAAAAATGAATTTGGAGAATCTTCCATGGGTGAAACATCTGAGGTGGGGGTGGGGAAGCTTCCAGGAGGAAAAGAAAATATTTTAATATGCCTAGTGAAGAATGTACTGATTTTAAAAGATGAGATAAAATGATGTAAAGGTGTGTGTTTTCCCTGTAATCAAAGGTGATTTATTTATTTTTTGTTCCTTCAGCATAATGCTTTAGACATTTATTTCCTTGGGCACGGTGCACAGAAGATCTGTGGGGAGCAAACAGCAGATGTTCAAGGAATACTGAAATGTTAATCTGGTCATTTTACTAGCTGCATGATCAATATTTATTCCAGCCTTGATGAATTTAGCATGGCCTTCTGGAGTCTCTTTTCCCCCAACCTCCTGCAGTAATTGCATTCAAAAAAGTGCTACTTTGTACAGGGATAATTATAACAGCGAGGCAATATACAGTGTGCATACAGAAAGCGAGTTGGGCATGGGGGGGTGTCCTTTTTTTCACCTACCTTGCACTCCCGCTGGTGGTCAGGATGTGTCAGCAAGGTGCAGGAGGGTGGAAAGTAAAGACGCCACAAAACTGAAAGAAAAAGGGCTGAGGGAATTCACTTCAACAACAACCTTTCCCTCGGGTTAATAACAGCCATCCCCTCCCCAGCAAAATATTGCAGTGAGCAAATGAATTTGGGGGAACTGACAGCGCTTGTTTTCCTCCTTTCTTTTTTGCAAATCACAGCGCTTTGGAGTTTGCATGAAACAGTTGCACGACGCAAGCGAATATGGTGATAGTTAATGGCCTCTTGAACGTCACACGCACACAACTTCTGCAAAGTAGCTCCTTCCCTCAGTCTTGGACTAGACCCGTGGTTCCCAACATGGGGCATACGCCACACGGGGGGTGGGGGTGGTGACCACACAGGGTCCCCGGACATTTCACCGTCTATTGATCCCTGTGCCACCACTTTATTTCTCGCTGCCACCACCCCACCCAGGCCCTACCTGGTACAATACTGACTCCAGTCAGGGTTAAATTGGAACATAAACTTCTGTTTATTTATTGCAGTTTACAAGCGTGTGGTTTCATAAACAGTATTGGTCAATTACATTCATGGGGTGCCTATCCAGACCTATAACTTCTGCTACCTGCTCTCACTCACTAAACCACCTCTCAGGTATTTACTTGTCTTCCTAGCTCCTAACTGTTCCTGACTCAGCTTATTTCGCTACACTAACTCAACCTACCCACAGACTCTATCCCAATTCACTCCCACTCCAACCAACCACCCAACTCCCAACGAACTCCTCTTTTCCCCTCCCAGAGCTGGTTTTATAGTCCCTCTGACTCCACCCCCCTGGGTTCTGATTGGGTAACCTGTTTAACTATTTCACCTCCAGCACTCTCATATGTTAACGTCACAGGGGGCAATTTAATTTTTAAGAGGGGCAACTCAAGAACTGAGTTATTAACAGTTAATGATCTTTTAGGCTTCCTCCACGTGAATAGGAGTTCACTTTTTGAATAATAAGAATTATTTGAATAATAAGAATTATATGTCATGGGGGTGGGGGACATCAGGATTTTAGAGATGCCTAGGTGGGGCATGGCCCAAAAAAAGGTTGGGAACCACTGGTCTAGACCCATCTGCAATGAGGCATCTTGTCTTTTATGCAGAAGAGGCTGGCTAGAGATAAGTGGGTGCTTGTGCCCATTGTGATTAGGGTGGAATCTACACACATATTTAAAATGTTGTGAAAATACTTTTTTTAAATTGTTTTGAAAAATGCATTCAATTTGCTATAGCTCACTGTCGGTGTCTACTGTCACAATTGTATACTGCACTTTACAACACATTCAAATCGTTTTAGTTGCGGCTATGTCCTAAGAGGGGGGGCAGAAGGCAGGGAGGAGAGCAGTAAGCGGAGCCAGAGCCAATGAAAGGTGGAGAGTCAACTAATTCTGGTTTCTCCAGCCTCATCGCTGCTGAGTTCTGCAGAAAATGAGGCCCAAAGGGAAACCCTGTATAACCTTTCCTATCTAGGTGGGACCATGGCCTGGAAAGGATGTCAGGAGCCTCCAGCCTGCAAGCAAAATATGGCTTTACAAGTGTCTTTGTGCGGCCTTTTGGACTCTCTCCCAGGCAACACCTTTCACCGGTCCTGTATGTACCTTCTTGAGGACTTTGCTTGGCTGGAACATGTCTTGGAACTATAATAATGCCCCTTGTTTTCTTGGATGGAAGATGGAAAGATGTGTGTGTGTGTGCAAGGGGAGGCAGAAACCTCTGGCTTTTATGCAGCTGGAATGTAGCCTACTGTACAGCGATAAGAGTCACACCAGTTTCTTGGAGCACTTTCATCTCTAGCCCCACCCATCTTTGCCTCCCATTTAGCCCACCTCTAGGATCTGGTCCACAGAAGGTTGTCCACAAGGGAATGTGGCCTGCAGGCTAAAGAAGGCTCGACACCCCTGGTCTGAACAATACTTTAGGTATCTTCAACCTTTATAGACCAGGACCCACTTTTAACCCAAACATGCATTTGGGGGCCAATTTCTTCAGCTTTTGCCATCTATTTGCATGGTGGCCGTGCTCCTGTCGCATCTTGCATTGGTTCTGACCCACCAGTTGAAAACTAGTGTTCTAAACTGCAGCTCCATGGGGCGTCAGTACGCAGAACTGATGATTGCTGATCTACTACAACCAAAAAGCAATTGCCCTGTGTCTCCTCCTTAGTAATGTCTAGGATTATGAACATGCAACATGACATATCATCACATGATAAGCTTCATTGCTTCCAGAATCAGCAGCCAATGAAATGGAGCACAGACAGAGAAACTTGTAGCATAAGGAGTGTTCACATGTTACATTTGCTGCGTGTACAATCTGTGCACACTCATTGTATAGTGTGAAACTTGCACACAGGTTGTATAGTATGAAACTTGCAGAAGGAATTCACATGCAATACTCAGCAAGCGTACTGTATGCATACACAACAGTTGAGCTGTAGAAATGGACAAACACAAACATTTCTCACAAACATTTGGAGAGGCAGGTTGTACCTGTGTTCAGTGTGATGTGTGAACATGCCTATGACAAAGTCATTTCACACCTTTAGTATGACTAGACTTCCGAGGGCAGGAGGTGGGAGATAGCCTGGCCTGGGAACTTTCTGGAAATCCCCATAATAAATGTGGAAAATAAAATTGACCTGGGGCTGTTTTCAGCAATGGCCACATCTGTGCCATAACATTTGTTGCAGCCTGAGATAAAGTAGCCACAAAAGGCATTCAACAAAGAGGCTGGCTGCCATTGACTTAATCACTCCTGGGAAGACTGTTTTCTAGCTTCTGAGAATTTGCTCTTCCAGAACGAAGCCAGAGACAAAATCCATATGACCGGTGTTTCTAATCCAGTCTGACCAATCGCTTCAGTGCTTGGTTTTTGAACATCTCAAATAGCCCTCAGAGATTGCCTGGAACATGATCTATACTCAGAATTATTCCCAGACATTCTTTGATGAATAAATTAAAATATGTGTTTGTTGGGATGGAGAGACGAAGATGGACAACACAGAAAAGGGATGAGGGGAAATATCATAGCATGAATTATTTGTTATACATTCATCCCACTGTTCTGAATGCCAGAAAAAAATCAAAATACTCTCACAAAGGCCTTCAGCCTTTAGCATGTATGTGTCTGTTGAGAGGGATGTACCATATGAAGAGCTATTCTACTCTAATAAAAGAGGAACATTTGAAAACCAATTTTCCTGAGAAAAGTCTGTGTTTGTTTCCCCCCGTGAATTCAGAATACTGGAACTCTGTCATCACCTGAGGATGCCATTTTTCTTGTTGTAGTTTTTCAGCAGGAGGGCCAAAGTGGCACCCTACAGATATTGGACTACAACTCCCATCATCCCTGGCCATTGGCCATGCTGACTGAGCCTGATAGGAGTCCAACAAAATCTGGAGTGGACGACATTGGCTACCCCTGATTTGTCTAGACAAGGAAGTTTCATACCCCCAAAGATACTATTTTCTGTCGCTACTGGCTTGAAAGTTGACAAGTAAGACAAGCAAAAAAATAAAACCACTGGTTCACACATCACTCTAAGACAATGGTTCCCAAACCTTTCTTTCTTCCACTTGAAAATTGCTGAGGGTTTTGGAAGACCATTTATCTGCCTGTTGTAAGCAATTGTAATGCACTGGGGTAGGTGCTGTGTGATTTTTAAATGTGCTTCAATTGCTTATTTCTGATATATTATACTATACTGTATTGCGATTCGAATTTTATAGAATTCAGACTGTAGTTCAATAAAATACAGTGCAAAAATGTAATGAAATACAATTAAAAATCAATGTGAATATTTAATGCAATGGATTTGTCCATTTTGTCAATTCCACACACCTTTTGGGTGAACTGCTGGGTTCTAGGAATGACACAGCAGTCACTGCATGTGTTGTTCAAAGCTGTTGCTCCAGCTATTCGTCACAGACATGCTGAATAAAGCTTAGGGACCACTGGTGGTCCATGGACCACAGTTTGGGAACCTCTTCAACATTCCTTTTCTGTTCCAACTTCTCATTGGGAAGGCCAAACTCACACCTAGACAATAGGAGCTTGAGACGGAGCAGCTGAAGGGGTTAAGCGTTTCATCCGCCTTGCTGAAAATCACTCCTACCTGTAAAATAAAAATAGGATAGGTGTATTAGCCATTAGTGGGGTGTAGCAGTTGGAGCATTGGCCAGAGCTCTTTGGGGAAAGCCCAGGACAGAAATGTGGGATGTTACATATTTCGTTTCACATTCTCTTCAGGTAAAGAGTTGTGGAACAAGAACTTATGAGCATAATTTTTAACTTTATAATATGTGAACATGTTGTATACCCCTCTGTGCTTCCATTTAAATATGTATAAAGAGGGAGAGCAATGAGAAGGCATTGCGGTTTCAGAAGTACAGACTGGTGTTTGTCTGGTTCCTAGAACAATTGGGATGGGATGCTGCTAGGAGCTTCAAGGCACCACCCGAATACTGAGAGCAAATAATAATAAGCATCGTACAAGTGCATAGAAAAATAATCTGTCAATGCCCCATAGGTCTGTGTTTGATGGAGCCCAGAGCTGTTAAGAAGCATACACACATATACACCAAAGAGCCATATGTCAGCTGTGCACATCTCCACCAGCTCCAGCCCAATCCCCAGTGCTGTCAAACACTGAGTCAGAGAAGAGGGGAGAAAGGTTTATTTATTTATCTCTATCCACAAAGATCAGGAAACTGCTCTGGGGGAGGAAAAACTTCATGGCTGAAGGATATTGTCCTTTATGCTTCCTCCACACTCCCTGCTTTGATCATTTCCCCATGGCGTTTCTCAAGCAGGCATCTACCTTGGGGTCAGAAACTGACGACTACGAGTAGTTTCAGCTAAGTTTCCTTTATTTTCTTTTATTCTCCAAGAGCACAAAGGTGCTGTGCAAGTTTAGTGAGTCTAACACACAACCCAGGCTGGAGACAGGGGAGGTTGTCTTATTCTCAGATTCTGAGCAGCACCAGTCCTTTCTTATTCTCCAAACAGCACCAGATGACAAAATGGGTGGCGGTTCAATAGCCACATTATTTAAACATGGATAAATCAACCGTGAGTTGAATTTATAAGCATTTTGCAATGGCCATTTTCAAAACAAGCTTTACATTATTGTAGTTTTGAAATACTCTATGTCAGAATGATGATGCCACACCACACCAGCTTTCTTTGCATGGGCTAGTATGAATGTTGTGCAATTATCGTATGCTCAGAAGGACAGTCTCAGCTGATCTTTAGAATGCCAAGCATGATTCAGCTCTAATCGCAGGAAACCACCTGCATGTAACAAGGAGTATTGCAATGGGTCTGGGAACATGCATCCACATGTGTTGGCTTTGCATGCAGAAAGTTGATTCATACACAAATCTCTCTTTCTAGATTGGGGAGAAAGTTTGGACCTATCAACACCCTAACTAATAAAGCCTTGGGATTCAATGCAGGTTAGAATAATAGGTTTCTACTGTTGCCAATTGCTACAGCAGAATAAGAGGTCTAATGGGGGGGGGGAGAGAGAGAGAAGCAAGAGTTCAGAAACCATGAAAGTAGAGCCAGGGGAGACCACACAGGGCAAAACAAGGTTAAGCAAGGCAAAGTAAAGCCAAATCCAGGTTCTGGGGGGAAACAGAACAAGGTAAGTTAAAGAAACCAGGTGTTTACAGTGCATATAGCAGATGTGTACATCAACCACAAGACTTGATCCATATCCTAGTTTGGCACTTCAGAAAAGAGTCTGCTTCTGTCTGAAATGCTTCAGACCAATTTGGCTGCAGGTTTGATTGCTGCCTGATTGGACTCACAGTTCAACTCCAAATCCACTTCTGAGGATGTAGGGGAGATAAACAAATATGTACTTTTTTTTCTTTTTACAGAAGTGGACAGAGCTTGAAGGCATAGTAGCTTTAATAGTATATTAATGCCTGCCAAATTGCATGCAAATGAGTTTGGGGGTTTTTTTTAATACTTTAACTGTGTGCTGAAGAAACACCTGCCCCCCCCCCCAAGACAAATAATTATAGCATTTTATTTTTCAGCAGAATTAAATAAAATTTGCAGACACAGGAGTCCCTTCTGAGGTGATGAATCATACAAAATGTCAGAAGGATAGCTGTAGCAGGTTTCTGCAAGGAGAGCCTTTACAGTTTGTGGATAGTTAAAAAAAAAAAAGGATCACCCCTATTGTTTCATGAGTAATTTGTATGAAAATAACTTACTTGAAAGAGGCCTTCATAGGTAAGTTACCAAATTACAGACTAGTCAGTCCAGAGAAGGTGAGGAACTGCACTAAGCAACTTTAAATTTAATGGCGGGGAGTTGAGAGGAATAAAAAGAACAACTTCAGACTTGGGTTCTGCTCAGCTGGCACCGAACATCACAGAAACAAAGTAGAAAACTAATTTGACAGGAGTAGGTGTGTGGGCATGTGGTGCAGAAGCAGAATACTTGAATGTACAGCACTTTCCAAGCAAGCACCACTAGCAGAAAAGCACTGAACAGACAAGAACAAGGTGATACACCAGCATCCCTTCTCCAAAGCACTGTGCTCGGAGAGCCCAGCTAACATCATTCCCTTTAATTAAAAGCCAGACCTGTCAATGACAAAAAAACCCAAAAAAACTCTATCTCCCTTCTCTCGCCCTGCCATTTTCCAGATATGGCAAGCATGTCTGCAGCATTTTAAAAAAAGATCTCCAAAATGCGTCAAAGCACTTCAGAGGCCCCCACCTCAGCTCAGGGAAATTTAGAGAAATCCCACAAGCCCTACAATCTGTCCAAAGTGGCCCTGATTCAGTTCTTAATTCCAGACTCAGCTTTTCTTTCCCTTACCCATCACTCATAGCATCTCAGAAAGCTTCATGGGACACTGACATGTCAAAGAACTAAAATACAAATGTTGCTCCAGCAACACGCAAAATTTGCAAGCATTTCTATTACTCTAATCGTCTGAAGAAAGCCACATAAGAATATGTAAAGCAAGAACAAAGAAGTCAACAAACAGTTAATGCAGTTCAATGCAAACTTATAATCATTCACACACACACACACACACACACACACACACTGGGGACTGACTAGTACCAGCTGACATAATCTCTGTGGAAAGGGGCTTCTTCGCTCAGTACACCAGCACAATCCCAGGCATCCAGTTCTTGCACAGTCTGAGCCACCAGAAAGGAGGGGCTGGACTCGTACAGCCCTGGATAGAGCACACATTCCCT
This sequence comes from Podarcis raffonei, assembly GCF_027172205.1. Taxonomy (NCBI): domain Eukaryota; kingdom Metazoa; phylum Chordata; class Lepidosauria; order Squamata; family Lacertidae; genus Podarcis; species Podarcis raffonei. The sequence goes on from NC_070611.1 coordinate 55,972,641, forward strand.
TGCAACCAGCATCACAGTCCTAGGCGGCAGGGCCTTTCATTGTTTTAGCAATAAAGGAGGCAGGACTGGTTGCCCTCAGCCCTGGATGCAACCCACTCTCCCTTGCAAACAGACAAAAATGATGTGTTTGCTTCAGATTAACAGATACACCCTGCAAACATTTTTGTCTATTCCATCCCATGCAAAAAAAAAAAAAATCTCCCCAAATTGAAATGCTTTTCAGGGCTGTGTGACAATATAGGCAAAGCTTCTTTTCCCCCTCCATGCTGCTTTTTCTATGGTTTTCCTTTATAAGCTTTTTTGTTAACATGACGTTTATGTGAATAGCTGTTTGCCCAGAAAAGCAGCTTGGACCGTCTGACCTGGGGACAAGAAGCAGGGATATTTTAATTGAGCCTTTTGAGGAGATGGGCAGATAGAGTTTTGTGCCTTTTCTCCCTCCTCTCTGTTTAAAAACTCTATGGATCCCAACCCATGAAAGATGGGATAAACAACCAGGTCTCGGCATAGCCAAATGCCTCATAAAGTCTTTTCTGTCTTTCTCCATTGTGATCCATCAGTGCATTGGCTTCAGCTGTTTAAAGTCCTTGCCTTCTCTTAGGGCCCAGAGCATACTCTGAAAAGGGAGAGGAAGCCAACTTCCGGCAAATTTCCATCCTGAGTGGCTCAGAGAATTTTATTTTAATTTTTTTCATAAATTCCATTTTGCATGCTTCTTTCACTATTTAGCTCTTATCTGGAGCCTACAGGTTTTTCTCTGGGACAATGGCATTTGCAAGAACCAGACCATGACTTCCAATAATTTTCCTAGGCATTGTGAAAGCTTTTGGTAGCCGGTGAATATGTGGGAGAGAAATCAGCCTTTATTTGTCTACTCTATGTCCTTTTTTTCCAGTGCTTTCTCACTTAGTGTAAATAGGGCTATTTACATGAAAATGGTAATGCTTATGAAGTAATAATGAGAAGCAAAAATGCCAGAGTACTGTACAGAAGAAGGCTGGTGCAGAACATTTCCCTCCCTCCGCACTTCTTCCAAGTTTCAGGATTGCGCTCTGTTTACTGTTTCACTAAATCTGCACAGTTTTGAAAAGACGACTTCTCACACTCCATCCATCTTGGCAAAAGGAGCATGGAGCAACACAAACAAAATTCATTAGCATCATCTTTGGCTGGTCTAGACTGCTGCTGACTGGGGCTGCTTACAAGGAGCATGTGATTCCCTTGATAAAACTCATGGAACTTTGAAGTGTCAGGCATAGCTCTAATGGCTTTAGCCCAAACGTAGCAGAGTTTTCCTGCACAGCGAAGAAGCTAGTTGAGGTGGAAATGACTAGTCAGCTAGACTCAGAATAACTATTTACAGGATTTATTAAAAGGAAAAATAAAACCAGCAGAGTTTCTGCATACAAAACAAAGCAAAATAAATCCTTTCTTTCTCTCTCTCTCTTAACCATACACAGCACTGCTACTCCTAACACACACCTAACACACCTAACCCAAACTGTGCTAGCAATCCCTAGATAACAGAGTTGAGTGCTGGTCGTTAACCAATCAGAGTAAGTAGTTTCTAGGTCAAGCTGACCTTGGCTTTCTGCCAAGAGTAAATTGACACTGCCTTGAGTTAATTGTGTGAAGCCAGAATCTGTAAGTTTCCCATGAGAACCAATTAACAGAAACTGAACACCCCCTCACAGATTCTGCTGGACAATTAACATCAAATACACCTATGTAGGAGATTATTTTTCCAGCAAACCTAAACCCTTGCACATTCGCTTGTTCTTTACCTTTGCCAATGGTTTAGTTAACACATCTGCTACATTTTCTTCACTTGATACATAAGTACATGTGATTAAATTGTCTTGTACACAGCAACGTACATTTTGGTATTTTACAGAGATATGTTTGGAACGCGATTTGAAACCCTCTGTTTTACTTAAGGTTATACAAGCTTGATTATCAATGTAAACTTGTACTGGTTCTCCACAATTTACATTTAAATCTGTTAACAAATGCTTGAAATAAATCACCTCGTTGCACAATTCACTCAATGCGGCGTACTCTGATTCCGTTGATGACACACTTACAACGTCTTGCTTGCGTGACCGCCAGCTGATTAAAGCTCCACCGACCATTATGACCAGTCCTGTGACAGATTTTCTATCCGGCAAATTTCCCCAGTCACTATCACAGTAGCAACTCAACATTTCATCCTCTGAAGAATTTAATTGTAACATATAGCCAATTGTCTGTTTGAGGTATCTCAGAACTTGTTTTACCCCTTTCCAGGCATTTAGTGTGGGTTTTGAGACCAATCTACTTAATATGCCTACTGCGTAGCTAATATCAGGTCTGGACCACTGTGCTAGATACAATAAACTTCCAATTACAGAATGATATACATCAGGATGTTCAAATTCAGGAATCTCATCTATATGAAGTATTTTTATGAAACCTGGATCCATAGGCACCACTGCCCCTTTGCAATCCTGCATCCTGTATGTAGTCAGTAGTTGTTTAACTTTGTTCTGCTGACTAATTAGGCAGCTGCCATCTTGGGCCCAGCACACTTCCAACCCTAGATATGTCCTAACCGGGCCTAAGTCTTTCACTTTGAACTTACTGGACAATTGCTTGGCAAACCTTTTAGTTTGTTTATCTGTTTTGCAAGCATACAATACATCATCTACATAAATCAGACAAAACTCTTGATCACTGCCTGTACCACGTATATAAACACAATTGTCAGCTGTACTCTGCCTGAAACCAAATGACACTAAGGCCTCATGGAAACATTTGTTCCAAGATCTTGCAGCCTGTTTGAGACCATATAGAGCTTTGTTTAATTTCAACACTCTATTGGAACCTGTCTCATAACCAGGCGGTTCGGCTAGATACAGGTCTTCTGATATTGATGCATGTAAATATGCAGTCTGGATATCAAAATGGTTTAACAGGAGTTTTCTCTTTGCTCCAAGCGTTAAAATCAGCCTTACACTGTCCCCCTTAGCAGTAGGGGAAAAAGTCTCGTCATAATCTTTTCCAGGCCTCTGAGAGTATCCTTGAGCCACTAAACGAGCTTTGTATTTGTACTCTCCTGTCACCAGAGGTTTAAGTTTGTACACCCACCTGCAGCCTACAATCTTTGCCCCCTCAGGCGCTGCTACTGGTGTAAAAACCTTGTGCTCATTCAGAGAGGACATCTCTTCCTCCATTGCCTGCTTCCAGAGCTCTGCCTCCTCTTTTGGTAACTTTAACACCTCCTGAAAACTCTTGGGCTCTGCAGTTACACTAAACACATTTGCACTATCTGGAGAAAAACGCACCGGAGGCACTCCTTTGTTTTGTCTTTTAGATCTTCTGGGAGAAAATTTTTCTTCTGACCCACTTTCCTCCTCAGAACTACGACCTCTCTTTTGTTGCTTAGCAACTGGTCTCTGGGCAACTCCACTTTCTTGAGAGCTCTTATCTGAACTTTCCTCCCCCTCAGACTCTGATTCTCTATGTTTACCTTCAGAGTCATGAAGCTCCTGGGAAGGTTCAAACCAAACCTCAGTATTGGCATGTAGTCTCTCCCAGCCACTATGTTCACAAAAACTGGCATTCCTGGAGATCACAATGCCATTTGTCCCTTCAGCAAAGCGGAAACCTTTTCCCAGCTCCTGGTAACCCACAAACACTAACTGTTTGGTCATAGGATCTCCCTTCTTCCTCATTTGTTTTGGAATTAACACCCAGGCTTTTGATCCAAACACATGCAAATGGTCAATTTTGGGTTTTTTCTGAAACAATTTAAAGTACGGAGTTGTACCTATTGTTTGATGAAAGAGCCTATTTTGGAGATAACACGCGGTGAGCATGCTCTCCCCCCAATAAGACATGGGCAAATCAGCATCATCAAGCATGGCAAACATCATATCTTGTAAAGATCTGTTTTTTCGCTCTGCAACGCCATTCTCCTCTGGGGAAAAAACGTTCGTTTTTCTATGCCCAATGCCACGCTTTTGTAACCAATCTCTAAAAGCATTTGACATAAATTTGCCACCTCTGTCCGTCTGAATCCTTTTGAGTTTAATGGACAGAAATCTTTCCACAGATGCCACAGATGCTTTAAACTTAGTGAACACGTCACCCTTATTCTTCATGGGAAAAACCCAAGAATAACGCGTGGCGTCATCCACAATTGTTAATGAAAAACGCAATCCACCCCTGCTTACAGCAAATGGACCAATTACGTCCATGTGAACCAGCTGTAGCGGTGACTCACTAACTCTGTCACTTCTGGGGTAAGAGACTCTGTAGGTTTTAACCTTTTTACAAACATTGCAATCAAGGTACTTTTTACAACTCTTTAAATTACCCCCATCAGCCAAATCAGACATTTTTAGTACACTTTTCCAGCCAGCATGCCCCATTTTCCTATGCAATAAGTGCACACAGTTGTCATGTATAGCTTTGTTATTCACTGCAGGCTGAGATTTACTGACTACTGCTGCAACTTGAGATCCTGCTTTAAGCCAAAACAAGCCTCCCTCTGACTTAGCAGTGCCTAAAATCTCACCAGCCTTCTTAATAATGCAACTGTCTCCTTCAAAATACACTTTAAACCCAGCTTTTAGCAAACAATCTATAGACATCAGATTGCTCCTTAATGAAGGCACATAAAGTACATTTTGCAGGCATTCACGAAGACAAGGAACAAAAACTGCACCCCCCGAAATCACTTCGGAAGTACTTCCGTCTGCTAGAGCCACCTGGCTGCGCTGTGCTGAGTTCTTGGAAACAAACAACTCATCTGAATTTACGATGTGCCGAGACGCTCCCGAATCGACCACCCAGACAGCTTGTTTCTCATCAGCAATCTTGACCTCGGCGGTCACCAGCTGAGCCGACTGTTTTCGTTTGAAGAATTTCTTTTTACGCTGCTGCTGCTGCTGATCTCGTCTCTGCTCCTGCACCGGCCACTGAGACTTGACCAACTCAGGACATTGTCGTTTTAGATGCGCTGAAGACCCACATCGAAAACAACGCCTAACAGCAAACGCAGACTCCTCACCGGCACGCTGCTCTTGCTTCATCTCTGGCACGGCATGAGAACTCCTTCCAAACCGCCCGCCTGTAGAAGCCTCTGTAGCCAATGACCTTTCTTGCCTCTTCTGCCATTCTTCAATCAAATGCCCAGTAACGTAACTGATTGATAAATCACACTCCTATATGCCTTCTAGAGACAAAACTAAATTATCCCAGCTTTCCGGGAGAGAACTCAAAATAATAGCCACCTTCTCCTGCTGGTCTAACGCACAGTCTCTTTCCTGTAGCGCAGCAAACTTTAACTGTAAACTGTGTAGGTGTTCCTGCATTGTAACCCCAGGCTGTAACATTGCCTTGTACAATGCCTTGTGAATGAACAGCTTGGAAACCGCTGTCTCACGCACATGGAGTTCTTTAAGTGCTTGCCACACACCTCTAGCTGTCTTGATTCCCCTCACATACGGCAACTGGGAATCTTCCAGCCCCAAGACAATTGTGGCCCTTGCTCTTTGGTCTTTATCGAGGTCTTCATCATCAGGCTTCGCAGGAAACTTACTCACCACTTGCCAGAGACGATCCCTCTGTAGCACTGCCTGCATGCGTTCCGACCACAGCAAGTAATTGGAGTCATTCAGACGCTCAAAAGCCATCTGAACTGGTTGTGAGGCCATCTTGAGAGCGTTGTCCCTGGAACCCGGAACCAGCTACTCACGACCACCGAGAGAGAAAACAGGAACCACAGCACCCAGCACTCACACGCTGCAGCTGTTGTCCTTGTGTCCACTGCGTCACTAGCTCACAACAGTCAGGAACCAGCCAGTCTCCATCTGCTGCACCAACAGGAACAACAACTTCTGGAACTACTGTAAACAACACCGTTGATGCTGACACCACCACAACTCAGGCTGGCAGCACGATACCCATAACCTCATGGAACTTTGAAGTGTCAGGCATAGCTCTAATGGCTTTAGCCCAAACGTAGCAGAGTTTTCCTGCACAGCGAAGAAGCTAGTTGAGGTGGAAATGACTAGTCAGCTAGACTCAGAATAACTATTTACAGGATTTATTAAAAGGAAAAATAAAACCAGCAGAGTTTCTGCATACAAAACAAAGCAAAATAAATCCTTTCTTTCTCTCTCTCTCTTAACCATACACAGCACTGCTACTCCTAACACACCTAACCCAAACTGTGCTAGCAATCCCTAGATAACAGAGTTGAGTGCTGGTCGTTAACCAATCAGAGTAAGTAGTTTCTAGGTCAAGCTGACCTTGGCTTTCTGCCAAGAGTAAATTGACACTGCCTTGAGTTAATTGTGTGAAGCCAGAATCTGTAAGTTTCCCATGAGAACCAATTAACAGAAACTGAACAAAAACAACTTCACTGGCTACCAGTCCATTTCTGGGCACAATTGAACATGGCTTGGACCCAGGCTACCTGAAGGATCATGTCTCCCTATAGGAACCTGCCAGGTGCTAAGATCTTTGGGTGAGCGTCTTCTCTCGTTTCCATCAACATCAGAAATACAAGAGCTTTTTCTGCGGCTACCCCCATACTGTGGGATTCCCTCCCAAGAGAGGTGAGATTGGCTCCCTCTTTGTTATCTTTCCACCTGCAGGCAAAGACCTTCCTATTGAGACTGGCCTTTAGAAAATAAGAACTCATCCACACTTACCTTTTGCCCTGCGCTTTCTATGCACAGGTCTGCACTTCCAAGCCCCCTGACTGAGCACTCCCCCAATCCTGCTGCTTTCACCAGGAAAACACGTTCTTTAATGCTGAATCAGAATAAATGGCAATTTAGGTTTACCACAGATCTCCATTTGCTCTGAATCAGCAGTAAAGAGTAGGGTTTTTTTAGGAAAAGCACCGGGGCAGAGAGCTTTAAAGCAGGGATCTGTGGCTAGAAACAAGACATAAAAAGAAGTCTGAATGAGCCATAAGGTGCAGATTAGGCTGGTCGCTCTCAGGGCAAATTATATTTTAATTGCTAGTTTAAAATATGTTGTCATGTATTTAAATTACTGTTTTTAACTAGTTTCTTTTTCTTATTCTGCATTTTACAATTGGTGTTTTTAAATGTTGTAAGCAGCCTTCGAACCCATCTTGGGGGAAAGGTGGGATATAAATATATAAAATAAATCAAAAAGATTAATAGCATTTCCCAGTAATTGTTCACTCAAATGTCTCTGGGAACCAGCAAACAGGACCTGAGCATGACTGCGCTCTCCCCTCTAGAGATTCCCGGCAAGTGGGATTCAGAGGCAGTGGAGGTGAAACACAACCATTGTGGCTTGCTTATCCTTCATGAATTTGTCTCATCTCCTTTTAGGGTCATCCAAGTCAGTAGCCATTGCTCTACCTTGTAGCAATGAATTCTGCAGTTGCACTGTGTAAAGAAGTATTCCCTTTTACCTATCCCGAATTTCACAACCTTCAACTTCATTGAATGGCTCCAAATTCCAGTATTATGAGAGAGGGAGGAAAACTTATTTTATATGCATCTATCATGGCCCCACTTAGTCACATTTTTAAAGAACTAATAATCCCCAAAACTTGCAACCTTGCCTCATAGGGAGTTGTTCCAACCCCATGTTCACATTGAGTGTCCTTTTTTGAACATTTTCTAGTTCAAAAAAAAATTGATGAGAAGTGACAAAAACTGTTCACCATATTTCAGGTGAGTTTGCACGATAGAGTTGTATAAAAGTCTTATAATATTGACAGTTTTGTTTTCCATCCCTTTCCTAATGATCCCGAACCTGAAATTTGCCTTTTTCACAGCTGCTGTGTATTAGGTCGATATTTTCATTAGCGGATTGTAAACAAGAGGAGATTGCCAGCAATCTTGTGACCTGCTCAGCAGTCCTATATGGTCCTTTCCTCTTGTAGCCATGTGCAAGCCCCTTCCATGTGGGGCTATCCCACCACACTACTCTAAGGCTGTGAATTCTGCTGCCATGTAAGTAGGGTTAATAATATGGGTCTTTTCCACCTAAAAGGCAGAGAGCTGAGGCTCAATAGTGGAGCATCTGCTTTGAATGCTGTTCAATTCCTAGCAACCTCAAGAGAAAGACCTATTAAATATAATTGTTTAATTGTACGATGAAATGAGCACTCACACTATATTGTGGGTGCCTTTTGCGGGATCGTGTGCCGTGCTACAGTTCCCAGGGAACTTGCTAGTAGAAGGGGGCTGGCCTGCTTCTCAGTGTATTATTCAGAGGTTCACGCCCAGCCTCAGCTTTAAGTTTTGTTTCCTGGAAAGTGGGGCCAGACCCATTATAAATAGGGGGAGGAGCCGGTATTAGCCAGACAGTCGGCTCTGGAGATTCACCCTCGCTACCCTCCCTTTGTTTGTGTTTTCTTGTTTGCAGGTTAACTTTTTTCTTCCTGTTTAGTGGGCGCTGCTACGGTCTTTGACTGGTTGCTGTTGAAGGACCAGGAAGAATTTTTCCTGGATTGGCAGGTTTTGTCTTCCCTGTAGCAATTCGTCACAACTTTGGCGGTTATGGCCTTGGGTGGAATCCTTTAGTCTTTCTTCCCTATAATGGGGCGGGGGGGTGAAGTGGTGACTCACCCCCTGTGGCGGCAATTCCAGGCTCCCCTCTTAAAGGGGTTACATAAATGGGTGTCAGTGGCCATACACTGAAAGGTTGTCAGTGAACTACCCTGCCTGAGGGGATATGGGCTCAGCTGCATGCCTACACTTATGTCATGCAGAGCACCCCCATATCCCATTTACCCTGATGTGCCCCAGTTCCCTGGCTGGGGGGCTGGGAGGGATACTCCCCCAAGGCCTAAGCCAAGGTCTTTCTACATTTGGAAGTTTAATAAAATTGTGGCCTAATATTAATTCCATCATGTTGTCAGAGTCTTGATTTCCTTTTCCACATTCCCTGGGGGCTGGGGCTGTCGCGCCTGGTTACGCAATGGAAAATAATTCTGTATATGTCTGTATGTGTGCTGCTAAAGGTGTAGCATTGGGAGATTCAGCTGAAGCTAAGCAAGAGCAGTGGAGTGCCTAGCAATTAAATGATTGGCTGAGAATCTGTCTCTGCTACCTCTCACAAGTTTTGTTAATGTGTGACCCCCAAAACCCAGGTCACTCTCAAACTGATGCTAGTTTTGTGTCGTTTTGTGCTGCAAACCCCGCATTTACTGTTCCCCACCCCCCAACCAAGCAATTGACAAAGCAAATTGGGGTCATAAGTTAATGCCAAAAAATCCAACCGTGGAGTCAATCTGTCTTCAAACAGGTGCCATAGTTTTGTGCTATTTTTGGGCTGCAAAACCCATGTTTTGTGGTACCCCACAAACTGAGGAATCACAAGTAAAGGGCCAAAACCCCAACCTCGTCCTATGGACTCCAACCCGGTGCCAAAGTGATGTACTGGTTTTGTGCCATTTTGTGCCACAATGCCTGCTTTCTGAGCAGCCAATCGATCTGAGTAATTGACACTCAAACTGGGGGCCATAGGAACACCCCAAAACCCAACCATATCCAATTGACTCCAGTTCCCATCAGCCCCAGCCAGCATGGCCAGAGGTCAAGGATAATGGGAGTTGGGACCCAAAGCTTCCCTACCCTGCTTTACACCTAACACACTCTTTAGATACCTTCCTTATTTTTCAAAGGCCAGTCCTGAGTAGTGATCTGGTCCTCTATCTAAATGGGTCCTCTGTTTGAACAGCTGTCCTATCCATGTACAATTCAAAGATAAATATCAACCAACCCCCCACTACCAGTCTTCCCTGCTATGGTGAGCTGTGTTGTATTTCTGTTCCAATTATAGTAATTATTTCTAAATTCGCAGTTATAGACAGAATATGCAAATTTTATGCATATATGTGTCTTCTTTTATCCCTGCTCCCTTTGGGTGATGTGTAAATGGCCATCCTAATCTTAATCCCCAATGCACTCTCTTTTAGCCAACAGGGTCAAATAGCACCAGTCCTAAAGGATCTATGTTGGCTCCCAGGATGTTTATGGACATAATTCAAAGTGTTGGTGCTGACCTTTAAAGCCCTAAACAGCCTCAGCCCAGTATACCTGAAAGGAGCATCTCCACCCCCATCATTCAGAGCAGACACTGAGATCTAGCTCCGAGGGCCTTCTTGTGGTTACCTCACTGTGAGAAGTGAAACTACAGGGAACCAGGCAGAGAATCTTCTTGGTAGTGGCACCCACCTTGTGGAACTCCCTTCCAACAGATATCAAGGAGATAAATAACAATAAATACAACTTTTAGAAGACATCAGTTTTAAATGTTTTAGGTTTTATTATGCTTATGTTGGAAGCCACCCAGAGTGGTTGGGGCAACCTGGTCAGATGGGTGGGGTACAGGTAATTATAATAAAATTATTATTCTTGTTTTTGCTATTGTTGTTGTTGTTTCTAGCTTCCTAACCTGTTCTGTTTTCCTCCAAGTGGAATTTTCCTCTTATTTGTATTTAATCAAAGTCCAACATGTTTCTTGATGCCCAGGCAACTTCTAATTCATCTCTGAGTGACACCAGACATGTCTCAGATACAGAATTTACAAAAGATCAAAAGCCTTTGATCTACATCATGGAACCTTAGTTTACTTCAAGGCATTAATAAACCTGTTTGCTTCTGCTCTGTAGTGTCGCTGAGCTGAAACAGGGTTAAGGCTTTCTCCCCCCACTTTTATTTGAGAAGCTCTTCGAAGCTGAGAAATTGATTTAAACATAATGCATTTGGTGCTGACCAGAAGGTCCCGATGGTCGCCATATATTTCTCGCCGAACATCACCAAGTGGTATTCATGTTTAAAACAAACTGCAGACAATAAAAACTCCATGTCCCAAGGGAACTAATCTGAACTTTGATGTGCATGGAAGACACCTGGTAAATCATCGTTCATTTGTGGACTTTGGTAGCCTTGGACAACGAGGCAATTTGTAAGAAAAAGAACTCAAGTCATGTTAGGGTGAAAGTGAGTAAGTGTCTTAAAACAAATATTTTTGGAGGCAACACACAGTTATTTCCTTAATCCAACATCGGGACTATAATTCCAGAGTCGTCACCCTCATTAAGGACTACTAACATTGCAATTTTGTACAAGTCTACCCAGAGGCAAGCCCCATTGAGTTCTGTAGGATTTTTTTCAATGTAACTTTGTATAGGATTATAGCCAAGAGTTCAGTGAGGCTTGCTTCTGAGTAAACAATGGCAATGGCACCCACCTGAGAGGTGCTGGAACTGAGTTCTGGTGAGTTCCAGCTGAAAAAAGCCCTGATTTGTAAGGGAGGTGCTCTGATGAAGATTGAAGCTGCATTAATCTATGATTTTGTTCTGATTTTCCTCAATCAATTCAGTTTGTCAGCAGAACTTTCCGGATCATCTAGCAATCAGTAGGAATGAGCAAATATTTTGAACGTTTTTACCCATAATCCTATTCCATTCCCACATTAATATGTGATTTTTTAAAAAGTCTAAAAATGTATTCGATCTGATTTTCTATCAAAATACACATTTAAATGAATATTTTGATCAGTTTCAACTGCCAAGAACTGCATTCCCACATTGAGAGAAGAGTTCAATCTGATGGATAGCTAAATTCTGACCCACATGGAAGAGAGGCCTGAAAGAGGTTGTTTTGGCCTCTGAGAGGGTTGTTACAATATTTTGTTTAAACAAAAAAGTGGTGGGGGACTTCAAGTCTGATGGTCAATCTTGATCTTCCATGGAGCCAAATTTGGTCTGTACTTTCCTACCAATCATCTGCTGTCACTCCAATGAGGTGTGACATCAGCTGATGGACAGGGTGGCAGGGTTTGATTCTCTGTTTGCTCAGCTTGCCAGCTCCAAGCAAGATTTAACTGGTGCCCCATGGAATCCTGCTCAGTTTTTATCTGGGAGCGCCTGTTCCCAGTAACTTCACAATTCACAAGATTATTCAAAACGATATGTGTGCTAAAACATTTTCCTTTCTACTTGAGAAAGATAATCAAAGGTCATTGTGTGACTTATTCTTGCTGTTGCAAATAAATTTAGCAGTTTCAAGTTATGTTGATTTTCATTTTTTTTCTACCAAGCATCTGTTTTTGAAAATTGAAGTTAGCAATTGGGATCGGGCTGCAAGCCTTGCCTAGGGCACAAAATAGCCTGGCACCAGTAATGGGGGTCTCATAGCAGATTTTTCAATGGCCAGTAATTGTGGCAGGACTGGATCAAGAGCATGGTAAGTCTTCTGTTGGCAGGTCCTGGTGGACCCCATGCTCCATACCCAACTTGGTAGAACATCATCTTCTGTGCTTTTCTGGAAGCAAAATGATGTGAAGACCCTTATATGTATGAATGCCACGGAGGTGTCTTCTCAAATACAAGGCGCCATTGGGTCCTACTGCCGGCCCCACTTTTGACATCCCAAACCTGATGTCCGTGCACAGAACATGGACATCTGCACAGAGTTAGTCTCCATATCTGTGTATCCCAATTATTCGTGGGCAGAACAAAATATTGTGCTCAGTAGTGGCTGACACAGGTGTGACATTTTGGAGGTGGGTCTATAATGTTAGTGAGGCCACTGAAGCAGAATGTGCCGGACTGCAGCCCAGTTAACCCATGCCTTAATCTGGCCTTGACTGCCTGGGAAAACAGCTCAGAACTCTTTTGGCTGAGCAACTCTACGGTAGAAATAATAACGTGAACTCTTCACTGGGGAGATTCCCATCTGCTAAAGCTGATATTAAGTGCCCTTTCATCGCTAATCCATAGATTCAACAACTCCCCTGCTCCCTATTTTTAACTTGCAAGTAATTCCAGTGGCACGTCAAGTGTGAATATAATTATAGTCTAAGAATATTACCACTTCTATTGTGTTCCCCACTCCTTCTCCAGATAAGATAGAACTGTTCAACATGAATACATCCTGAATTAATATTGCCTGCAGATAATGAAAGGGGCTGATTGGAAAATCCTTATCAAGTTAAAAAGTGATTGAGAACGAAAGGGAGTGTGTGCCTTTTGAAAGTGGAGTTTAGATTTAGCAACTCGTGGAGTCAAAGATGTCCCTGCAAATCAGTGGAGGTGTAAATTGAGAGAGGGCAAGGGGGAAGAGGATCTTGAAAATACCTGAACTCAATTATATGCCGATCCAAAGTTCCCTTCCATTTTTCATTGCACGCAGGTGTAGTTTAATGTTCATCGTTCAAAAATTCTATGTCAAAAATGCTTCTGCTGTCTCCACCCCACCCACAAAGAAAATACTTAATATATTTTAAGCTGCAATTCTAAACCTACTTGCCTGAGAGGAAGCTAAGCAAGTATAGGTTTGCACTGTTAATGATGGTTCTTCTGTAGTATGAGAAGGCATTTCCTACGAAAGGCAACATTTTCCTAAGGTCTGGGAGATCCATGAGTAAATTGTCTCCTGGTGGACCCACTCATCCAACAGTGAGTCCTGGGGCCTATCTAGTGGAGGTGGCTGTGGTACTCTGAGCAGCACTAGACAGATGAGTCTTGGTATCATTTTAATTTCCTATAGTGCCATCATGTAGAATCACTTTGGGGCACTGTGGGAAATTTAAGTGGTGGCTAGACCCAGCCATCCAGTGCTGCTTGAGGCACCGGGCAGAACATTTTTTGAAGAAAGGGTCCAAAGGCAAATGTCAGTAGTGAGCCCTGCTGGGATGCTGGGGCCCCTGGCATCTGCCCAGGAGTGCCAGTTGTGGATCCCAGTCCTGCTTTTCCTAGTACTTGTCATTTAGGGAGGTTGTTCTCTTTCCCATAATGTACAAATGCAGTGTGTTTCTCGTAGGGAGGAAATTCGTAGTTTAGAAGGGCAAGATTCACAATGAGGTTTCAGAGGTCTACCCTTAGATATATCAAAGATTAATGGCACAATCTTCCGTATGTCTACTCAGAAAGAAGTCCAACAGAGTTCAACAGGACTTACAACAAAATAATGGAATATAGAACTGCAGTCTAATATGCAAAAGAAAAAAAGAAAAGTAGTGTAGGAACATTTGTGGGGCTTCTTTTCTTTTGCCAAAGCTAACTAGAACCCAGCCAAACATTTGTGAATATGATTGTCATGTTGATGCTTGCATTTTCAACCAGGGAGAATTTGTACGCAAACTATGCCAAAATCTGTTTTGCTCTTTTTCTTTTCACTCTTGGGTTTTTAAAAAATACAGTTACTTTTACACACACACACACAAAGTGAGAGGAGGGAGAGATGTATTTGACATGAAGCATTTTCTATATTTGCATTTTGGCACTGATTGTGAATTGGTGCTGTTAATTCACTTTGTGTTGAACTTCATTGTGTGTCCTTGGTCCACCGTCAAATAAACATGACCCTGATAACTGAAATGACAAAAGGTGTACACCTTCATTCCATCAAGCTAACAAGCAGTTTTAGGAAGGTGGGCACATGTGGGCACATCAAGTGCAAACACAAGCCCCAATGCACAATTGTTTTAAGCAGTCATAATTTCCAGTGTCACAGCTGGAAGTGCTATTATTACATATCTAATATTGCCAGTGGCATAGTATGGGTTGCCAGCCCCCGGGGCCACATGGAGGGGTGGGAGGGAGGGAAATGGGCAGAGTATGCATGTGTATTCAACTGCCTCTCGGCATCCTCAGTCTCTTGAAAGTTGGACATGCCTGACCTATGAGATCACAACCTCAGAGATAAGGAAAGAAGAGTACTGTAGTTCCATTGCCTGGAGAAGTCACTTTATGTGAGTGGTCCAAAAACAGAACTTGTGGGGTTTTGTTTCCACATCAGCCCCAAGGTTCTGAGCTCTCGCAGCAGTAAATAGTCATGGCCCTCTACCTCCCACCAGAATCCAACCTAGAAGTCTGAATTTTCTGTTTCTATAGTTCTCAGAACAGCCATCAGTTGTATTTATAGATATAAGGTATCTTGTTTAGAGTTCTGACCTATAAGAGTTGGCTTCTCAAGTTCCTGTTACTGTTTTGGTACATTGGGCGAATGAGACAGATTGCTAGTCAGATCCTTTCAGTTCCAAGCTGATGAGCTGTAGGATATAGAGATGAAATTTCTAACTGGTTAATTTCTTCCTGCATCTTTAGTTCATCTACTAGGAATGATGGCAGTGCTGTCTCAAAGAAAGTACTCGAAGAGTACTGAAGCAAGAGGAATCTTCACATTCATTTTTTTTCCTTAAAGAAAATGCTGATGTTATTAGCAGCTTATTCAGTCGCCGGCACAACAAAATTCATCTGGGAAAGGATATCACAGCCTGCAGCTAGAATGAATATCTCAAGGGCAGCCTAATATACCTCACTGCAGCCTAGCTGTCCTGAAGTCGTGTTTGCACCCTTGACTTGGAAATATAGTGCTGTAGAAGATCAGAGAGCCAAACACACATGCGCCTTGTTCCTGCAGTGATTGGCCCTTCACAGGTCACAGAACATAAAACAAGGCCAGAGCTCATCGCAACCCAAATGCAGGGATGAATAAAGTCCCTGCAAAGTGGACACTTCAGCTTGTTCAAGTACAATATTGCTTCAGTGAAGAGATAATCCGAGTTCCTAATCTTGTTTGTGGGTGGACCAAGGGATCATGTACTCCTTCACCATTTGGGCTCTGGAGGACAAAGCTATCAACAGCTACTAGCAACAGTAGGTATGGTCTACCTTCATGATCAGAGGCAATAAGTCTCTGAATACCAGTTGCTGGAAATTTCAGGTGGGCAGCATGTCACATTTGCAGGCTTGCAGTTTCATCATATGTACTTAAAAAGCTAAAGGACCCCTGACAGTTAAGTCCAGTTGTGAACGATTCTGGGGTTGCGGCGCTCATCTCGCTTTACCGGCCAAGGGAGCCAACGTTTGTCTGCAGACAGTTTTTCCAGGACATGTGGCCAGCATGACTAAGCCGCTTCTGGCAAAACCAGAGCAGTGCACAGAAACACCATTTACCTTCCCGCCGGAGTGGTACCTATTTATTTACTTGCACTACTGTGCTTTCAAACTGCTAGGTTGGCAGAAGCTGGGACCGAGCAATGGGAGCTCACCCCATTGTGGGGATTCAAACCGCTGACCTTCTGATCAGCAAGCCCTGTGGTTTAGACCACAGTGCCACCCGCGTCCCTATGTTCTTATGCTGTGCCAAAGAATCATCCCATATTTTTGTTGCATTTTCCATCAATTAATGATATATTTTCATTTGAAAATTACCAAATGTGGGGGGGGGAGAGAATTTCACTGAAATTCTGATGGGTACCGGTATTTGACTGTATTTATTACCTACCTCTTGAGGTGACTGAGGGGTGTTTATTCAGGTGTCATTTTCTTCATTCTAAAAATTGTCTCCTCATTGGTCTGGACTCTGCAGCCTCGCTGCACATCATTGAAAGCTCATGGTGAGACCCCATTAGTACATTAAGTCCTCCCATGAAACTTGATCAGATTAGGAAGTGTGGGCAGCTGGGGAGGGTACAGAGTGCTGAGGAAAAGGAATGACGCCTTGGTCATGTTGCAACAATACAGCAAGCTCCAAACCCTGCACACACCAGAAATTCTAAATTGCCCTGTGAATGAGGGAGGAAAATGGAAGCATCTTTCTCAAGGGAAGGAAATTTTTGAACAACTGGAGGAAAGATGTCAACAGCAATATTCTTCTCATGAGCCTTTCCCCAGCCAAGCTTATCCATGGAGAAATGCATCTGAACAAATCAAGTTTGCCTAGCAAACCACCCTAAGCCAGTGTGGTGTAGTGGTTAAGAGCGGTGGACTCGTAATCTGGTGAATCTGGTTCGATTCCCTGCTCCTCCACATGCAGCTGCTGGGTGACCTTGGGCTAGTCACACTTCTCTGAAGTCTCTCAGCCTCACTCACCTCAAAGGGTGTTTGTTGGGGGGGAGGGAGAGGAGATTGTTAGCTGCTTTGAGACTCCTTCGGGTAGTGATAAAGCGGGATATCAAATCCAAACTACTACTATTACTACTACTACTACTCCTCTTCATGCACATTCCCCACATGCTTCCTGCCCCCTAGGACAGGTATTGCACTATCCCAGCACTAACACTCCTACAGCTCTAATGAAGCAGCATTATCCAATTCCACTGGTGGTAGGGTTGCCATATTTCAAACAGTGGAAATCTGGACAGAAAAGAGCTTTTTCCTGTTTTTCAGCTGTTTTTATGGGGAAACAGCACTGACGACATGGGCTGTCATACTTCTGGATTTTGCCAGACATTTTCCCGATTTCCACCCGGACCAAGGTAGATACAGCTGGATTCCAGGTATGTCTGGGAAATCCTGGGTTTGTGGCAACCCTGACTGGTGAGCCACCTGTCTTCATCCCAGAAGAGATGAACGAATGCCATGAACTCTCCCGGCACACTGCACTGAGAGCATCAGATCTTTTTCATTCCATACCCCCAGCTCATCCTTGCTTTGCAGATCTCTCCTTAGCAGTAGTTCATCACAGAGCTCATTTACGGGCTCCTGAACACTTCCTGAACACCAAAAGTCACTATTTGTTTACATTAGCATGCAGTCTCTGAAAAAGAGGAGGCAAATGAGTGAAAACCAGTGACCTTTAATGAAAACAGTATTATTTGGTAACAGAAAGTCCACTTCATTCAGTCACGCATGGGTCACGGCATTCATTTGATTCATATTAGAAACGCACTTCTCTGAAAATAGTCAGCAGGAATGGTGTGGTTTTTTATTCAATCTTTGGAACTTTATTAATCACACTCTTTAATTAAAGGCTTATGTACACAACATAGCTCCTCCTGCATGTTGCTATCTCTAATCCCGCTAATCCATCTAAGGTTCATAGGCATACAGAAACAGTCGGGTGCTGTGTGCATATTTTTGTCCCAAATTACTCTTGGGTTGTCGTCTTTGTTTTCTGCGGCATCTCTCAAAATGTCCATTGACTACAAACAATAAACAGTTATCTAACTGAAGATACACTAGAGTTCAGATAAAGCTTGCTGCTCAAGTGAAAATTCATTTGGGACAGGAAGTGCTTTATACTGCTTCCTGCCAATAGCCTGATCTAGAAGGTTTTTCCCCTGAGAGAGGCTGCAGTTATGTGGCTCATCTCCACCTAGGGCACCGGTCTTCAGGTCCTAACAACAAGGTTTTTATTGCTTTTGCACATAAACACACACACACAAAGCCTTGCTGCCCCTGCAAGTTGTGCTTGCATTTCTGCGGTAGAATGTCCTAGAGACATTATAAAGTTTCCAGGGAAATTCTGCTCCAGGAACATAGGGAGGGCATTTTGCTTCCCCCACCCCAAACCCCCCAAAGCCTTGCAAAAATTGCCCAGCACTAGTTGATACACAGATTGAATGTGGCTTTACAAGACTGGCCCTTTCTACTGGGAAAGTGATATTCCATGCCAAGCCTAAGTCTCAAAAGCTGGAGGATCTCATTTGAAAAGATGTCATTTTCCTCTGGAAGACCACAGACCCCCCTGAATTCTCATTTTGTGTCACTGCCACCGTTTCTATTTTTAGGGATTTGCTTTAAATCCTCTTTCCATTGCCATGAGATTTCCCCAAATGTGCCGCCCTATATCAAAGATATGCAGGCATGTTTTCTTGCACCGCATAGAATGGAAAGCAGGGATGAGCTGGGGATGTGAAATGGAAAAAAAGAAGAAGAAATTGTCTCCTGACAATCCCAGCCACACGGTTGTTATCAAAGAGCTGTGCAGGCAAAGTGGGATTTAGTCTGCCTTCCTGGCTCCCCTCTCCTGTCATGCTAAGCATAGACATCTGTGGACATTTGTCTTTAAAACAGGGCTGGGGGTGGTGTTATAGGGACGTTTAAAAAATTAGCCACTTGATTATGGATAGCCACATTCTGAGGCTACAGAGGGCAAAAGGAATGTCCTCCAAGAGTTTTGTCAGAAGAAGAAAGGACTTTTTAAATAGGGTTCCTTCTAAGAGAGGGAAATTCACTGGCCCATCAGAGCAGAATCTATAGAAACCCTACAGATCATCCAGCCCCCTATGCAAACAGGAATCTACAACCCTGATGGGTGGCCATTCAGGCCCTGCTTAAATGCCTCCAGCAAAGGAGAATCTTCTACCTCTGGGGCCATTCTGTTCCACTGTCGAACAGCCCTTATCAATAGGCAGCTCCTCTCAGTGTCGAGGTGAACTCTGCTTCCTTGCAATTTAAGAGAATAAGAAGTTTCTCAATGGATCAGGCTAGTGGCCCATGTAACCTTGTTCTTGCCCTTGCCCCCCCCCCCCGATGCCCTCGGGAAACCAACAAGCAGGGAGTTAGAGCAACAGCACTACCGTGCTTGTGATTCCCAGAAACAGATTTTCAGAGGCATTCTGTCACCGATATGGCAAGTAATTTATAGGCATCATGACTGGTACCCATTGGAGTCAGTGAACACGGTACAATGAATTCGAAGGAAACTTTCACAGGTTCGCGTGAGAATTATGCAATCCTGTACACACTTACTTGGGATTAAGGCTGCTGTCCTTAGCACACGTACCAGCAGAGCTTTTTTTCTGGGGGGGGGGGGAGGCGCAGAACTGCCCCCTCAGAGAGAGAGAGAGAGAGAGAGAGAGAGAGAGAGAGATGGGGAGAGAAAAGAGAGGGCAGAAAGCACAGACAGGAGTGGCGACAGTGGCTCAAGGCTCACAGAATGGCCAACCTGGCAGCTGGCAATGGGCAAACAGAGGATAGCTCTGCCCCAATGCTCTCTAGCTCAAAAAAGAAAACACGGCTTACCAAGGAGTAAGCCCCATGAAACTCAGTGAGACTTACATGCTTGGGCCCACCTTCAGAAATAGGCCCTGTGCTGCACTCAATGTACAGCTGTGTCACACACACAAATGGGGGAGAAAAATAAGACTAAGCAAAAAGAGTTTGGAGTAAATTAGAAGAAGTCATTTTGTAATGGGTCTCCTGGTCTCAGGGGAGAATAGAAGTAGCAGTTAAACGCAACACTAGTTTTTATTTGCCAAGTGCAAGATGGATTCTAGGCTGCATGGGGAGAAATAAATCCCCAACGTGCCACAGTGACAGTCTAGCAATTGTCTGCAGGTATATATCCTTTCTCTATCTCTCAAACATCTCTTCAAAGAAGCATGGCTATGGGCTTTGGTTTTCTAATATAAACAGAAGCTTTGAATGGGTTGCTGACTTAGTGACACAATTAATCTCCATTATTCCTCTGAGGTGGAGACTAAAGCTTTTGGAGTTCTCATTGATCACAAGCCACGGAGGCCAAGGAGAAAGAAAAATCCCTATATGTTTGACCTTCTCTACCGGAGATCATCTGAAAGGGTATAAATCATCTTTATCAGATTGCAGTTGATCAAGCTGGTTCATGCATACCTTAATGACTTTGAACATGGCTCCACCTTAGAGAATTCGTTTTAGCTCAGAAAATGGTCACTGAGCTTTTCCTGAGTTAGTATAAATAAAGTTGCCTCAATATAAATAAAGAAACAAAGTTTGCAGTCCTGAGCTAATGAAGGATAAAAAATTTGATTTAGTGACTAATTTCGTACATGTACTCAATCCATTCTATTTCTACACTTATCTTCAGTGCAAAAATGTATTTTAAAACTTGTACTTTGCCAGGAAAAGTTGTGTTTTTCTTTCTAAATGTACACAGTTTTTATGTTCTTGGAAGTTAGAAAAATGCAGAATCTCATTCAGATTCTCCCATTGGTCTGGGAATTGCAGTTCAGATTACTTTATATTGAAAATAATTTATTGGCCATTCCTAGACAGAGGCAGTGTTCACGTCTGAGTAGAGCATAAGATTGGGTCACAAGAGTCCTGTGACTTAGCCGGGTCATTATGAGATGGCCCACTAAGCTTAAGACAGCTATGTATTTCACCAATGGTTGCCACTTTTTGATGTGGACCATTAAGTCTTCATCTGAAGCAGGAAACAAGTCATTCTGGGCTCCTCAGTCTCATTCTTGCATGTTTTCATACTTCTCAGTTAGCTTCGTACCTAAGAGGAAAGTTGGGGTGGGAGGGATCTCTCAACCACTTCTCTCCCTCCTTAGCAGGAAAGGAACAACAGAAAACTGTTGGGATTCACAGGATGCTGTGTAAGTAAGTCTGCAGGCTTCAGTTTGCAACAGGCTGATGCAATACTCTCTGTGGAATGACTCAGCAGCAATGTGATTGGCTGTCAACGGTTTAAAAGTAAAGCCTGTCCAATAGTAAGTGTGGTGGTAGAGTGGTGTAGATGAGTGTGGAGTCTTCTTTTGCCTCAAGGTGCAGGTACTCTGTCTGAACTGCTTCTGTAGATATTTGTATATATATTTAGCTCACAATAATAAATACTGCACTAAAGAACCTGGGACTCTGAGCATTCTGCTAAAAGCACCGCGAGGAATTTGCGACAAAAACTTGCTTCCCTTTCAAGATCAGCTACATGAGGTAGATGCCTCACTCTGCCAAATGGTAGGGCTGGCCCTCTGGTACAGCTGTACTGAATAGACAAGATGAAGGGGGAAAGGAAAGGAAGGTAAGCGTACTGTGCTTCCCATTTACCTTTACTGTGGGGTCAGAGGAAGGAATATGGTTTTAGAATATAAGGTAACCATGTAAATTCACCCTTAATCTTGACATTCTCATCGACCTGCAACTGTCCAAACTTCTTTAGACGTAAAATGAACAGACAGGTGCTTCAGCTTGAAAAATGTCAGCTGCGATACATTGCTCGGTGGAGAAAACCCTTGCTTGAAGCCCAGTTTTATGTGTGTTTAAGTAGTTCAAGTATATGCAGAATGCTAGTCTTAGCTTTTGTCCTTAGGCTTAGGAGCAAGACAGTTCTGAATGGTTAGAAATGCTGAGTTGACATGGTTTTGGTACCAAAAGGGAGTCCTTAGTCCTTCCACCCTAAAATATCCACTCCTGGTTTTACTCCAGACCTTGGTTTCAGCAGCCCAGTTTAGTGGTGGAAGGGGGTCCTTCTGTGGCTGCTAAACCACAGGGAGTCACAAACTCTCCATAATCTACTCCTAATCTGTCATCAGTCCAATATACCAGTATACCTCAATCCACTTTGTGCTTGCTCCCACCTTACAGAAACCCCTGGAGAAAAGAAAAGAAACGAAACAAGAAGGTACAGCTTTGGACGGTGAAGCTGCTCATGGCCTGGTACAAGAAACGATGTCATGTTTCCTACAGCCAGCTGTAACACTCAGGGAGGGAGGGAGGGAGGGAGGGAGGAGAGGCAATGTTGTTGCATGAAAAACATGTAAGCAAATTTGACAAGCCAGTTGCCTAATCTCCAGCTTGTCTTACAGAACACCTGAGATCTGAAAATTCACCTAGACAGCTTGGTAGGTAGCTTATGTAGTGCCCAATAGCTTTTTCAAAATGTGTAACATTTCTAGATGGCATGAAAAATAATAAACTCTCACAGACATGACTGTTCTCCAAGAGGAAGAGGGAACCCCGTCCCCAGGCTCTGCTAGATAATCAGAAATTGAATGTGTAGCCACATATTAAGACATACATTCCTGAGAACATAGGCTTGGTGGATATTTACAGTGTGCATATGAAAATGCCCACCACACACACACACACACACACACACACACACACACACACAATGTGTGATCCAGCTCTGGAAACAGACTATATCACCTGTCTGCCCATTGTGCTCTGCTATTCTATTCTATTCTATTCTATTCTATTCTATTCTATTCTATTCTATTCTATTCTATTCTCTCTTTCTTTCTCTCATGCTGTTATTCTGGTTTCTACTTTCATTTTTGCATTTTGTAATGGTGCGGTGTAATTTTTCTGCTGCAACTGGATTTTGCTCTAAATGAGCAAAGTTTTGCCCTACTAGGGATCTAGCAATGAACTGTACAATTTAATGCCTTCGTAAACCTCTACTGAAGACTTTCCTGCTGTCTGTGTCCTTTTGGAATTTACACCAAAGTTCCACAACTCCGCTATTCAAGCAACAGCCAGGCGAGTCCCAAGTTTTGGGGCTCTGATTCCTGATATCTCTGGCCTTCAGATGTTGTTGGACTACAAATCCCATCATCCCTGACCACTTTCTTTTTATTATTTTGTATTTGCGTATGTGTGTGTGTGTGGTGTTGAATCCCAACCTGGGAGAAAGGCAGGAGATAGATAGATGATAGATAGATGATAGATATAAAATAAGTAAATAATGAAAAGTTGTTTCATCCTTAAGTTTGTATTCAATTTTTGTGTGCTTTCCCATCAAAATAATTCACAAACTCATAAGGTAGCATTCTGTGATGCTAGAGGTACATCATGGATCCCATTGAAAGATATGCTTGAAATCCTAAAATAGAGATGTAAACTGCCTCTGAACGATCTGTGATGAAAAGGTGTGGGATATCAAACTGAACTTTACTTGGGTAGCATCTGTGCCTTCTGGAATCGATTACCAGCTGAAATGAGACAGGCACCAAGTATCACAATGCTTGCGTATCTATTGAATACACTTTTGTTTAAGAAGGCTTCCCCCGCGTTGTGACCCAGTAATTTATGGAACATTAATTGTGTGCGTAGAAATGGCTTAATTTTTTTAGCATTTGTAAGAACGGTTCAATTGTTTTTAAAACTTTTTTGGGATTTTATTTTATTTTCAGCTAGTTGTACACTGCTTCAATAGCTTCAGGGTATGAAGTAGTTTATTATAAATATGTAAAATACACCAATAATGTGGGAGTAGCACCCATTCTTTCCCCAATAGGCTGATTCACTGTTCTCATGCATATTTTCCTGAGAACAACCAAATATAGAGGCTGAATTCAACGAAGACTATGAATCATGCATTAGGATTCGACAGGAGCGGCTTAAAATGGGCTTATCGGCCAAATCTACTTTAGCCTGTTTTAGCTGATGTGCATTAAAAGTAGCCAGAAGGAAGAGGGGGAAAGGAGCTAGGGGAGGCAGAGGAATTGGAGATGATGTAGAAATGGCGAGGAAACAGTCCAGACAAATCAATTCCAGCATAGCTTAACAGACAACACACACATGCTGTCCACAATGGATTATTGCTTCTGAGTTTTTCAGTCAACACCAAACAGGTGCATCCCTTTTCAAGAGCAAATACACCGTGGTTATAATAAAGTATGTCATACAAAGCAAAATCTGTTTATGTTTTTATTGAGTGTATTGGGGCTTTTGTCCTACACACACACAAACACACACACCCACAGCCTGCATCAGTGTTTTGCCTGCAAAATTCCAATTTACACACACACACTCCTCACCAACCAGGGAACCTAATCAGCGCACTGTGGGATGACATCTTTTTCTCTTCTGTGTCTCTTTCCCCTTCTATCACCTGTCTTTTCACCATTGCCTTCTCAATCATGGCTCCTGCCTTATTTGGGACAGGCACACAGCATATGCTTTGCATGTAAATGGTTCCACATTAAGTCACTGGGAAATCCAAAAGAGAAGCTACCTGTCATTGTAGACTAGGGATGTAGACATATGTTGGTCTTGCATATGTTGGTCTTGCATATGTTGTTGGGCTCCAAACACCACAAGCCCCAGTGAGCATGTCCAAAGTTCAGGGAACTGTAGCCCAGCAGCTTCTAGAAGGCCACAGGTTCTCCGTCACTGCTGTTGACAATCCTGAACCAAGATGGACCCAAGGTCTGTCTTGATATATAAGGCAACTTCCCAAGGGACATAAGGGAGGTTTACACGTGGATAAAACCATGTGTAGCAATGGATATGGACTTGTCACAGCTGAGTTTGATATGATCTCAACATATGAAGGACTGTTCATTGCGTGTTCTCTAAGGGGGAAAGGAGGAGAAGCTCTTTGCTTCACTCTATATCCAGCTCTCAGAAGTTGTGGCTAGATTCTGTATGGTCATTTGCTCTGAGGGCAGCCATCTTAAGGGCACCTATTGCCATAGCAGTGGGGAAATGACTCCTTTGCTGGGGAAGGACCATGGCTCAATGGCAAAGCATCTGCTTTAAATGCAGAAGGTCCCAGGTTCAATCCCTGTTGTCTCCAGGTAGGGCTGGGAAAGACATCTCTTCTGATACCATGGAGAGCTGCTGGGAGTCAGTGTAGACCTGGGGTGGGGAACATATCTGAGCCCAAGGGCCACATTCACTTCTGAGTAGCCTTTTGGGGGCCACATGCAGAGCCAGAGCAATGAAGATAAATGATACCTTTATCCAGTAGTCCTCACTCACCCATCTCTGTCCCTTATTCAGGCACCATCCCTGGTGTTGACAATGCTGAGCTAGATGGACCATCCCCTGCTTCCCCTCAACACTCTCCACATCCTATCCCATGTTATCCTAGGATGGGGAAGAATAGGCCAAGTACTTGAGTGAGTTTAGGCTGATGCTGGAAGCTAGAGATACAGAGGCATGTCTTACTCTGTGCCGGACCCAAATCTGTTGCTCAGGGCTTGCCTAGGAACCTAATGGGGAAGCGAGATCTGTTGGAATGTTAATGCCGTGAGCCCCTCCATCCTATGCTTAGGTTGTATGTATGCATAAATAAAACCAGGTATCTTAAAGGCATCACAGTCTCCACCAACCAAGGGAACTGAACCCTGGGTAAGCGCTGTAACCCTTAGAGACTTTTGCTGCTGGAAGATTCAGGTGCACAAACAGGATTTTGTATAGTCCTCTTCAGATTCAGTGTAAATAACACATTTGGATTGTTTGTACGGGACTTATTCTACTGTTCTGTTTTCAAAAAGTTCTATAGAGTATTATGAGCAAAAAAAAAGTCCTAACTTATGAATTCTTCACATTTCTGAGGAATCGGAGTGAGATTTCTTTCTTTTAGATCACTTAGATAAGAACAGAGAAAACAGAAAAAAAATTAGCAGGGTATAAAAGAGTAAAACAGTCCTACCTTTTTAGAACTAAAGTCATCCACATCAATGTGAAATATAGACTAGCACATTAATTTTATACATTAGGTTTTATCTGCCTTTCCTCCTAGAGAAATTGAATGCTGACACCACTCTGACAAGGAGATATCTTTTGATACATAATAAAAGGTTTAAAGCAATGTAAGTTTTTCTAAACTCCAGTAATTCTGCCATAAATTTTGTCATGTTCCCCAGCCTTGATCTCTCAAAAAAATGTGGAACAACCAAGGAGAAAATGGATGGGGGGAACTCAGGCCTATCAAGTGAAGCTGAATATCGGGAGATTTGGGACAGATAAAATAAAGTATTTATTCACAAAGTGCATAGTTAAACTACAGAGTTTGCTCCCACAAGAGGTAGTGATTGCCACCAACTCAGGAGGCTTTTAAATAATATTGGACAAATTCATGGAGGATCGGGCTACCATTGGCTACTAACCATGCCGATACTAACCTCCCTGCTGAGTTCTACAAGGGCAACACTGTCACTAAGGAGCAGGAAGATGGCAGGTAGTGCCAGCCCTGGAGTGGTTGTAAGGAAGTTGGCAAGTGGGGGCTGGCTAAGAATAAACTTAAGTTGGTGGGACCGTGCCCTATTTGTCTTAATGGACCAACCTGTGATGTTACTGATGCAATCCACCCTAAGGCAGGACTTGAGTAATGGCCACTGGCTATGCATCATCTTCATCATCTTTGGCAATCCCTCATAGCCAAGTAAGATTGTCTTCCATGAACATGGTCTTAAGAGTGAGTCTGTAAGTGACTGCGGAGGCCAATTCTGGATCCACACGTCCTTCCACAGTGGCGACATAGGTTTTTGAACGGGAGTTGATCACGGTGAAGGTTTGTCGAATGTGCCTTCCTCTTAGCTCCTTTCTCCTTTTCACCCTGAGTTCATGCTTCATCGAAGTTGATGACACCTTTGATAAAGGCTGTTTTCCAATTGGAGCGCTCGCAGGCCAGTGTTTCTCGTTATCAGTGCTTATGTCACTTTTTTTAGATTTGCCTTGAGAGCGTCTTTAAACCGCTTTTGTTGTCCACCGGTATTTTGCTTTCCATTCTTGAGTTGGGAGTAGAGTAGATGCTCAGGCATCCAAACAACATGATCAGTCCAATGGAGCTGATGTTGAAGAATCATTGACACTGGTGATCTGATGAATCTCTTCGCAGAAGGCTGACAATCTACAGTAGAGAGATACTCCAAAACTGTGGGAGAATCACAATGAGATGTGGGGAGATTATAGCAGTGGAGTAGAAGAACTAGTAAAATGAGATACTTCAGTCATGGAATGATCATGCAAATAGAAACAGAAAATTATTCAATTCAAGATCATCATTCTGAGGTAAAGTATTTCACAGAACAATTTCTTTTAAAAAAATTGCATTCCAAATATTCTCTCTCTCTCTATTCCCTTCCTCTCACATGTATTCTCCAGAACTTTCCTTCACTGGTCAGAAACCAGGGTGCCAGAACGAAGACAGAAGAGCTTGATGGGACCCCACACTTCATGTGAAGCCTTTGGCATAGCCCCCTAGTTTCCCTGCCTTACTGTAACTCAACCTATGTACTACCAAAGTACTTTCATCCTAATCGTAAAAATGTTCCCCAGGGTCAATGGCATATTGCTTCCCTGTTTACCTGCCTCCATTTCGCTCGCCTTCCTCTGCCATTTCCCCTGTGTCAAATTGTAAACTCCTTTGGGGCTGGGTCCTGTCCTTTTGTACTCTGTAGAATGCCTTTGCACACTGATGGCTAAAAACAACAACAATGTGCATGGTTATATTAGATTATAGATTATAGACTATATATTAGATTATATTGACCAACCTTATGAGCCCTGAGTTTCTTTCTTGCCCATCTTTTCATCAAAAGACATATTATAAAAATGCTTTAACTCATAGACTTCAACAGACAGACACACAAACAAATAAAAGACCGAGAGCTGTCTGGTGACAATATATAAATCCTATTCATTCTTGCAAGGCAATTTCCCACCCAAATCTTTCTGAGACTGTACTCTTCGAGATTCTCCCATTTGTTTAAAAAATGGGGACTAGAGGGAACAGACTAAGTGAGCAAAAGAAACCATATATTCAGGCCAAAAAAATTCAAAGATAACAATAATAATGAAAGCTGTGGGTGTTTCTCTCCCGCCCTTTGGAGCGGGGAGAAGAAGATAAGACAGATAATAATGTTTGTGGAGCAGAATGCCGCTTAGGCTGATGAATGAGAGGGCATTGCAGTTTATAGAAGCAGCCGTCTGTGGGGGCAAGCCGTCAGGGGAGATGTCAAACAAAATAAATCTGTCTAGTCTTGTTTTGCTTGAAGTCTGCCATATTGAAAACGCGACCGTCCATCATAAGTTACTTTTTGTGTGTGTGCCAGTAGTGTCATCCTGGTATATAGGCAAAAGCACTCAGGGAGGGAAAGGGTGAGCAATGCCAATGTACTCATGCGATGGTGGGACCGTATGGTGGTAGAATCCAGAGAACATAGGCCACATTCACACTACACATTTGAAGCACCGTGATTCCACTTTAAACTGTGTGGTTTCCCCAGAGAATTATGGGAGCTGTACTTTGTTAAAGCGCTGTAAGGAAGTTGTGAGGAAATTCCTGTTTCCCCACCAGACCTACAATTCTCAGAGTGGTTTAACAACCAATACTTCTTCTGGAGAACTCTAGGGAATGCAGTTCTGGGAGGGGACTAGGGGTCTCCGAACAACTCTCCGCACATTTAACAAACTACAGCTCCCAGAATTCTTTGAGAAAGTGTTATCATAGTGCTTTCAATGCACGACGCCAGTGTGGTCATAGAATGGACCTTACCACTTCACAACACTGCTAATGGGGAATACTGGCTTGTGTCCAATGTTAGTAAGACTCAGAACCGACCCACTGAAATTAATGGGCATGAATAACCATTAATGGTCATTTTAATCATTAATTTCTACTCTGTGTAGAACTTCATTAGATACAACCTACTGGTTTTGAATGCTTCCCATTGGTGGTTGTGGAATGGGAATCACAACTGGGGATAGCACTGTTGCATTCATATCCTGCAAATGGGCTTCCCATAACCATGTGGATGGCCACTGTGAGAACAGGATGCTTTGGCCTGATCCTTCAGGGCTCTCCTTACGTTCTTCTGGGGTGGAATTGATGCAAGTAGCAAGCAAACACTGCAGAGAGAAACATTCCAGCCTAGCTTCCTACCTGCCAGTGGCGTAGCGTGGGGGGTGCAGGGGGGGCCAGCCGCACCGGGCGCAACATCTGGGGGTTAGGGTTAGGGGGCACAAATCCACGGGTTAGGGGGCGCAAATTACGTGCCTTGCCCCGGGTGCTGACAACCCACGCTACGCCACTGCTACCTGGTATTCACCACCTGCAAATGTTGTGGCAAATATTTATTTGTTTGCAGAAGGGTCATTTTCATTCAGTCTTTTAATTCACACTCTGCAGCTGCTGAGGCATTTTTTTTATCTGTTACAGGACAGTTGTCTTTCTTTTCCCCTTTTGTGTATGTTTCAACAAACTCAACTCCCGGCTTTTGCATCAGTAGAAGACAGGAGATTGCAGAGTGAACAAATGCTGGGTACAACCAGCTGACTCAAGCAACACATGTAATAGCAGCAGGGAAGGGCTTAGCCGTCAGCCTCCTTGGAATCAGAACTCAGGTGTTGCAAACATGTCTCTTTTTGCATCCATTCTGGAGAGTCTGCAGTCCAGCCCACTGCAATATCCTGCTTGCTGTGAGTCCCACCATACTGTTCTGGGCATTTTATGATCACCTTTTTTTTACCTTCGTGCCTAGAAAATATGCCCAGTAAAAGCACATCTGTGACATTTTTAGGTACTTGAGGGCCGCAGGGTCTTCTCTTCACAAGCAGGAATGAGTGTGTGTTTTAGGGAAATGTTGTACTTCTCTCTGCCTTTACATCAGTTATCATATGGCTGAAGCTATGTGAACAATAGCCTTGCCAAATGAACCCCTAAATGCTGTGAGCTGAGTTGTGTGCCTGTCTTTTGTGGCCTTGGCTGGCAGCAACACCCACAATCCCTTCCAGGATGACAAGACTTGTCTCTTTATGTTTTATAAACAAAATTGTCCAAATTGGCAAAGCTCGGCAAATCCTCCCATTCCTTTTCAAAGTAATATTGCAGTGTCACTTTCTGTTGTTTTCTCTGCCAAAATGGGGACAGGAAGGCTGGGAGGTTTTGCTCTTTTTCCTTTTCAACAGAATGGTTATTTTAAGAAAGAGATCTATATTTTCAGATAATCTTTCAATTTTGTTCCACAGTGTTCAGTATTGAAAGAGGCAAGAAGGGCCCTGCTGAACCACATTAAAAATCCTAGGCTGGATCTAGACATGTAAAAAAAAGTTTCAGGAAAACACGGTGTAAAGCTCATGTTGCAAAATCACATTACCAAAGGATTGAACTCTACAGCGCCATCTGGTATCACAGTGTTATAACGCATTGAATTTTTATTTAATTTTTAATTTTTTTAGTAATGTAGCTGAGTCCCTAGTCAGGCATCCAGTTTGTAATGTTGGCTCTAAATTCTATTTTTTATCTAGCAGTGGCACATCTAATAGCCATGTATTTGCTGATTAATTGTTTGTTCCACTTCTCAGACAGGCATTGTCTCCAAAGAAGGCAGGGGGGTGTCAGGGGGTGGACTGAGGAGGAATGGTGGGAGTCGCCCCCACTTCTCCTGAACCTTCCCAAGAACAGGAGGACAGTATAGATTTAGAGCAGTGGTTTGCAGAAGGGCATAGTTCAGAGGCTGCAGAGGACAGAAGCTGGGAAATACTAGAGGAGCAACAGCAGGAAGAAAGAGAAGCACCAGGAACAGCGGCGGAGCAAGCCGATTAGGCACCTGGGGTGGCGTGCGTGCCCTGTGCCCAGGGGTGGGGCCTGCCGTCTGTGGGGGCGGGGGCAGGGCCAGCTGGGGCAGGACGCTCCGTGGGGCCTCTGAGGAGTCTGCCTGCCTCCTCCCACTCAGCCACCCTACAGCTGAGGGGGAGGCAGTGGGCGGACCATTTGGGGCAGCATGGAGCCTGCGGGTGCCCAAGCCACCGCAAAACTCCCAGGAGATACGCGTGGCTCGGGCGTGGCTCAGGTGCAGTGCAGACTCCGCAGTGAAGAAGAAGAAGAGTTTGGATTTGGTATCCCGCTTTATCACTACCTGAAGGAGTCTCAAAGCGGCTAACATTCTCCTTACCAGCATGAGTTTGACCAAACTGCGGGAGGCAGTGGAAGACAGGAGTGCCTGGCATGCTCTGGTCCAGGGGGTCACGAAAAGTCAGACATGACTAAATGACTAAACAAGAACAACAATAACAACAACAACTATTTCTGGGTTATCAGAGTCTGTATTTTGAAGCGTCTGTATCCTGAAGCATCTGTAACCTGAAGTGTCTGTAACTCGAGGTACCACTGTGTATGTGTGTCTGTGTGTGTTTAGCTGTTGAGGATTAAGGATGGCTACCAAGGACTCTGATCTGAAAGTAGACTCGTCATTTGGTCTACAACAAGAAACAAAAAAGAGAGCATAAGAAGAATGCTGCTGAATCTGGCCAATGACTCATCTGGTCTAGCATCCTGTTCTTACAGTAGCCAACCAGATAACTATGGGAAGCCTGAAAGCAGGACCTGAGCACAAGGACAATGTCCCCGCCAGTGATTCCCAACAACTAGCATTCAGAGGGACCCTGCCTCTGACAATGGAAGGAGAACACAGCGATCATGGCCAGTTCTCCGAAACGTTCTCAAAAACGTTCTCAGACTGAACAAACGGCGGGTCGATTTTGACTGAATAAAGCCAACACAGAAGGAGGATTTGAATGTAATCCTTGGCATCCCAGGGTATGAGGAAATTCTTTTTGTTATTAAGATGTTAAATAAAGGTAAGAGTTTGCGACCAGCTAAGAGCAGATTAAATGGATCTGCAAACAAGGTTGTTTTCCCACCCCTGAGCAGTTTCTGCAGTGTTTATTCCCTAAACAATATGGTATGCATTGAAAATATACTTTCCAAAATAATAGGAAAAGGCTAATGTAAGTGAGCAAGGGAGACTGCAGTTCTTGCTCAGGAAATGAAACAGGCAATGCCTGTTAGAAATCTAACTTCTAACGTGTTAGAAATCTAACTGCTCCTTTAATTATATTCCCCTTAGTGCATAATATTGGAAAGGGGGGTGGACGCGAAGAGTATTCTTGGCAAGACTTTGTGCAAGTTAGGAATTTATCGGAAGTGGTTAAAGGTTTTAAAAGGTCTTAAGGACATTTCTAGACAAAAATATTTGCAAATACTGGCATGTTTCAAACCCCACTGTATAAAAAGGCCCACCCCACTCACACATGAAAACAAAGTTCACCACAGCCAATCACAAACAAACCACACCCTAGGCCAACCCCAACCTCTCTCACCACCAAAGGAACACAAGCAAATAGGAAAGAGAACCCACACAAATGACACTGACACAAAACCCCACACATACACTAAGTAGAATAGAAGCATTGCCACCCGACCCCACCCCCACTCACTCCACCTCTTTCCCCCTTTATGCCTAATGTAACACTAACGTCTCAGCAATGAAACTGATCTGTAGAAAATGTAACTTGAAAAAAGAGACATTGCACATACTTTTGTAAACCAAGAAATCTTTAATAAAAATATTTATATATATAAAAAGTCCTCCAGTTATAGAAGTTCACGACCATCATTAGTATATGTGCTCCATGTCCATGACAAGTCATGTGACCCGTGCAAGAGCATGGTGCCCAAAATATGTGAATGTTTTGGGCACCATACTCTCGCACATTTTTGGGTCTCCCAAAATGGGATATCCTGACTTAATTAGGACAGTTGAGGGTTATGCTGTAATGCTTAGTTATACACATTTGCATGCTAAGTGGCTGAAATACTAAGCGGTGCACATTAAATTGCTCGCATTGGTCAATGTTCTTGCCTGGAGTGCTATGGAGACAAATGGCCTAACAGAGGAACTTATGGTCTTCAAAGAAAAACATCTTGAAGGTCCCAGGCCACAGAGAGGTTAGGCTGGCCTCAACCAGAGCCAGGGCTTTTTCAGCTGTGGCTCCGATCTGTCACAAGAGACTAGGGCCCTGCGGGACTTGACATCTTTCCGCAGGACCTGCAAGACAGAGCTGTTCCACCAGGCCTTTGGCCAGGGCACAGCCTGACTCCCTCTTTTGGCAATCCTCACAGAACTCTAGCCCAATGGTTGCCATTAATCTGATTGGAATTAATTTTATAATGAAATGGTTTTAGAATGTTTTATCATTTTACTGTTGTTAGCTGCTCTGAGCCCGGCTTCGGCTGGGGAGGGCAGGATATAAATAAAAATTATTATTATTATTATTATTATTATTATTATTATTATTATTATTATTGATTTGGTTGGGGAGAATAGCAAGGATCTAAGGGTGGCATACATACTTCCCCTCTTCCCCATTTTATCCTCACAATAACCCTTTGAGGTAGGTTTAGGCTGAGAGTGAGTGAGTGGCCCAAGGTCCCCCAGTGAGCTTCATGGCAGACTGGGAATTCAAACCCTAGTCCAGTCCCATGTCCTAGTCCAGCACTCTAACCACTTCACCACACTGGCTCTCAAAGTATGAGGTGATTGAAGTTACTGAAATTCTGAACTGGTTTGCCATTGCTAATCACTTGACTCAATGAACTGCATGAACTAAACACAAGACATTCTGCATGCAGAGCATGTGCTCTGCCACTGAGCACTTTGCCTATTGGGGCTAATCCGTACTAAAGGCAAACCTAACAAAAAGAAAAGCAATTGAGATTATTTCTTCGTGCATTTTAATGGGCTCTGGATGAGATCACCCAGTGCCTGACAATAATAAATTGTGTTCTCTTATCACTTTTTAAGGCTATTCTTTCTGGCTTCCCTGATAAAAGATGTGGTCACTCCAGCTGGGTTGCCTTATTAACTATGTTTCCTTGTGTCTGTTATCACTGAGACTGTGGTCAGTAAGATGGCACCTTTGGAGTCATAGGAGGAGGAGATTGCCTATATTGGGACCAGCCCAAATGTCACAAAGTACTGAGGAAGTTTTTGGGCTCTCCAGAACTTTCCCTCAAGCTAGATATAATGCAAAACAACAAGTATGGGGGGAGGGTTAGGACATGATGGGAAAGTCCCAATATTTGCCACCAATCTTAAACTGGAGTGCACAAGGTGTTGTCCCAGGAGAACCAACAGCCTGCCTCCATTCTTCTCTGAAAGGAACGAGAGTCATCAATTACTCTTCAAGTAAGAACACCAGCAAAAGAAGATCAACCTGGCCAGTGTTAGGACTGTCAGACTAGGATCTGCAAGACCAGGGTCCTAATCGCCACTCAGCCATGATGCTCACTGGGTGACCTTGGGCCAGTCACTGCCTCTCCACCTAACCTAGCTCACGTGAGGAGGGGGAGAACCACACATGCCACCTTGAACTCCTTCGAGGAAAAGATGGGATATAATTGCAATACAGTCGCACCTTGGTTTCCGAACAGTCTAGCTCTCGAACGTTTTGGCTCCTGAACGATCAAAACCCGGACGTGGGTGTTCCAGTTTTTGAACGTTCTTTTGGAAGCCGAACATCCAACAGGGCTTCTGTGGCTTCTGATTGGCTGCAGGAGCTTCCTGCAGCCAA
Organism: Podarcis raffonei; assembly: GCF_027172205.1. Lineage (NCBI taxonomy): Eukaryota > Metazoa > Chordata > Lepidosauria > Squamata > Lacertidae > Podarcis > Podarcis raffonei. Next base: position 56,007,214 of record NC_070611.1, read on the forward strand.
TCAGAAGCCGATCTTTGGTTTCTGAACGTTTTAGAAGTCAAATGGACTTCCAGAATGGATTCTGTTTGACTTCCAAGGTATCACTGTACATCAATAAAATATAAATGTCCCTTTATAGCTCACTGCTTTGTTTTGGAGAACTGGTGTCCCTCTACTTTTTCACTCTGCGTCTCTTTCCTTAGGAACAAAGGAAGCTGCCTTATACTGAGTCAGATGATCAGTCCATCTAGATCAGTGTTGTCCACACTGACTGACACACTCTACCTGGAGATGCCGGAGTTTGAACCTGGGACCCTCTGCATGCAAAGCAGATGTTCTACCAGTTAACTATGGTTGGGTGTGAGCAAGACCATCATCAAGCCATCTAGCTCAGCCTTTTTGACTAGGAAAGCATTCTCTATATTAATCCATCTGGCTGAGGTACTGTCTATTGCAGCCGGTGACAGATCACTCAGGTCTGCAAGATTATGTAAGATTTGCCCCCCCCCCCAATGTTACAATAAATATTGGGGGCAATTTATGAAACGGTCACCCTATCACAGACATATTGGAGATTAGAGATATGCAGCAGAATGCTGGGAACCAGATATAGCATATTGAATAGGGCTGCTGTGAATATTTATACTTGATTTTGTATTTAAGTTGCTATACATGTATTTATAAGACGGCAGTTTCTAATCAGAATAAATAAATAAATTGCAAGAAAAGCATATTTTAAACATTGATGTCAGTCTCTGGAGCCCTAGCAAGAGTGGAAGGAGGAGAACAATTTCAAAAAGACTTAAAGGAAAAATGCTTACTCATTTGTACAAATAAGAGTAAGTAGATACACATCCTTCCTTGAAAGCAGAAAAGCAAACTGTGCGGAACTCCGTTTATCTCTTTCAAAAGAAGAAAAGGTTGAGTTAGCATAGAAACCTGCTGAAATCCATAATGTGGAGTTCCAAGGAGCACAGGAATTTCAAACATCATTTTTAATCCACTTGGACTAGTCGCACTTCGGTGTGCTGTGCTTTAATGTGAATAAATGTACAGCTTTTGTCCTCAGCAGGGGAGACTCTGATCATGAATTATATTACCCAGCCTCTAAAATCTTCATTCCGTATATTATAAAATGTGCTCTCCTATAGGGGCGAGGGTGCGTCAGCAGGGAATTTATGCAAACTGTTGCAGGTACATTAAAATACAGTTGCTTAAGGTGCACTGTAGTGCGTAATCCATTAATCCAATATTTTCACAGTGCATCTGAAATGCAGTTGTTTATTATCAGAGGTTCTGCACCAAGTCCTAGAAATGTAATTTGGGAGGAATTAAATGCAGCTGAGGGCACTGCACGTTTGCCCCGTTTCACTGGAGACTCTTCGAGAAGCGCTAAAATGTGTCGCAATAAAGTAATTATGACTGCAGCCCTAAACCTCATTTACCTGAGAGTGACACAGATTAAAGCCAGTGGAGCATACTTCTGAGTCGACATGCTTAGGATTGTGACCTCACCATGCGCTTTAGATGGCAACTTATTACAAAATGTAGCAAGCCAGCCCTGCTGCCATTCTGAGTAGGGCTGTAGACCACCGCCCCAAAGTCCCACCCTGCTGAGTCGGTAAGGCCACTGGAAATCTGAACTAGGTATGTTTGGGAAACCCATAAGAAAACAGGATTGTTTATCAACTATATTTTAACTCTCCCTCCCCCCCCCCATATTCCTCTGATGTCTTACCTGCAAAGGATCTCCCAACTTTGCCTGAAATGCAAATGCCCTACCATGTCCCATTCTCCATACTGTTCAGCCCAAGAGTCTGCTTAGCAACTTCAGCTTTTGTAGTTGGAGTCAGTCGGGGACCTGCCCTCCCAGGCCAGGTGGGAAAAGGCCTACAAGGCAGGAAACTGGGCTTCCACAACTCAGAGCTAAGATGGTCCTATGTCCATTGGCCATGCTGGCTGAGATGATGCCCAACAAAATCTGGGGGGGGGGGGGCACAACATTAGCTACCCCTGACTCATGAGGCCCTTTGCAAAGCTGCCTGTTTTTCAGAAGTTCCAATCTGAACCACAGATCTACACACAAACCCTAATATTAGCTGGCTGCTGAATTAATCACCCTGTATTTCATTTAGCCATACGTCTGGATTTCACAAAGGTGTCCTTTGAGGGTGGTTTCAAGGAAAAGGTAAAAACATGATATATTGGCCTCTAACCTCAGTGGAGTTCCGTTCAATTAACGTCTGCCAGTTCCCCAAGAAGGAGCCGGCCAAATATTTTATTTCCTGGCAAGCCTGGTCATACATAAAATAACTGAATCAATGCCTGACTTTTCCATCTAGAATCAAAGCTATAACAAACTCTAAACAAGCATCTTTCATTCCTAATAGAGTAGTTGCAACCATCTATTATAGTGTGGCACAACATCACATACTGAAAGGTGAAAGAATCCTCTGTGGCAGACGTCAGCGAGTCAAAGGCTATACCCAGATATTGAACAGCAAAGCATCTTCAGCCCATAATAATATTTTGGTTTATGCAATTAGGCAGCCCACTTCTACAGAGCCAGGTTAGGTGGTGCAAGCAATGCCTATGCAGGAGCTTAGGGGGTCTGGTTCTGGTTGCCACTACAAGGTCACTTTTCATAGCATTGTGATAGCAGAGAAATATTTGCCAGCCCAGCAGTGGACAATCAGAGATGAAAGATGGGATACAAGGGTAGCAATTATCATTCTGTGCTTGCAATGATGCAAATTGCAAACCACAACAACCTGAAAAGTTTTCTTTAAAAATAAACACACAAGTTTCTATCCCTTAAGACTGCTTGGAAAGTCTGTGGACGATTAATGCAGCAACCTTGCAAATTGGGGGCGGATCACACCACAAAATCACACAAGATCACAGCCGCCAAAATGGCTGCCATTCTCTCGCAATAAAAAAGGGATGTCCCGGTTTTTCCAGGACACTTGCCAGGTATGTATTTTGGCAAAAATCCTGTTGACACTCACCACTTAAATCCGCTATCAGGAGAGTTTATCATCATCCCTGTGGTTCAGCACATGCAGCCCCTCTTTCCTATTCTGCTTTCCCCAGAGGTGTCTACCAAGAGCACCTGTATGGATGCCCAGCACAGAACTGGAATCCTGACGCCAGCTTGACATCTGTCCTTTTTTTTTATTGACTTATTGAATTCAGATCAGCCAGTTCCAATTGTCCCAGGGGCATTTGCCAGTAGCTCAGAGTGATTCCCTCCCCCACTGCCACCCCCACAATCGACCCTTAGAGAAGAAGTTTTTACTGTTAACTTTAGTTTCTTCTGAAGATGCGTTCAAGTAATTAACCCCTTAATCTACACGTGCCCCTTCTCCTCCATGTGACACTTACAGATATTTTCACATCTCTAATAGCTGTGACTTCGGCATTAAGTCTGTTAATGAACCTCCTCATTTCATTTGCGCTTCCGCTATAATGCTTCCCTCTAATTTGGTGACCTAAGTGCAGATATTAGGAAAAGTAAGAAACAAGCACTGAGAAACTCATTAAAATAACTCAGTACTGCAAAAGATTAGTGGTCGTGGATAGAATTAACAAATGACAACAAAGAATTGCTAAGATGCCAAGAAGAAGAAGAAGAACAACGAATGCATCTTTTTGTTTAATTTTCTAGTCAGAGCAATAAACTCAGTGCAACTGTTTTATAATCCTTAATGCACCTTGTTTACTTGCAATATTGATTGTGCAATCTTATATTCAGGTACAGTATTCTTCAGAAGTAAACCTTGGAAGGGAGCTGGAACCTCTGGTTCTTCAGGTGTTGGGAGGTCAGCATGACCAATGGTCAGGGTTCATAGCAGTAGTAGTTCGAAAACATCTGGAGGACCAGAGGTTCTCCATTTCTAGTATATTTTGGACTGCTATCTGCATCACTTTCAGACCAAGTGAATCACACAGATTTCCTACACTGGTATAATGTCTGGATTCCATCTGCCTTGGAGTCCAGTCCAGAAAGAAAAAAAGCAAGCCTAAGGGTGCAGTCTGAAAAACATTCGCTAGGAAATGAACCTCATTCAGTGCAATGGGACTTGCTTCCATCCTGTGAATGAAGACCAAACTCATTCTATGAACGCCATCCTATATATTGCTCAAACTGTGACCGTCTCTTTTTCTGCTTTTTTAGATGTGGCAGCCATTTTGGGCTTATGCCACATCCTCATGGCAGCCATTTTGTGACTGGTGCCCACAGCACCCTCTCAACATTCCAAATGGGCCCACTGGCCCCAAAAGGTTGGCCCCTCCTGTTCTAAGCAATGCTTGCTCTTCACATATTTTTATTCAGCTGTTACCCTTACTAAACACCAGAAGACTTAACCAGGGCTACAAAATACTTCCTCAGCCAAGTTCTGCTGCAATTGATTTTACTTGCACCTCAAGTTTCAATAGCTCTATTATTCAAAGTGAGATATGGGACAGGAAGAGAGCAAGAGCAAATAATGCCATTTTCTTTCCCTTCCTTATAGATCCACTCTAGATTCTCCCAGCAGCCGCCGAATAAAGCCATTAAGACTGAGCACCTGCATTTTACCAAATGGGAAGAGACAGTTTCTTTCAGAGAGGGACTTCATTTGCATTCAGTTTGCTCTCCCATATTCCAGGGGAACATTTAACTTTTTTGTTACTCTTTTTGTAGGACACTAAATTCTACTCTTGCTGACAGATGGAGAAAATAGCTGTTTCTGGAGGGAATAAAGGGGCTTTTTTATTCCCCATTTCTCTTTTACAGTGGCTGCTATACATATTTAAAGCCCTCACGCCATTTTCTGGAGGATTTAAATTATATCTCACCCACCCACACCCACTTCCCTCGGTGTGCTGGTGGTGCTCGGTAATACTTCCAAGTCGATCCTCATTCGTCCGGCCTACCAAAAATCAATTGGGTTTAGCCATTTGTCTCCCAAGCACTCCTGGCAAGAACATTTGGTAATGCAGTAAATTTGACTTGCGGAGGTTGGTGTCCAGATCACTAAATTGAAAATCCAAATAAGTAAAATTAGTTAAATGCTTATCATTATTACTGTGGGTGGGCAGGCAGTGTTAGTATGTTTTGGGGACCTCAGCAGACGGGAAGCTTTGTGAAGGCACATGATACCACCCCTAGCAGTGGTATCTTGGTTTGCAACCATTTTGGATTACAACCATGTGAAATCCAGAAGTGTGTGTCCCTTTTTTTGGATTACAACCTATTTTTTTGGGAGGCCCCATTGGCGAAAGCGCGCCTTGGGTTACAACCTGTTTTGGTTTACAACCGGACATGTTAAGTTGTGGGCGAACATATCAGACGACACAGCAATTCTTCCAAAGCAGCTCTTTATTTGTAAGCTGGAACAGAACTGAACTGAGGAGCTCAGTCAGCCTGCTTATATAGAGTTCCAGAACAAGGTAACTGTTGCAACTTTCTAAAACTATCCAATCACCGAACGTCACTTTCGATCCTTCATTTGCATACAAACTATCCAATCACTGAACGTCACTTTCGATCCTTCATTTGCATAACTATCTACAGTATCTCCCTGCTGGCCCAGGGTGAGAACTTCAGTACAAAACAGAAAGGAATATGGTTGTAAACCAAGGTACCACTGTACAGCCAGGTACAATGGGGTTGCATCAAACCCCATTATAACATTATCCCTCGGTGCAGCCCTTTGCTTTTTTCTGTAAAAGTGAATGGCATTCATTTATGCTGATCAAACACAGCATGTCATCAGTGCCAAAGCTCAAAGCTTGTTGCCTGCTTCCCTGAAAATTTGGAAAACGCAAATGTAATTTAACTAGTTACCGGGGATATAAGCTTTGTTTTCTCCAAACAAAAAACAAAACAGACATACACAAACCACAGTATGACTTTCTACATGTCTCCGGAAATATCTTTATTTCCGAATGCAACTGTAATTGCAATGCCACCTTCTTTATTTCTTCTTCTTGCCACTTTCCTTGGAGATCTTTGTGCTAATTATGAACGTAGAATCACAGAACTGTAGAGTTTGATGTTCTGTGCTTGTTTACCTATATATTATAATATTTTTTTAAAAAAAAACTAATTACTTTAAACAAATGAACCGGGACTTTGTCAACCCCCTCCCTGTACTGTGTCAATTTCCTTGGTCATCAAGTCCAAGCCATACTGAAGCATGTGCATGGTGTGTCCTGAGCTTGTTCTGGAAATGAAGGAATCTTTTGTCCAGCATGGGGTCCAAACCCATGATCCTGAGATTAAGAGTCTCTTGCTCTACCATAGCCAACCCCTCTTCCTTCCCCCTAAAGTGAGATGACAGTAGCAGCATGGCCTCAATGGAAGTTTCTCTTGACAGCATCCCAAGCACCAATGACATCTAGGGACATGTAATTTTCCAGGCACCTGGTAGTCCGCTCCTGGCGTCCTTGCCAAGTGGTGGTGTGGATATGTGTGGCAGTTTCCCCTGTTGCTGCATGTTGGGGGTGCAAGAAAAAGTCTCCCTTTGTGCCAGCGAGAAAGAGGGGGAAGGAGAAGCCTCCCCCAGCAGATGGTGACGGTGCTTCCACTTCCTGTCCTCCTCATGCCAAAGCAACCTATTCAGGCTCTGAGGTGGACTCCTGCAATGGCCAACTACCAAGTCTAGGCTCAATCTATGTACCTCTTCTGCCCCCTAGCAACCCAGACTGTCATTACAGTGTGACAACAGACCTATACAAATATTAGAAAGAGAGAAAATGTGGATGTCCTATTCTGAAGATCGAAGGATAATGCATATATTAAAGGAGAATCTTCAGATCTCTGAAGATCAAAGGAGAGTCTTGTACATATGCCTGTACAGTCATACCTCAAGTTAAAGATGCTTCGGGTTAAATCTTTTCAGCTTGTGTCCCGCAGCGACCCGGAAGTAGCAGAAAGGGTTACTTCTGGGTTTTGCTGCTCGCACATGCGCAGACACTCAAAATGACATCACGCACATGTGCAGAAGCGGCGAATCGCAACCTGTGCATGCACAGACGCGGGTTGCATTCTGCTCAGGTTGCCAATGGGGCTCCGGAATGGATCGCGTTTGCAACCAGAGGTACCACTGTACGTATACGGATTTCCTGCCCAAACCATAATAAACTGTAGGATGCTGGATACATTTGAACTGTAAAAACTAAGGCTGGGGAAAAATCTCAAGACTTTCCAAATAGTTACAAAAGAACTATCTACAGCCATGATTCATAAGATGTCAGCTCGGTATCTCTCTCTAAGAGTGTACAGACAGTTCGATAGGGAGAGCACAATCTCTCTCCAGACTGGGTCAAAAGATGGAACTCCAGAACTCATTACTATGCAGTCGGCCATCCAGTCTCTGTGTAATGGAATTTTTTTGCTTTCCCCAACTCTGGAGAAGTGTTTTCTTTTGTAGGAGAGCATTCCACAGAAGTCGCTTTGAGATTAGAAAAGAGAGAAAGAATTAATTGAAATATTATCAATGGAACATCTCAGTCCATTATGCTTTTGATTCAAATCAGTCCATTAATGCATTCTCATTGAGCAACAGATGGCCGACAGAGAGTTGGTACTATTATAGGTTGGTCTCTCACATGAAAAACCCCTGATCGCAATTACTACCCACTCTGCCATGCATGCAAGGCTCTCTTTGGTTGCACTTGACAGAAGACACATAATAGTATTTCTTACATTAAGTGATCTGATATCTGACTTCATATACCATTTTCATTATACACAGAAAACAAAATCTAAAATGGGATATCATTAGCATATATTTTGTAACTGGCATTTTTGTAACTGGCAGTTGGCATGTAATGGGAAGCCATTTTGATAAGGGATGCGGGTGGCACACCCCGTCGAATCCGCGTGACGGGGTGAGCTCCCGTTGCTCTGGTCCAGCTCCTGCCAACCTAGCAGTTTGAAAGCAAGCTGTGGCGGGAAGGTAAATGGCATTTCCATGAGCTCTGATTTCCATCATGGTGTTCCATTGAGCAGGAAGCGGTTTAGTCATGCTGGCCACATGACCCGGAAAGCTGTCTGTGGCCTGAAAGTGAGATGAGCACTGCAACCCCATAGTTGCCTTTGACTGGACTTAACTGTCCAGGGATCCTTTACCCCTTTTTCACTATCTGATAACTGGCATACAGTAAGAACAAATTTGCTCAATCCTCTTTCAAAGCTGCCTAAGTTAGTGGCCATCACTGCCTCCAGTGGGGGTGATTTTCATAGTTTCAACTACACACCCCGTGAAAAAGTACTTCATCAGTCTTGAATCTTCTAAGGTTGTGAAAACCAGGTGAATGGAGAATCTGGAACCCTTAACAAGGCACACTTCACAATGCAACATTTTGTTGCATATTTGCCTTGTGCTAGAAGCAGGTGGGGCACCGCTGCTAGGCTAGCTTCCTGGTTGTTTGGTCACTCACTACTCCCACTAAGGAGAAGAGCAAGGGAGCAGGCCGAGAGATGCGGTGCAAACGCACCAGCAGTGGCAATCCAGTTTGCACCATGCTGACTTCCCAGACTTCTTTATTCCTCTCCCTCCTCCTAAGCAACAATAACCCGCCTACTGGGAAGCAAGTGCAGCCATTAGCTCCTCCCTCAACAAGCCACTCCAAACTTGTACCTTACATGCGGTCATGGCAGGAGTTTGCCATGACTGAGCTCTGCCTCATTCTTCCACCACAGGCACGCACTTCAGCATCCCTAGGAGAACTCATTGGCTGTTCCTCTGTAGCTTCAGCCCAGGCTGTTCTGAATAAGCGCGATGTCAAAACAAGGCAATGCAAATGATGGAAGAAAGGTAATGCAGAGAGAGAGAGAGAGAGAGAGAGAGAGAGAGAGAGAGAGAGAGAGAATAAAGCCAAGAGCTCGAGATCATCACTTGCCTTTATGGACTGAAAATTATCTGGCTGCAATATAATTAGACATCTATAATAATTTGGGAGTCATGCTTCCTTAATGTAAACATCAGCGATATCATTTTTTCCCCTCTGCCCCCTCCCTCCACTTTCCCAGCCTAACATTTTGAATTTTCCTAATCACTTATTAATTATGGGTCTCGAAGCTGAGTGAGTAGTTCAATAATTTATACAACCCAGAGACTCATTAAAGAATAATTAACCAGACACTAATTATTCATGGCATTTTCATTGCTCTCGGTTTCCTAGGAGTGCCCTGATGCAGAGATCGGATTTGGGATTTGGGATTGGGGGTGGGGTGTGGGGTTAAGGCACCTGTTTATCTGATAAGTGACGGATAAATATATAAAATAAAATGAACCCATGCTAAATAAATAAATAAAACGCTAAACATGCTGATGTGGCTCCCACCTCAGCCATGCGTGCATGCGTATGAAGGCAATCACAGGATCAGAGTAGTCCTGTTTACTTGAGACAGTTCCCCACCTTTCGTCCCCAGGATTCAGTGAAAGGGGGAAACATTCTCTGAGGGAAAAACAGGATCCCTCCCTGGAGCAATGCTAATGTGGGGAAGGTGTTTCACATGTGCAGAGGCATTTATGGGCTCCACCAGTGAGCCAATGTTGGGGGCAGCTGGATCGGTGTGTGCCCTGCCCCGTGTGGTTGAACCACTGAACTGCAGGTGGCAGGTTTCTTAGTAAAGCACCCATATTCAGCTGCGAAGGGAGCCGCTTGGGCGCTTGGGGAGGCGCGCCCAGGGGCGGGGGTGAGCCACCCAATGGGGCGGGGCGAGGCCTCCAGAGTCTCCCTGCCTCCTCCCACTCAGCTGCCCTACAGCTGTGGGGGAGGCAGTGAGCAAGGACAGACATGTGGCTCTGGTGTGCTGCAGGCCCCACGGTGAGTGCCGCCTGGCATTTTGTCACCCCCCTCAGTGGTGACACCCGGGGCTTCCTGCACCCACCACACCCCCTTCCTCCACCCCTGCCCATATTACAAAATATGGCAAGCACCATCTCTGTTGCCTTTGGGGCACTTATTGAGTACTTTCTCCCCCCTGCCCCCAAACCCTTTTACTGTAGTATTTGTATCTGCACTAGATTCGAAAATTGGCTTTTTAAAATATTTCGGAAGCTCTTTTTATCATTTTTTTTATATGACTTTCTTTTAATTGCTTTTATATGTGAAACTGTTTTCAAGTGTTTTACGTATGTCGAGGAGGTTGCACTTGTTTATATTGTTAAATTCCTTTGAGATATCTTGCTGGAAGCGATCCAGAAAGGGAAATAAATAGCCAATGAGTCGTTTCAGCAGGACTTCGGCTTCTTCACAGAGCTGGGCAGGTGGAGGGTTTTGTATGGACAGCCTCCAAGGAGGCTTTGTCACTGTCAGAAAACTCTGCACCATTCGGGGGTTGGATTCTGCACCCTGGTGTGGTGGAGTTCAGTGGTGGCGTGGATGCTGTCTTTGTGAGATGACAAGGAAACAAAACTTCTGAACATGTGTGATTATGGAAAATCCCATAATGCTGTTGGTTAGAATAAATTAAATGCCCTTACGGGGTGGGATGGTGCCAAAGATCTTTCCCCACTTGCTAAATTTTATATGCTCACCTTCTGGGTGAAAATGTTTTATTTACATTTACATAACCTCCAACATTCCTCAGATGAAAATATAGAAATTTCTCACTCTGATCCTCCTCAATTTCCCCCCCCCAGTCCCGCCCCCTGCAGAGCTTTGTATCTTCAAGCAAATTATTGTTGTGATTTGTTGCTTCTTTTAAAATATCAGTACCTATGAATTAAAAAAAGATTTTAAGCCTTTCCCACCTGGCCTTTCCCACCTTTCGACCAGGGATCCTGCAGTGCGGAATTAACAGCTGAGAAGGCAGGAGTGAAAATAATCCCATGGCAAAAAAAATAAAAAATCAGGCTTTACTCTACCTGTGAGCTAGGAGTGGAAAAGGAGGGGTAAGAGAAACTCCACACTGAGATCTATACCTCCCTTCCAGGGACAACACACACCGTGTTTTGTTTTCAGCTGGTGATGAACAAACTGTAACATATTTGTAACAGTCTGATGATTTGGGGAAATAATGATGGGGAATCTCAGATTATTCCTCTCTCTTTTTTCCTAAACTCCTCAGGATTCTAGCAAAATTCTGTGCACTGGTGACCATGAAAGAAGCTTTATGTTCTTAGTGCCAAAAGCAACTTTTTCAAATGTCAGTTGTCCAGGGACCAGTGATAAGCCATTCTTTCAAAAGTTCCTTTTAAGCTGCCTTGGAATCCTAGAAGTTTGCTGAAAAGCTTGAGGTATAGAGGCTTGCCAAGTCCTCCTGTGGCTTTGGGCTCTGCTTTATTGGTTGCATCTGTCACAATGAACACATACACACACACACACACACAAACATGGCTGGCCCTACCATTAGGCAGATTGAGGTGGCAAGCTTAGGCAGCAGATGCTGAAATGGTGGCAGTGAGATGTTGAGAGACATAGGCTATGTGTGACACATAGCCTTCCTTGCACCCCTCAACTGCCCCTCAAATGTGGTGAGGGGTATTATTATTATTATTATTATTATTATTATTATTATTATTATTCGACCCATCTGACTGGGTTGCCTCAGCCACTCTGGGCAGCTTCCAACATATATAAAAACATAATAAAACATTACACATTAAAGGGCTTCCCTATACAGGGCTGCCTGCAGATGTCTTCTAAATGTTATATAGTTACTCATCTCCTTGATATCTGAGGGGAAAGACGTTCCACAATTTGGGCACCACTACCGAGAAGAACCTGCCCCAATGTTCACCTTAAAAAAGCAGCTCCCATTATTCTTTGGGGCAGGTTACGTGCTTTAAATGTGTGGTGTGTACATGGTTTCACAAAAGCACAGGGCTTGGCAAGGTAAGGACTTTGCCTCAGAAAATTACTACCAGTTAGCACAGACTGACACTGCTGGGTTAGTTCACCTTCAGATGTTCTTTCACCATATCTGGTAGATGTTAAACATTTGTGGTGGTAGCAGAAGGGAGCTCATAACACATAGGCAGGCATCAGAAGTCAATGCAAAGCAGCCAAAATCAAAACAAGAGGAGCATAAGATGTGGGGTGGGGGTTTAAACATTGCCAGCAAGGCCAGTGCTTAGGCATGATGGGATTTAGAGTCCCAAGACATCTATACAACTACAGGTCCCTTACATCTCTAGGTTGTAGCTGTGACAGGCATCTAGATAATGATAAATGTTTTCTAGGCGCTTTTCTTGACTTGCGAACATTGCTTGGCCATGGCAGCTGGGGCAGCTGGGAGTTGAAGTCCGACAACATCTGGGATGACGCAGGTTCCCCAGGCCTGGTCTAACTGATAACATTCCTACTAATCCTTAGGCAATGCGCTCTAATAATGAGCAGCTCTTCTGCTCAAAAATCTTCCCCCCGCCCTCCCCAAACAACTACTTTAAATCTTCTGTCTTAAATTGTCTTTTCAGCAATTCAAATGAGATACGTCTCTCCGGAACAAAGGGTGGATTCACACAATTTATGCTTTCCGCACAGGGATTGAGGCTATTGTGTGATAATCTTGTTATTTGAAACATCCATCATCTCGGCTATTATCACGTTCAGACTTTCATCGTCACATGCAAGGCACACCTGTCAATGGGAAGGGATTTACTGTGTCCTGCTGACAAACCTTTGCAGCGGCACAGAACCGAGGAGAAGAATGACATGAAGCAATTGCAAAAGGCTACCTTTAAAAAAAAAAAAAGTATTTCCATTTGGCACCAATGTTGAAGGGGGCATGGTCATAAAATGGATTCAGAACTTTGACAACGGTGGCATGGAGACATCACTGCAACAGGAAGCTGCCTTATACCAAACCAGGCCATTGGTCCATCTAGCTCAGTATCTCCTACCCTGATTGGCTGCAGAGGACTCCCTTAGCTCTACCTGGAGATGGTGGGGACTGAACCTGGGACCCCAATTTGTTTACTAATGCTGCTCTGTTTGTTCGTTACAAGAACCCCACCTATGAGAAATGAATGAGAGGAACAAAATGAAAAGATAGGCACAAATGAAAATAAAACGAATGGGAGAAATTACCGGGAATGTTTCCATTCCTTTCTCATTCATTCCTTTCTCATAGAAGGGATTCTCAGTGGGGTGTATTTACCATAGGAGTCGTCCCCCCGCGGGGGGGGGGGTGCAGACAGAGAGGCCTGGTGGGCCATATTTGTCTCTATGACCTGAGGTTTCACATCCCTGCAATATGTAGACTTCTGGCGGGGTGAGCAATTGCCAAATGCCAAGTTACCCATAAAGTTCCCCATTCTGAAGCCAGTATACTGTATTTCCTTTCTCCATTTCTCAATTATTTCCCAAGTGGCATATTGATTCCTTTGAAAATCTCCAGGTTTAACTTCCTTATAAGTAGCATCTTATGGCACTTAAGAATTAAGCAGAAGCATCATGTTCTTTTTATATGGCACACTGGAGGATAAAAAAAACCAGAAGCACTTGTAAGCTCCTGGGCTGTATATTTCCAAATCTCAATTTAAATGCAGATTTTTTTATTATTATTTTTAATGCAAGTCCCCAGTTAAGAATCCAGGAAAGAGGTCCCTTACTTGATTAAAACACCAATAGCAAAAATATTTGACTTAACTTTGCTTTTTGTACTGCATGAACTTAACTAATGTAAGTCCCAAGGAAGGCACCGTTTAATAGACCCCCGCTTTCCTGGGATATTGGAGGTAATGGAATAAGGCTTATTTCCACATATCAGATTTCCACTTCACTTACCTATAAAGAAACTAATATATTTCGGCCAACGTGTGAATAAGGAGTTTTTCTGTTCTGCTAAATTAATATTGGTCAGCAGAGAACGGAGATAACAATGCAATACAATGCAGATTAGTCCTTCACTGCTTAATGAATGCTGTGCGGTAATCGAGATTCAACAGCAGTTTCCTGAGAAGGGCAAGTTTTTGCATGTTTTGCCTATGGAAGACAGGGAAGGAACTGATCTAAAAATATTGACTGTCCAACTGAGCAATCAGAACTTTTCATAGGAAGGAGTCCGCCATCTGAAATGACAAACTGGAACGTGTCCAGAGGAGGGCAACCAAAATGGTCAAAGGCCTGGAAACGATGCCTTATGAGGAACGGCTAAGGGAGCTGGGCATGTTTAGCCTGGAGAAGAGGAGGTTAAGGGGTGATATGATAGCCATGTTCAAATATATAAAAGGATGTCACATAGAGGAGGGAGAAAGGTTGTTTTCTGCTGCTCCAGAGAAGCGGACACAGAGCAATGGATCCAAACTACAAGAAAGAAGATTCCACCTAAACATTAGGAAGAACTTCCTGACAGTAAGAGCTGTTCGACAGTGGAATTTGCTGCCAAGGAGTGTGGTGGAGTCTCCTTCTTTGGAGGTCTTTAAGCAGAGGCTTGACAACCATATGTCAGGAGTGCTCTGATGGTGTTTCCTGCTTGGCAGGGGGTTGGACTCGATGGCCCTTGTGGTCTCTTCCAACTCTATGATTCTATGATTCTATGAAATGCAGGACCAATTCACGCATGCACATATGGGCACGCTGCCTTGAACCCGCGACAGTGGATGCCCACAGCGTGCTGACATCACTTGCGCATAGCACGGGGCGTTAATGCATCATGGGATAGTACTGGGGGCAGCCCCTTCATTTAAAATTTGTGGGTGTCCTGGCACCCGGGGTCCTGCATGATTGGCACCCATGTGCACATACATCTCTTGAACTCTTATTACTTGATTCCCAACATGCGACATGGGCACTGTCTCCATCCTTTAAAGCAGGGTTGGGGAGCATGCAGTCTTCCAAATGTTGCACCATCAGTCCTAGCCAGCATGGTCAGGGATAATGGGAGTTGTAGTTGTGCTCGCCCTATGAAATGCTCTCTCAACAGATGTCAAGGAAATAAATATCTTATCTAGCTTTTAGAAGACATCTGAAGGCAGCCCCGTATAGGAAAGTTTTAAATGTTTGATGTTTTACTGTAGTAATAATACAGTGGTACCTTGGTTCTCAAACTTAATCCATTCCAGAAGTCCGTTCCAAAACCAAGGCACGCTTTCCCACAGGAAGTAATGCAAAATGGATTAATCCATTCCCGACTTTTAAAAACCACCCCTAAAACAGCAATCTAACATGAATTCTACTATCTAACGAGAGCATTGATCCATAAAATGAAAGCAATAAACAATGTACTGCAGTCACACAATCAATCAATCAATCAGTAGCTGGACTGGGTTCCACACAGTCACAAAAACAAAACGATAAAGCCACAAAAACAAAAATGCAAAATAAATAGCAAAAACAGACAGACCTCAGCATAACACTCAAAACAGAAGTGTGGCACTCAAATCGGAAATGCAACACTCAAAACAGAGCACATTCGGCCTTCGAAAAAAGTTCGCAAACTGGAACACTTACTTCCAGGTTTGCAGGGTTTGGGTTCCAAGTTGTTTGGGTACCAAGGCGTTTGAGAACCAAGGTACCACTGTAACAATCTTTATACCCCGCCCATCTGACTGGGTTGCCCCAGCCAATCTGGGCAGCTTCCAACACACATATTCCTAGAGTAGTTTAACGACCAATCCCTCTTTCTCAGGGAATTGTGGGCATAGTAGCTCTCGGAAGGAGGTGAGGGTTGGGGGAGGTAATGCTCTAGACTGCCAGCCAGGTCTATTCCCCAACCCTGCGCTAGCAGGTCCCGCCACCCCCCACCATACCTGGGACATCTTCACTCCCTTTCTCCGTGTGTTGTAATGATCACTTTCAGTGTGATGTCAGCCTTGTGCTTGTGCCCCAGTTACAGGCAATTATCTCATACAACGAGCCCCCTACAATGAAGTGAATATTTTAGATACTTATCCTTATATTTGCAGCTCACGGAGGCCATAGCAGAGAGACGCATCTGTGTCTGCTTCACCACAATCTTTTACCCACTGAGATTATGTCGTGTGTGACACAAAGGGCAAATACCAAATTGTAAAGTCGCCTGCTGTGCGACAAATCAGTTCAATCTACGCCATAAATCAGCAGATGCGGCCCAAGAAGTGGAGCCAGAACTCTCTATCCAGCCAACCTTCCCCTACCTGTATTTTCTAAAATCTTATCCCATAACTTACTTCTCATTCTGCACACTCTGTCACGGCAAATGCGTGATTTGGCTTGCTTAGCTCTCCAGCAGTCATTCTGCTCTGAACACAATTGTCAATTTTACTCCAATGACCATGTTATTGCACTAGAGGAGTTATTAAGCCTTTTAGTAGACTTGCCACTTTTTATTTCTATCCTGGCAAAAGCTTGTGTGTTATTGACAGCCGCATCACAGGTAGAATTTCGACAGGTAATGTTTTGTTGAAGCTTGGGGAAAATCATCTGCCAAGAATGAGAGCTAAAAGCACTCTCAAATTTAGGCTTCAATCTTATGCATAGAAGTGCTTAAGTGTGCATAAAAATGCATGTATCGTTAAAATAACATACACAAATTTATTATATTGGAGGAATCGGTTTGTAAAAATGTGTATATTAAGGAATAGTGCACAAAACTAAATGCATATTAGGATAATTTATCACTAAAACACTGAAATTCTCATGAGTACTTAAAAAAAAATAACTTAAGGCTAGAAAAATAAGAAACACAGAGAGATGGAAATGGACAGATATTATATTGCACTTCAGATATGGCAAGTAAATGTCCCAAGGCTGAAATGGAAGAGAATCCTGGGTCCCTGTGAACTCAATGAAGTGTTAGCCAAATCTGGATTACCCAGACTCTGGAATTAATGGCATCAAACCAGCTAGTCTTAATGTTTTCAGGATCTGTTAAAAATGTTCATTCTTCCCCACAAAAAACAAGTCACCAGTATTTTGCTTGCAGAGCTAGTATTCAGGGTGGTTTAAAAACCAATCCCTCTTACCAGGGAAATTGAGGAATTGTAACTCTGTGAGGGGGATATGGTTCTCCTAAAAACTCTTAGCACCTTAACAAACTACATTTCCCAGGATTCTTTGGGGGAAGCCATGACTGTTTAAAGTGGTGTAATAGTGCTTCAAATGTACAGCACAGATGAGGCCTTTATTGGGAAATGAGCTGTGGGTTGTTGTCTCTCCAAGATGTCACCCTTCTCATTAGACATGCTTCCAGACTGTTGCTGTTTTCAGGCGGGACTCAACTGCATGCCACATATTTAAGCTTGTGTGAGTGCAGTGGCCTGCCTCTCCAAGGGATCAGACTTTTTATGATAAGGAAAGTGATGGGGAAATGTGTGAGATAACACTTGCTATGATGCAAAGTCATCTAGTCTCCTTGCAAACAAATCATGATGAATGCTCAACACACAGGCCATCTAGAAGTCACCTATATTCCTAGTGATGCTGTGCATTCTTGCTCCTTTTCGTTTCTCTCCCCACCTCCATTCTTTTCCTCATCCTCTAAAACAACACAATGATATTTAAATTGAAATCCCCAGCTACAATGGATTTTGCTGATTAGAAATGGAATCATTCCCATGCAGTACCTTAATCTTCTTTGAAAATACACCTGGTGCTCTGTGCAGCTGTAAAACGGCAAAATACGCACACAAAAGCAACAGAAACTTAATGTAGAACTCCTTCAAGCACAGCACTAAGGATTTTATGCTATAACACGCTACATTTGAACAGGAAAGTACAAATGTGTGATTTAAATAAATTACCTTGCTTCTTCCTCCTGGAGATTTGGGCTTTTATTTCTCTACACTTAAATAAGAGAGAATCAAACACCAAAATAATTCTTACGGTCATGTAAACAAAGGCTGTGCACGCACCATTTAAAGCACATCCACCCATGTCAAAGAATTGTGGGAACTGTAGGTCTCTCAGAGCTACAATGTCTAGCACCCCCTAACAAACTACAGCTCTCAAGATTCTTTGCTGGTGGTGCTGAAATGTGATTTAAAGGTATGGTATGTGCACTGCACAGCCAGAAGGAAAGTAATGTGCAATGTGCAATATTGTGATGTGCAATAATTTCTAGTGGCTTAAACCCAAAATACTGAAATCTTTAATAATCACAGCGAGAGAACAAAGAACACATCTCCAAGAAATAGTGGTGCTCCCATTAAGAGACACTCCCCCCTCCACTCCTATTAATCTACGTCACTCCTACATCTTGTAATCTGAGTTTGTAGCCTCTGTGCTTTCTGTTCTGACACTTTCTGAGCTCTCTGTGACTTTGGGGAAGGGGGTGGATGCTATCCAGAGACTGTGAATCTGTCAACTCTCTCTTTTCTAGTGTTTCTTCTGCCAGCTGTTCGCCATCCAGTATTTCCCAGCTTCTGCCTTCTGAACTATGCCCCTCTGCAAACCACTGTTCCAAATCTATGCTGTCCTCCTGCTTCTGGGAAGATTCAGGTTAACTCCGACTGCATTGACACAGCAGTGCATTCTTGTTTTCCCCGATGGTTCCCAAACTATTAATTTCCCCATTATATTTGAATTTTCACTCCCATGCTTCCACTGTCAAATAAAGCACAAGAAAGGTAGGGGAAATCGAATAAACTGTTGTGCAAATGGCCCCTCACTGAAGGAGCAGGGTCCATGGAATGGGGTCTTCTCAAGAGACTTCCAAAGCGTAGCACCAGCATGGAATACCATTTTAGCAAGTACAGTGGTACCTTGGGTTACAAACACCTCGGGTTACAGACTCCACTATCCCGGAAGTAGTACCTCAGGTGAGCCAGTGTGGTGTAGTGGCTAAGAACGGGTGACTCGTAATCTGGGGAATCGGGTTCGCGTCTCCGCTCCTCCCCATGCAGCTGCTAGTCACACTTCTTTGAAGTCTCTCAGCCCCACTCACCTCACAGAGTGTTTGTTGTGGGGGAGGAAGGGAAAGGAGAATGTTAGCCTCCTTCGGGTAGTGATAAAGTGGGATATCAAATCCAAACTCCTCTTCTTAAGAACTTTACCTCAGGATGAGAACAGAAATCGCGCCATGGCAGCAGTGGGAGACCCCATTAGCTAAAGTAGTACTTCAGGTTAAGAACAGTTTCAGGTTAAGAACGGACCTCCGGAATGAATTAAGTTCATAACCAGAAGTACCACTGTACAGAAAGGAAGCGGCTGGGGGGATGGGTACTCCTTGGTGTCGTTACAAAATGCACAAGTGTCCCCATCTGTGAAGAGATGCACTCAAACAGGTTGAGAGTCGTGGCAGCAGGCTGCTGCTGCTGCATCATCTCAGGCTCAGTTCCAAAGCCACCTCTTTGCCCATTTTGAGAGGAACAGCATGAGAGGCAGAGTGGATCCATCGCCCCAAGCAGCAAAGGCTCCTGCTCTTCACATCTGCTCAATTCCTGGGGGACAACCAAGCAGGCAGGCTCTCTGAACCTCTGTTGTTCAGCCTTCTCCTGCTGTGTGTTCATGTTATACAAAGGAGAGCTTTTGTCTTCCATTCCTTTTGAGAATGGGAGGCAGAGACAAAGGTAGCACCGAGTAGAATGCCACCTTTGTTTTGTTTTTTGGCTCAGAATGCTTGTGCATTATTTAAACAGTCCACAAAATGGGGACGCAAGGCAAAAAAGACTGCACAGGGGGGGGGAATTTTGTTTTTTGTTTAAAAAGACAATATAAGTTTCAGATCACTAAAAGTTTGAACAAATTCTTTCTTTTTAAGGAATGGGGGCATTTTCTCATCATGTGCTAAGGCTGCACTAGCTCCAAGCTTGCAGATGTAGCAGTTGCATATGTGCAGAATTGGTGCAGCAGGGACAGCCTTGCAAGTAGCTGTGAATGAATGGATGGAGTTACTTTATTGATTATGCTGTTTATATTTATGTTGTTGTGGAAATGAAATAAAAACATTTCTGGAAAAAAGAAAGAGGACAACATTGGGCTGTCGTTATGGAGCAACGGGATGTGCATGAATGGTACTTGTTAAGGAAAGGAAAGCAACAATGATCAGGGCCGGATTTAGGTTTGATGAGGCCCTAAGCTACTGAAGGTAATGGGGCCCTTTATATGTCCAGCTGTCCTTTGTCAACAACAAATTGTCGCTGTTTTTGGGGTTGAATATATGCTATATGGTAATTTATGGACCTAATAAGTATCTAAAGCCATTTGCACATACAGAATGAAGGCACCCTATATATAGAAATGAGCAAACCAGTGATATTTTAGGGAGCAGGCTAGCAGGCAGGGCCCATATGAGCCTGCACAACACAAAACACTGTTGCTGTATGTAGGATTTATTTTATTTGTTCTTTATCTTATATTTTGGAAGTGTACATCCAGTTTTTTTCCTTTAATTTTTTTGGGGGTCCCCCAAGAGAGTGAGGCCCTAAGCTATAGCTTGTTTAGCTTATATGTAAATAGGGCACTGGTGTAGCCTTTTTAGACTTTACCGATTGGTGGGCTCTGCGTTGCTCCCGGACGGGAGGAAGGAAGTCAAATGACACCGAGGGTTGGTTCAGAGAAAGAGTTCTTTATTTCTGCTCTCCGGAGCAGCAGAAAGGCACTTGCTTGGTCAGTCCACAGCAAGTCCAAAGAAATGAGAAATTTCATGCAGTATATATATCCTCCAGGCACCCACTTTCCCCCCTTCCCCAGGAATCCAGGCATGTCAGCTTGTACATGCAGGTTGACATCACAGATGTTCCTGCTCCGGTACTCTTAACCATAAAAGGGGTTTCCTTCCTGTACTTCTGACCATAAAAAGGTATTCCTGTTCCTATACTCTTATCTTGGAGCAACAGGTCACCAACTCCAAGAACACACTCTGGCGCTGTTCCTGGACTAGGTCTGTGCGTCAGAGTGTAGTAAGATAAGACCCAGACATGTCATCCCTACTCCACTGGAACAGCCAAGGTCATCCATTGCCGTGACTGACAAAGGAGAGAGCTTTGTTTATACAGCTGTGTTCTTGTTATGCGTTTGCTCAACAGCTCAAGTTAATGCATTTTAGAAATGGTCCCTTGGAGAAAGAAGAAAAGGGGGGGTTGGGGTTCAGTTTCAAACTGACTACACAGAAACCCATTCCTTCACTGGGAACGAAGTTGGGTTGTATCCAATAAAGTCATTCTGCTTATGGAAGGACCTCGACTCATGCAACGGACTTTCTTCTCCCTCTGTGTGCCCAAGCAACTAAAATGGCTCTGAGGTTCCTCTCCCTCAACCCTCTAGGGCAGATTTGCAGAGGAGGGGCATTGCAGGACAGATCGCATTGCATGAATGGAAGTCCTTTCACAATTCCAGGGACTCGGTTGGATGCAATCAACTGATGCAGGAGATGGGAGCAACTTCTCCCTTTTTCTTTTTAAAAGGCTATGTGAATATTTGTGTTGTAAAGTGCAGAAGTGCTCCTCCTGTGACCAACAATTTGTGGGTGGGTGTTTCTCAAGTCTAATCTTTCTCTTTTTTAAAAAGTCATTTAATTGCTCATTTTTGATTCAGTGGGTATACATCTTTTAAAAGGAAAAGACAACAAAGCAAAACAAAAAGGCACACCACTGACATAGGTATACAAAAGGGGGGGGGGAAATAGCGTAAATATAAATTTTACAATACTGAATATATACCGTATTTTTCGCCCCATAGGACGCACCGGCCCATAGGACGCACCAAGTTTTTTTTGGGGGGGGAAATAAAGAAAAAAAATTATTTTCCCCCAGGCGCTTGCGGGGCAGGCAGCGGGGAGAAGCGCTCTTCTCCCCACCGCCCGCCTTCAGATCAGGTCCGGGGACAGCGGAAAGACGCGCTGCGCCTCCCAGCTGTCCCCGGAGCTTGTGGGGCAGGCAGTGGGGATAAGCGCTCTTCTCCCCGCCGCCCGCCTTCAGATCAGGTCCGGGGACAGCGGGAAGACGCGCTGCACCTCCCAGCTGTCCCCGGAGCTTGTGGGGCAGGCAGCGGGGAGAAGCGCTCTTCTCCCCGCCACCCGCCTTCAGATCAGATCCGGGGATAGCGGGAAGACGCGCTGCGCCTCCCAGCTGTCCCCGGAGCTTGTGGGGCAGGCAGCAGGGAGAAGCGCTCTTCTCGCTGCCGCCCGCCTTCAGATCAGGTCCGGGGACAGCGGGAAGACGTGCTGCACCTCCCAGCTGTCCCCGGAGCTTGCGGGGCAGGTAGCGGGGAGAAGCGCTCTTCTCCCCGCCGCCCGCCTTCAGGTCAGGTCCGGGGACAGCGGGAAGACGCCCTGCGCCTCCCCGCTGTCCCCGGAGCTTGTGGGGCAGGCAGCGAGGAGAAGCACTCTTCTCCCCGCTGCCCGCCTTCAGATCAGGTCCGGGGACAGTGGGAAGACACGCTTCGGGAGACAGTGGGATGGCGGCGTTCCACCTCCCTCTGTCCCCCGACCTTGTGGGGTTGGCGCTGGGGCTCTCCTGAAGCCTGGAGAGCGAGAGGGGTCGGTGCGCACTGACCCCTCTGGCTCTCCAGGCTTCAGGGAAAGCCTGCATTCGCCCCATAGGACGCACACACATTTCCCCTTCATTTTTTGGAGGGGGAAAAGTGCGTCCTATAGGGCGAAAAATATGGTAAGTAAAACATATTTATTTTAAAAAAAAACAATGGAAGAGCTTTAACATCTAATTTTAAGGAAAAGAGTAAGAGGAGGAAGACAAATAAGGTAAGTCAAGGATGAGAAAAACAAAGAGAAAATACTAACTAAAGCTACTTCCAGATGAGTTAGGGTCTACTCTAAGCTATTATTTATTGATATATTTTTAAACGTATTTCTCTGCTGCCATATCATAAAATATCTGCCTGATGTACAATAGTTAAAACAAAAACTATGCAAATAGTAATTAAAGTGGTTAGCTAACTAATCCGAATTTTTTATTTAAAAAAATCTTCAAGAGTTGCCTGAAAGTCAGATTATACCTTTCGCTGTATTTTGATTTGAGTATATATATTCACAGTGACCCATTTTCTTACAGTATTTCTCCTCTCAAGGAATTTACAGCATGGCAATCCATTTTCGGCACTGTTGTGGCCCGAAATGCCATTTAAAGTGAAATCTGGGAATTTGGGTATTAAAAATTCAGTAATTGCCAGCACCTGCTGGAAGTAACTAAAGGCCAACTCTTTGTTGAAAGCAGATCGGGGCCAACAATCACCCCTGTTAATGTATTGTAATGACATGTCGCACTCTCATTCGCCACGGCTCCGGAAAACAGTGTAGCCTGTGAGCAAAACATAGAGAAGAGCAATGTTAATCACTACTGTTCATTATTCATGAAGGCCTATAGGTGTAAACAGTTTACTGCTGGCAGTTCAGGAAATGACAATGCCTGCTCCCAGAGAGGAACAAAAATTTGGCTCAGTCCGCCTTTTCATGCGAAACTGCCCAGTTTGCACCTCCTGAAACAATACGCAAACCAAAACACAGCTATCCTTTGAAATTTGCACTTCCGGAAATTTTGCAGTGTCGTCGCCCCACCCCACAAAATTGGCAAAAATGCATATTGGAGAAATGTATGCATTATATGGATGGATGTATATATTAATGAAAATAACATACAAATATGTATTATGTTACGGAAAATTTACTTGCAAGAATGTGTATTTCAGGAGAAATGCACACTAAAAAGCTGACAAAATTTTATGAGGGCTTTCCCCAAAATATCACATATCAAACTGATGTGGAAATATAGTGATTTACATTATGTAAAAACTGTTGTCCTATTCAGATTCCTGCAAAGTAAGCATGGTTGGGTTCAAAACTGCATCTGTCTCTTTTGGGGGGGGGGGAATGAAGCACACACTGTTCATTGGAATGACAGGAAACTAAGCCATGTTTGTGTAGTTTTAACCTATTCTGCTTCTTCTGTAGTGCCACTTGATTAAGCCACAATATTGATTTGCTTGTACACCGTCTTTGTAGCTCTTTAACCTCCTGACTTGCTGACACACAGTTGATCTTCCACACAATCCCCATGCTAATGACAAACACTATTGACCTGGAAATCCTTCTGCCTGATCCCAGATATTTGCAGCTGCTGAGGGGGGAGGTTGTTAGGGGATCCCCTCAGAGAGCTAGAATTTCCAACGCCCTTAACCAATTACAGTTCCCAAGATTCTTTGGGGGAAACCATGACTGTTAAATGGGGGGGGGAGTATTTTAAGTGTACTGAGCCTCTTGGACTTGCCAATCGGAAGGTTGGCGGTTCGAATTCCCACAACGGGGTAAGCTCCCATTGCTCTGTCCCAGCTCCTGCCAACCTAGCAGTTCGAAAGCACGGCAGTGCAAGTAGATAAATAGGTACCACTGTGGCGGGAAGGTGAATGGTGTTTCCGTGTGCTCTGGTTTCTGTCATGGTGTTCCGTTGCGCTAGAAGCGGTTTAGTCATGCTGGCCACATGACCCGGAAAGCTGTCTGTGGACAAACACTGGCTCCCTCAGCCTGAAAGCGAGATGAGCACCGCAACCCCATAGTCTCCTTTAACTGGACTTAATCATCCAGGCGTCCTTTACCTTTACCTAAATTAACTCAAGGGGCTATTGGAAGGATAGCCACTAATAGAGGATTGGAAACTGAGTAAGACTAAAGAGGTATGACTCATCAAATCAGTTAACCAGAAAGCTGGTGACTTCACCTTTGTTGGAGCTCTGCAAGCAAAGGTTGAGTTCACATCAGCTGGGAATGCTCTGGATTTCCTCCTACATGTCCCACTAGACTCCCACCAATTCTGTGATTCTGTGAATCAAAGCAAGAAATCAAATAACCGCATGGCGCTCCAGACCAATGGGGCTTTGTTTGGGTGAACCCTGAAGATGAGGACAGACAGTTACCATGAGAAAGCAAAATTCACAACTGCAGGATCTGATGCAACCAGGAACTGCTGCAAGTAAAAACCAAGCACCAGAACGCTTTTGGCAAAGAGATCCAGAAGACTCTCCGGCCGACGGATCCATCCACAGCTGAATGTGTTAATGGGATAGATAAAAATGACAGTCTATTTAATAAGCTACGGTTCAGTACCTTGCTTCCAAAATAATCTTCCTGTTTTCCTTTCTCCCCTTTTGCCCTTTTCTTGTTTCCACCTCTAATTGGAGATGTCTCCCTTCAGTGCAGCAGCTTCATCATTCTATCTCCTAGGATTAGCTGACAGGGAGGGGGAGAAATATAATAGGAATTTGCTAGCACTGCCCTGAAATAACATTTCATACCCAGCTTCAGATAAGCCAGCGTCGTCCTGTTCTCTCTGTTCAATAACTTTCCTTTTTACAGGGCTGCTGCTGCTGCTAGAGTTTAACATTTGTCCAGCTAAAATAAAAAAGGGAGAATGTATTCAAAGTCTCTGCAAACTCAGCATGTCCACCCAGTTGCTCTTTATGCTCCATGGATATGATTCTAGGGGCTGCCATCCTAACCCCATGTACCTTGGAGTAAGGTCCATTGGATTTAATAGGACATAAAAATGTAAGAACATAAAGATAGCCTGCTGGGTAAGGCCAATGGCCCATCTAGTCCAGCATCTTCTCACAGTGCCCACCCAGATGGCTTTAGCAAACCCTCAGGCAAGACCTGAGCACAATAGCATCCTCTCCTCCTGTTTTTCCAGTAACTGGTACTCAGAAGCATCACTGCCTCAGACCACGGAGGCAGAACATAGCCATTGTGGTTAGTAGCTATTGACAGCCTTCTCCTCCATGAATTTGTCTAATCCTCTTTTATACCATCTTGGTTGATGGCCATTGCTGCCTCCCATGGGAGCAAGTTCCATAGTTTAGCTAAGCACTGTGTGAAGAAATGCTTTCTTTTATCCGTCTGGAACCTTTCAACATTCAGCTTGGATGTCCCCAAATTCTCACAGAATTGTAGTGTTCGAAGGAACCCTGAGGATCATCTCATTCAAGCTTCTGCAATGCATAAATATGCAGCTGTCCCATACGGGGATCAAACCTGCAACCTTGGTGTTACAAGTGCTGCATTCTAACCAACTGAGAAGGAGAAAAGCTTTTCTATCAAGAAGACAACAACAAGAATCCGCCGACAGCATACAAATCAATCTGGCTAAACTGATTCAAAAATACACACACACACACACGTACCCCACTCACACACAAAATCAAATCTCACTACAGCCAACCAAAGACAACCAGCCATACCCTAGGCCACCCCTCAACCTCTCTCACCACCAAGGAAATTCAACAAGTGAATAGTAAGAGAACCCACACAAGTGACGCTGACACAAAACCCCACACATATACTAAGTAGAAGAATTGAAGCATAACCACCCGACCCCACGCCACTCACCATGCCCCCTCCCCCTCTTTCCCCATTTTCTTCCTAACCTAACACTGTATGTAACACTAATGACTCACAACAAATGAAACTGATCTTTAGAAAACACAACTTGAAAAAAGAGACAACGCACATATTTTTGTAAAGAAATCTTTAATAAAAATATTTTTTTTTTAAAAAAAAAAATGATTTAATTTTTAAAAAAACTTTTCTATTCATTTTCTCTATGCCCTGCAAATTTTACAAGCTTTTATCATGTTATCTCTTACTTGTCTTTTGTCTAAACTAAAAACAACCAAACTGCTTTTGAATAGACATGGTTAGAAATGCAACGTTACCATTTTCTGTGTCTGTCCAAAAGTTGTCCTTGCAGGAACTTCCTGGCTCACGGCAGACTCAGTTCACCGTAGATGAGGAGCCTCTCTTGCCCCCTCTGCCCGATAAGAGTTTAAAGCTTAGGTTAATTGCAGATGCAAGATAGCATATCATTATACCTGTAAATGAAGGGAGAGCTAACAGTTACTCGCCATTCTCTTCCCACATGCTCAGCTGCCCTCTCGATCTTTGTCTTGAAAGTCATTTGAAAGTCAAATGAGCTTTGAGACAAAATGGGAAATGAATACCAGGACTGGCATCAGGAGTTGGCACTGTTGGCAGACTTCCGGAGGCGGCGCAAAACCGTGATGGCGGACCTCTTCGAGCTCTGAAGAGGGGCACCGCAGAAAAGGGTTGCTCGCGACGGCGCAGCGGCAACCCATCAAGATAAACCACGGGCAGAGTGAGTCCGTGGCCGTGGGACCCGGCGGGCACCTGGAGCGACCCCGAAATCACAAAAGGAACCCCGTAAGGGGCTCCGGAGTGAAGGAGGGGGAGCGGTGCTGTGGGTTCATCGCTCTTTCTGCGGAGGCGAAGCCGCGCGGCTGTCACGGATGAGCGCTGACCTTTCTTCCAAGAAACATCGGGCTGAAACATCAAACCCGTGAGTAAGGACCTAAGACTTTACAAACTAAATCGGAAAATTTGGCTAAAAACGGGAGACGAGAAAGAGGAAGTCCGTCTTCCGACACTGCTTTCAAGATCAAAGCAGACGGTCTAAAGAGCGGAAAGCGCTGTGAACAGAGAAGCTTTGAAGCTTTAAATCGGGACTTTCGTGCACATTTGAATTTTATTTTTAAAGAATAAATACAGCAGAAAATTGACCTGGAGCGGACACCCCAAGGGCAAGGGAAGACTCTAACCCCAAATTCCCGGGTGGCCGGGTAAAGTTGTTTAAACTGCGGAACTGTTGCAAGCTTCCAGATACTTTTGTAACTTTTGAGCTCATCTAGCTGAAGTGGATACAATTGCAGGCACCTTGCTGGAACTTTGTTATATGTTGAAAAGGGCTCTGCAGGACTTTTTTTTTTAGCGTGCTGGAACTAATTTGCTTTTAAAATTGTTTTCAAGTTGGAACAAAGAGACTTTAATTGTGGAAAGTTACCTTCTTCTTACTAAAACTTTGGTGGCACTCCCCCTAGAGGACATTGGGAATACAGAGGCCTGGGAAAGTTTTTTTGTTTACCTTCTCTCAATAGACTGTTTTTAATTCTGGACTTGCCTTTCCCATGGGATTACAACACTTGACCTTGAACGTTGACTGATGAGTGGCACAGGAAAGACAAGAGCAGCCAAAGCTAAGGAAGCTAAGGAGAAAGAGAAAGCAAAAAAGCAAGCACAGCTTTTGCAAACAACTTTAACTCAGGGACGTAGATTATCAGTTCCAGCTGTGCTTGCGACACAAAAAGTAGAAACCGAAAAGCCTGAAAAATCTGAAGAGGAAGATATGGCAGCAGGAGGAGCTGAGGCAGTACTGAAACAAGTTTTGGAACAACTGTCAGCAATAAATCAAAAAATTGATAACCAATCAACAAAAATTGACCAAGCAACATCCTCGATTCAGAAATTGACAGATCAGGTTTCCCAACATACTCAAGCAATTGAAAAATTGCAAGGAGCAACAGAAGAGAATCGTAATCTGGCAGGGGAAGCCGTTCAAATTGCAACATCAGCTAAAAAAGAAGTCGAGGAAGTTAAAGCGGAAGTTAAGCCTCTTCATAAACAGATAGGGGACCAACAAACCTATCTCTCGTTGGTGGAATTGAAAAATCGCGAGACCAACCTTAGACTAAGGGCAGTCCCAGAAATTGAACAAGAAGATTTGAAAGGACTTTTGACAACAGAGTTTACAAAGTTCTGGGACTTAAAAGAAGAAATTGATTTTAAAATTGTATCGGCTTTTCGGTTGGGAAGATTAGTAAGAAAAGATAGATCCAGAGACTGCTTAATAGCTTTGAGATCAAGGGAGGAGAGAGACAAAATACTAGGCCTACACTTCAAAAACTCAATTGTGATACAAGAGAAAAGGGTGGAAATTTATCGAGATATTCCTAAACAGTTACTGGACTTGAGAGCCACCTACTCAGATTTGGTTAAGTTACTGAGACTCAACACAATTCCTTATAGGTGGGAGTTCCCACAAGGGCTATCATTCACTTACAAACAGAAGAAGGTTAAAATAAGATCACCAGAGGACTTACAAAAGTTCCAGCACGACCACGGAGAAGACCTCCAAAAAGAAGCAGCAGCTAATTGGCCTATACCCAACCCAGGTGGAGCAATACCTGCACCTTCGGAACCAGAGGAGAAAGAAGATACACCGCTCTAGGTGTAGCAGAATAGTTCAGGATGTCTCTGCGGCTACTCAGTTGGAATATAAATGGCGGAAATTCCCCGGAGAAAAGAAGGAGGTTATTTCACATATTGAAGAAAGAACAATTGGACATTATTTGCCTACAAGAAACCCATGTGACCAGGCTCCACAGGAAGGTTTTGGTAAATAAAAGATTAGGCCAAGAATTTATTTCGTCTGACAAAGTAAAGAAAAGAGGAGTGGTGATCTATGCTAAGGAGAGCCTGATACCCAAATTTCTATTTAAGGATGAACAAGGAAGAATTTTGGCAATTGAAATTCAAACCCAAGGAGAAAAAATATTGATATTAGGAATTTATGCCCCAAATGACGGGAAATCAGAATTTTTCAAGAAGCTGCATGAGACGTTGCTGGACTATCTGGACTATGCTAACATCATAATGATGGGAGATATGAATGGAGTGGTGTCTACACATATGGATAAGTCTTACAACCAAAACTTAACATCTGATGGCAGACTGCCCAAAACTTTTTTCGAACTGACTGACAATCTGGATTTGATCGACATATGGAGGACAAAGAACCCCCTAGGTAAAGAAGGAACTTTTTTCTCTGAGGCCCACCTGTCTTGGTCAAGGATCGACCAAATCTGGACCTCCAGGGGGCTGGCACCCAAGACTAAAAAGGTGGAAATCTGCCCAAAAACATGCTCCGACCACAACGCCTTGAAAATAGAACTTAGATTAACTCAACCCGGTTCCTTCAGATGGAGAATGAATGACACACTACTAAGAGATCAAGAGATTGTGAAAAAGGCCCAAAAAACATTAAAGGACTATTTTGAGATAAATCTGAATACTACAGTTGAAAAAAGAACGATCTGGGACGCAAGTAAAGCTGTTATGAGAGGGTTTCTGATACAACAGAATTCAATCAAGAAAAAACTCTGGAACGGAAAGAAGGACAAAATATTGGAGAAAATACACCAAGGAGAAAAAAAACTGAGAACCAAACCAAAGTCCAAGGAGGTGCTGAGAGAAATTAAATTCCACCAAGCAGAATACTCAAAATTGATCAATCAGGAGATTGAATGGAAAATAAAACAGATGAAGCAAAGATCTTTTGAATCAGCAAATAAATGTGGAAAGCTGCTAGCTTGGCAGCTGAAAAAAAGACAAAAGCTAAACACGATAACAAATCTAGAGATTGATGGAAGGACCGTACAGAAACCAGAAGAAATTAGGAGGTGCTTCCACAGATACTTCAAAGAACTGTATGCACAGGGGCCCCAGAAAGAATCAGAGATAGATCAATTTTTAAAGATAAATGGACTATCAAAAATAACTCAAGATAAAAGATCAATCTTGAACTCTATAATAACCACACAGGAAATTGAAGGTGCCATTCAGAATATGCAACTAGGCAAATCTCCAGGCCCAGATGGACTTACCTCCAAATATTACAAGGTTCTAAAGGACTATTTGATACAACCTTTGTTGGAGGTATGTAACCAGATTATGGATGGGAAGAGGGCACCAGAAACGTGGAAAGAAGCCTTCATCACATTGATACCTAAGTCAGAATCTGAAAAGACTCAGCTTAAAAACTACCGTCCCATCTCACTCCTAAATGTGGATTACAAAATATTTGCAGACATTTTGGCAAATAGACTTAAAAAAGTCTTAAATGAAGTAATTCATAAAGACCAAGCTGGCTTTCTCCCTGGTAGACATTTATATGAGAACACTAGAAACATCATTGACATTTTAGAACTTTTGCAGACTAACAGGAACACAAGGGCGGTGTTAATCTTTATTGATGCGGAGAAAGCATTTGACAATATATCTTGGATGTTTATGAAGAAGAACTTGGAGGGGATGGGAGTGGGACGGGGGTTTGAGAATGGATTATATGCAATCTATTCAGAACAAAAAGCTAAATTAATAGTGAACAATGTGGTGACGGAGGAATTTAAAATTGAAAAAGGGACACGACAAGGGTGCCCTCTATCCCCTCTGTTATTTATTTCAGTCCTGGAGGTGCTATTGAATATGATCAGAGAGGACCGGTTGGTACAAGGGATAGAGGTCGGAGTGAAACAATATAAACTGAAAGCTTTTGCAGATGACCTAGTTTTGACACTGCAGGAGCCAGAATCCAGTACAAAAAGAGTTCTCGAACTTATATCTGAATTTGGTCGGGTGGCGGGATTTAGGTTGAATAAACAAAAAACTAAGGTTCTGACCAAAAATTTAACAATTACAGAAACAGAGGGGTTTCAGAGAGAAACAGAACTGAATGTGGTTAAAAAAGTGAAATACCTTGGGATCTATTTGTCCTCCAAGAATTTGAATTTATTTAAGGATAATTATGAGAAATGTTGGTTGGAAGTTAAAAAGGATTTAGAAATTTGGTCAAGATTGAAACTTTCCTTGTTGGGAAGAATTGCAGCTATAAAAATGAATGTGTTGCCGAAAATGTTATTTTTGTTTCAAACCTTACAGATCGTGGACAGAGTGGATTGCTTTGGAAAATGGCAGAAGGATATATCTAGATTTATCTGGCAGGGCAAAAAGCCCCGAATAAAGTTTAAAATATTAACAGATTCGAAAGAAAGAGGGGGGTTTGCCCTGCCGGACTTGAGGTTGTATTATGAAGCTGCAGCCTTCTGCTGGTTGAAAGATTGGTTTTTGTTGGAAAACACCGATGTCCTAGATCTGGAAGGTTTTAATAATGCTTTTGGATGGCACGCATACCTATGGTACGACAAGGTTAAAGCACATAAATTGTTTAAAAGCCACATTGTCAGAAAAGCAATTTTTGCAGTCTGGATGAAATATAAAGACTTACTAGAGAGTAAAACTCCGAGGTGGCTATCACCAGTGGAGGCCAAGGCCCGAAAAAGACCCAATATGGAGGCCTATTGGCCGAAATATTGGGAATTGACTGAAAAAATTGGAGACAATTGGAAGTTGCAGAGCCAGGACAAACTAAAAAATAAGGTGCGAGACTGGCTACATTATGCTCAAATTCAAGAGGTTTTCAAAATGGACAAAAAAGTTGGTTTCCAGGTGGAAAAGTCGAAACTAGAGACAGAATTGTTAGAACCAAAGACAAAGCTGTTATCTAGAATGTATAACTTGCTGCTTATGTGGAATTTACAGGATGAGACAGTTAAATCTGCTATGATTAAATGGGCACAGGATGTTGGACACAACATTATGTTTGAAGACTGGGAAAGGTTATGGAACACCGGAATGAAATTTACGGCCAGTACGGCCTTGAAGGAAAACATTATGAAAATGATATACCGGTGGTACATGACCCCAGTCAAGTTAGCTAAGATACATCACCTGTCTGACAATAAATGTTGGAAGTGTAAGGAAGCAGAGGGGACTTTCTTTCACCTCTGGTGGACATGCCCAAAGGTTAAGGCTTTCTGGGAAATGATTTACAATGAGTTGAAAAAGGTATTTAGGTATACCTTTCCCAAGAAACCAGAGGCCTTCCTGTTGGGCATGGTAGACCAGAAAGTGTTAAAGAAGGACAGAACTTTGTTTATGTATGCTAGTACAGCAGCAAGAATACTCATCGCAAAGAACTGGAAGACACAAGATTTACCCACGCTGGAGGAATGGCAGACGCAGTTGATGGACTATATGGAGATAGCTGAACTGACCGGCAGAATCCGAGATTTGGATGTAGAAACAATTGAGGTGGACTGGAAAAAGTTTAAAGACTACTTGCAAAAGTATTACAAACTGTATGAATCTTAAGACGGTGCATGATTTGAAAATGATACGCTTTAGCAATTATGATTAAGTAAATAGTAAACTAAGTGATAAAAGAGAAAAGGAGATAATATGAAATTGAACATGTTACGTTTATTTTAAAGGTATAAAAATTCTGACATAATACATTGAATATAGATACATAACATGTAAAAGTTACAATAAGGTATGACATAAGGTAACAAATTGCTGACATTGTTAATATAAAGAACGCAGAATCGGAAGGGGTGGGGAAGTCCAATTTGGGATTTTTGTTAAAAAAAAAAAAATGGTTTCTTGTAAACTCCTTGTTTGTAATGTATAAAATTTGGAAAGAAACGTAATAAAAAATATTATAAAAAAAAAAAAAAAAGGAGTTGGCACTGTTGGACAGTGGCGACAAGAGATGAGCATCAACTTGGATGGCTTTGAAAGAGATAAATTCATGGAGAATAAGGCTATCGCAGGGGAGGGGGTGAGAGCTATTGCACTCAGGTGCTGCTTGTGGACTTCTGGTTGGCCACTGGACCAGGTGGTTTTCTGGCCTGATCCAATCGGGCTCTTCTTTTCTTTTTATCCTAAGGCCCCAGTGCCTTAGGAGGGTCTGCCAGAACTGATCCCTGCCAAGCTACAACTGAGAAACAGCAACTGCCCCAATCAGCAGTGGTACAGGTTGGGTCCTGGTTCAAGTACCTGTGCTATGTCTCCACCTCCTCAGCTCCCATCCATTCCACATGCAGTCCTCTCCTGTCCACAATCAGCGGGCAGACAGCAATTGCCGTTCCATCTCCGCTCGTTCAGATACCAGTCCAAAGAGCAGCAACTGTTGCCTTCTCTCTCCCTCTGCGCAATGTGAATTGGGCTTCACAGGCCTCATCCTCACTGTCAGGCCTAAAAGGTGAGGACAGGCAAGGGAAAAGAAGTGTTGGCTGCCTCTGGACACCAACACTCACTCTCTGTCACGGTCCGGTTTATGGGCAGTCAAAGTCCTGGAGGAGGACATCGGCACTGGGGGCAAGACAGCAAGGTGGGAGCAGGAACGGGAGTCAGGAAGCCGGGAGTCCGGAAGCGAAGGGTCCGAGGGTCATAGAGCTGGGAGTCAAGGGTCCGAGGGTCAGGAAGCAAGGAGTCAAGAAGCCAAACGCAGCAAGGCAGGAAGCATGTTGCTGCGGCAAAGAGCCAAAGGGAAATGCTGACCTTATATCCCTTCCTGGCTCTTGCCATCAGGTGCTGCGAGTTACCAATCGGCCTCACCTGTGTGGCCGCACCTTGCCTCTTCAGAACAAACTTATGAAAGCCCCAGTCCTATGAAGCCCTACCAGTCACAGGGCCTGACTCCTGCAGGCACTCCTGACACTCTCAAGCCTTAGAATGGGGGTGAGGCAGAACAGGAGCCCTCCTGAGGGCACGTCACAATTCCCCCCAAACCTGAAACTGGGACTGGTGGATACTGAAGCATGTAGGTCAGGGGCCCCCCAAAAAACTATTGGCATTGGGGGGCAGAGTTTGAAACTCTCATGGCACCAAAAATGTACTCATTTCACAGAAGGAAACCTGGCAATACTGAGTTAGATGGTCAAAGAGACTGACTCAGTATAAGGCAGCCTCTGTTGATTCATAGAATTGCAGAATTGGAAAGGAGCCTGAGGATCATCTAGTCCAACCCCTTGCAATACAACTAAATCTCAATTAAAGCATCCATGACAGGTGACCGTCCAACCTCTGTTTAAAAACCTCCAAGGAAGGAGAGTCCACAACTTCCTGAGGGAGTATTTTCCACTGTCGAACAGCTCTTACTGTCTGAAAGTTATTCCTGAGGTTGAGTCAGAATCTTCTTTCTTGTAACTTGAAGCCATTGGTTCCAGTCCTACCCTCTGGAGCAGGAGAAAGCCATCTTGCTGCATCTTCCATGTGACAGCCCATCAGATATTTGAAGGTGGAGATCATATCTCCTCTCAGTCTCCTCTTTTCCAGGATAAACAGACCCAGCCTTCAACCACTCCTCATAAGGCTTGGTTCCACACCCTCATGTCTATCTTAAGCACATCCCCATTCTTGCTGTCCAGTGGTAGCAGAGATTGCATGTATAGACATACATCCACCTAGATACAAGCTAAGAGCTTAACCCACTGAGGTTGCAATTGCTAACCAGTTTCAAGGATTCAGCATAGCCCCAGTTGCTAAATCAGCAATTGGGGTTTTGTAGCCCTCCAGGTGTCATTGGACTCCAACTGTCCCATCAGCCCCAGCCAGTAGTCAGGGACGATGGGAGTTGTGGTCCACCAACATCTTGAGGGTCACCAGTTCCCCAACCTTGGTGTGCATCTTTGAGGATGATGGGAGCTGTAGTCCAAGAATTTCTGAGGACCCAAGATTGAAGAACACTGGTGTAGAGACCCTGTTTTGTGCAGAAGTCTCTCTCTCTCTCTGTTTAGGGGATTATACTCTTGCACACCATCTCTAAACAAGGGTAGGGGGGAGGAAAGAGTGAATAATGATTCAGCTATCGTTTTCCCCTTCTGCCTCAAAGGATCTAATTCTCTCCCCCTGCCTCCCTGAAGCATAGCTTTAAGAAGTTCGAAAATAACATTACAGCAGAATAATATACAGAAGCAACTTACAGAAGCTTATGTGAAACCAGATAACCTTTCAAATCCATTTATCAAAGCAGCTGCATTTTTTTTATATCAAGGCAAGTGACAAGATAATAAATATTGATCAAAGGAAGTTAGTCTGTATCTATAACATTATATTACATTTAGAGTGAAAAAACACCACAAAAATACCAGAATACATTTATAGGAAATGGACAAGGGTATATTAATATTATTATTTAGAAGCTATAGTTTGGGTAGAAATTTGCACTTGTTTGACTGTGCATTGGACATTATACAGCCATTACAGTCCAATCCCATGCATTTTTATTCCCAGAAAAGTTCATCATAATATTTATAAAGCACCGAAAACTGCTAGATTAAACATTAAGAACGGGCCTTTTTCACAGGCTTACAGTCTAATTATAAGTTAAGTGAGGTCCCAGCCTTCAAATTTGCAAGTTTGCTGTCTGATTACTGGGAATGGGTTTGCTTTGAATGGTTCTTATCACTAAGGTTTTTGCCTTAAAGCAATGCCTGACTCCAGCCTGGGACTTGACAAAATGATGTTAATGTCTCTCGATGGCTGTAGATGGTCCCCTGAATAAGCAATTCACCTGCAGGGCTGCTTTTGGAAATGAATGCTTAGCAGACTGTGTATAAGAAGGAGCAGATGGCAGTTTTGCTTTAGCTTTGCTGAGGCATGGCTTTCCCACAGTTAAAGATGGGAGCTCCACACATCACTTAGCATAGCACTATATGATCCAACAATACCCTTCTTCTTGGCCAAAATTCTTCTGAAATGCTTTCTCACAAGTAAGTCCCATTGCCAATTGTTGTTGTTCTTTAGTCGTTTAGTCGTGGCCGACTCTTTGTGACCCCATGGACCAGAGCACTCCAGGCACTCCTGTCTTCCACTGCCTCCTGCAGTTTGGTCAAACTCATGCTGGTAGCTTCGAGAACACTGTCCAACTATCTCGTCCTCTGTCGTCCCCTTCTCCTTGTGCCCTCAATCTTTTCCAGGGAGTCTTCTCTTCTCATGAGGTGGCCAAAGTATTAGAGCCTCAGCTTCAGGATCTGTCCTTCCAGTGAGCACTCAGGGCTGATTTCCTTAAGAATGGATAGGTTTGGTCTTCTTGCAGTCCATGGGACTCTCAAGAGTCTCCTCCAGCACCATAATTCAAAAGCATCAATTCTTCGGTGATCAGCCTTCTTTATGGTCCAGCTCTCACTTCCATACATCATTGCCAATGGTGTCCTGCAAACTCCCATTTTGCTCAGTTTCTCCTACCCTTTTGCAGGGGCAGAGGAAGGGGGTGGTGTGGGCGGTCTGCCCTGGGTGTCACCACTGAGGGGGTGACAAAATGCCGGGCAGCACCCACCGCAGGGCCTGCAGTGAGGCCGAGCCACGCGTCGTCTCTCCTGGGAGTGACACGGTGGCTTGGGCACTCACAGGCTCTACGCTGCCCCAAACGGTCTGCCCGCCTCATCTCCCTCAGCTGTAGGGCGGCTGAGTGGGAGGAGGCAGGCAGACTCCTCAGAGGCCCCACAGAGAGTCTTGCCCTGGCTCTCCCTGCCCTGTGGGCGGCTGGCCCCGCCCCTGGGCGCAGGGCACACGTGCCGCCCCAGGCACCCAATTGGCTTGCTCCGCCGCTGCCCTTCGGTGATCATTGTTTCCCAGTCAATACTTGTTTGTAGCTATTTTGTTAACTTCAACAAGGTTTCTTTTTCCACTTTCACCAAGGGATCACAACCAATTTGGGTTACGCAGTGACTATGGGGTTTTTTCTACATGATGATGTCAGGGAAGGCAAACCAATCACATTGCCCTCTCTGTGAAGCCCTGCTCTGGCTTTGGCCATGGCAGAATGCACACTGAAATAGATCTTTGGATAGACATTTGAATGTGCATTCAAGCACATTCAAGCACACATCCCATATGAAAAAGTCTGAATTCAGCTGGAGATCCTTCCAGCTTATCATTCATTATACCCATTCTTTTAATTTTTCTTGAGTTGGTTAGATGTTAGATAACAACAAAATAACATTTAAATGTGATTTCTTTTTCTGCATGGAGACAAGGTAGGACAGTTCATAAAAACAGCATGTGAAGTTACTTCTGTAGCTGACAATTTCAGCATTTCCCTTTTTTGTGTGTGTTTCCAGTGAAATTGATTTAATGTTTCCTTGTTTTTCTGTTACACCCCACAGATCTGAGCACAGCCAAACTCATTTGTTTGAAATGTCCCAGTATTTAAGGCTTTCAAAATTTATTTTTCAGTGGGGAGGGAGGAGAAAGAAATCATGGTAAGCTATCATTTATTTGATATCCTATTTCCACAGTATCTGCCTTACATTACATCATCAAATCCCATAACCTTGTAATAAGTCAGTGGAGCTGTCTTCTGCCTTTACAAACCGATGATGTCAACATGAAATCGCTGGGGTAACTGTGTAAGCTTATCCCGTATCTCCAATATTGCTATAAAACATAGATTAAAAATTAAACAGATGAAAAAGTTTTATGTCCACGGTCAAAGTACCATGATAATACTACAAATGGTACTGTAATTCAACTTTGTTCTCTAGTACACCATGAAATATTGTGGGTAATATTTAGCCATTGGACACGGGTGAGATCTACAACAAAATGTTATTGGCTACTCACCTCTAACCAGCCAATCAGCAATGCCCTCCATCCAGTTTTTTTAATTTTTATCTTCCAACTCACAGTGAATGATCCAACACTAACAAGCATACTCAGTCTTCATTGTGCTGATTTTTGATTATTCAATTAGGTCTGGAGGTAGATTTTTTTGAACTGCAAACCTTGAAGGCCTCCTTTCCTTGTGGATACCTGCATCTTGTTGCTCAGTTAATGCTCACCACCTGAATTCACTATTAGTAGAAGTGATTACAGGAAAGAAAAGAGGGGATGTAAAGCTATGTCTACCAATGGCAGCCACTGGGTTCCCAGTTCCATGATTAGTGTGTGCACTCCCTTTCTTTGCCATCTTCCTGATGAGTTACTAAGATATATTAAACACAGCTGTTCAACAAATGTAAGCTGGCAATCGGGCACATGAAGAAAGAATTTGGTGTTAATGCAAGGGGCAGGGCCTTTCCAGTGGTGGTGCCAATGCTGTGGAACTCCCTTGCCAAGTAATCCCACCTGGCCCCATCCCTAAACTCATTCTGTTGTCAAATCAAATTTTGTCTTATGGGTAGTGGTGGCTGTTTCCACTGCTGCTATCGTTTTCTATTGGTTGGCTGCTATTTTGTAAACAGGTTTTATTACAATCAAATTGTGTGTAAATTTTGTGAAATATATAAAATATTTGTTTTATTTTACTTCTGTACTTTCTCTGTACTGTAATTCATATGTAATCTCTCCTTTTTTGAAACAAACGAAGTCTGCTCCCTTTCCGTTTGGATTCTGTTTCAAATGTATTTTATTTAGTTTCAGCTGCATTGATTTAAAAGCTTAAATTTTAAAATCTTATTTATTTAAGTAAATGGATTGTTCAAGCAGCATATTATATGGTTAACAAGATACAAAAAGAAAGAAAGAAAAAATCAGTTAAAGCTCACTATTCAATTGGGGGGGATATTTAAAATAACTGCTGAAATGTAAGATGTTTTCACAAGGTGCTGGAAATTCAATTTAAAACAGGGGGTGGGGAGAGGTCTGTCTGATCACATGGTGGGGGGAGTACCCCAGCATTGGGCCCACAATAGGGAATGCATAGCTCCTGATGATTACAATCAATATATCCAAGCCACTGATTGATTGATTGATTGATTGATTGATTGATTGAAGTAGGCAATAATTTTTAATAAACGAATTCCCCAAAACACAAGGACCAAAACCAACACACCTTCAACAAGGACAAAAGAAGGAAACTAATTAGGGAGACATTTGGACAATTAGAGGACAGAAAAGTGTAAGGATTTCTAAAGGATTAAAAGGTTTCAGGAAGGCTGAATAAATTCTTTGCATCTGTCTTCACTGCAGAAGACATTAGACAGATACCGCTGCCTGAACCAATCTTCTCAGGAGGAACAATCTGACAAAGCGAGTCAAGTAGAAGTGATAAGAGATGACGTTCCGGGGTTTATTGACAAATTAAAAATTAACAAGTCACCAACTCTGGATGGCATCCACCCAAGACGACTCATATGTGAAATTGCTTCTTCTCAGAAAAGATGCAGCTTGTCACTAAAACCAGCTTCTGTGCTGGAGGATTGGAAAGTAGCCAATGCGATGCTGATCTCTTAACGCGATGCTGATTTCTTTATATGGGTATTCAGGGAAGCGAGGCGTCAAGAATGTAGGGGTCACTTAGCTTAACATCAGTTACGTTTAAATCAGTGGACATTCTTATGGTTAAATTCATCAAACGTAGAAGAACAAGCTGTGCTGAGGAATGCTCAGCATGGCTTCCACAAATTCTGGCTAAGCTTACCAACCTTGTGGGCTTCG
The DNA here is from genome assembly GCF_027172205.1 of Podarcis raffonei. NCBI lineage: Eukaryota > Metazoa > Chordata > Lepidosauria > Squamata > Lacertidae > Podarcis > Podarcis raffonei. The sequence continues at coordinate 56,046,914 of NC_070611.1, forward strand.
TTGGATATGTCAACAGATATGTGGATAAGAATGTTTTGATAGATGAGGAGTAGGGAGTCTTTGGCCCTTCGGATATTGCTGGACTACAACTCCCATCAATCCTAGCAAGCATGGCCAGTAGCCAGGGATGAGAAGAGTTCTAGCTCAGCAACATCTGAAAGGCCAAAGGTTTCCCATACCTGTGGTAGATGATATATAATTAAGAATTCCCAACAAACTACCAAGAAGAAGAAGAAAAAGTGTTTGTATTTGATATCCCGCCTTTCACTCCCTTTAAGGAGTCTCAAAGCGGCTAACATTCTCCTTTCCCTTCCTCCCCCACAACAAACACTCTGTGAGGTGAGTGGGGCTGGGAGACTTCAAAGAAGTGTGACTGGCCCAAGGTCACCCAGCTGCTGCATGTGGAGGAGCGGAGACGCGAACCCGGTTCCCCAGATTACGAGACTACCGCTCTTAACCACTATACCACACTGGCTCTCCTTCTGCCTGGATTAGAAACTAGATACAGGAAGCAGAGTGTAGGATATTTGGAGAATTTTCACAAAGAGGGGAAGCAATTTCCATTTTTATATATTGGGACCAGAGATGAACCAACCTATTGATCTGCTTGTACACTGTCCTTGTAGCTCTTTAACCTCCTGACTTGCTGACACACAGTTGATCTTCCACACAATCCCCACGCTAATGACAAACACTATTGACCTGGAAATCCTTCTGCCTGATCCCAGATATTTGAAGCTACTGAGGGGGGAGGTTGTTAGGGGATCCCCTCAGAGAGCTAGAATTTCCAACGCCCTTAACCAATTACAGTTCCCAAGATTCTTTGGGGGAAGCCATTACAGTTAAATGGGGGGGTAAGAGTATTTAAAGTGTACTGAGCCTCTTGGGCTTGCCAATCGGAAGGTTAACAGTTCGAATCCCCACAACAGGGTAAGCTCCCGTTGCGCGGTCCCAGCTCCTGCCAACCTAGCAGTTCGAAGGCATGTTAAAGTGAAAGTAGATAAATAGGTACCGCTCCGGCAGGAAGGTAAATGGCATTTCCGTGTGCTGCTCTGGTTTCGCCAGAAGCGGCTTAGTCATGGTGGTCACATGACCCGGAAAAACTGTCTGCGGACAAATGTCAGCTCCCTCGCCCAATAAAGCGAGATGAGCGCTGCAACCCCAGAGTTGTTCGTGACTGGACTTAACTGTCAGGGGTCCTTTACCTTTACCGTAAATAAGAGACTCGCACTTAGAATGCTTTGCCTGCGCTGGTTATTGATGTCTTGGCTACAGAGCATTTGTGATGCACGGTGTGGAATCTAAGCTAGCAATTGAAAATATCAAAGATCAAAACCATATACAAAATACTGCACAGGAATTGTAGAACCTGTCAAATCCAAAGGGCTTTATGCAAATAGCTCTTCCTTAAAAGCCTTGGCATTTCCCACTCTCATCTGAAATGCTCGGCCTTTCTTCTGTTGTGAAAGCATGCCTTCCAGCCACAATTCATGAAATCATGAAGGAAAAGCACTCTGAAATATAAAATTCATCAAGGAAGTTTTGTGTCGGAGTAGTTAATATGGTACCTTCCAGATGCCGTTGGACTACAGTGCCAATCATCTCTGACCGTTGGCCATGCTGGCTTGGACTGATGGGAATTGGAGTTCAGCAACCTGCAGAGGGCACTGCATTGATTATCCCATTGCAGAATCATGAGAGAAGCAAGAAATAAAAATTCTTGAGATCTAACCTTTATTTATGCAGGTTAACAGCATTTGGGAAAATATTTATTCACCCTAATTTCTCATTTCACCTCACCATGAGCTGCGAGTTCATGGTATATTTTTGTACTTCTATTTCTCCCTCTCTCTGGAAGAGTGAAGGATATTGAACATCATTGTCTAGCTTCCGGCGATCATTCATTGAGAAACAATATATTATTCCTACTCGTAGCTCAAATTCATTCCATACCTGCCTCCCAAAAGCAGGTACATTCTCCAGTAAGCTGAAAGTATTTTAAACGTATCCCAACTGACAAAAGGAGATGTGCTTACAAATTAGTCAATGTTTTTCCTAGAAGGAATACTGATAAAGGGATTAGTATCCAGAAACTATGGATGCCTAGCAATTTGGTACTCAACTTGTGGAAGCTCATAAATATAAGCAGCAGATTTTGGGAGAAGCAAGAGTGTTCAGATTTGCACTCAGGCAATGGACCTTGCACCAGCTACTTATTAACTGACTATGAAGAGTTACCTGGGAAACCAAGACAGTAATAATAATAGCAATCCTCATTTAAGGGCCTATGGCACAGCTTCCTCAAGAGCTAGGCCATTAATTTGGCAAGACATCGCCTGATCCACCAAGATCTAATGCACAGTTTTGTTCATTTCGTAGCACATTGTGGTTTCTAATGAGAAGACTGTATTTTAACACTTATTTCTATTGGCAAGTCTGAAAGCATAGTTCCTTTTCTCCAAGGCTATGCTCCCGAGCAACCTATTTTTGGCAGACAGCTCACACTTGACGAGCAGGAAAATTGAAATGTACCCTTGCTTAGTCTGTGGGCAAGGATGGAAAGCCTGTGGCCCTCCAAAAGTTACACTGTCTCCTATGACTGACCAAGCTGTTTGGGTGTCGTGACCCTTGAGTCCAGCATGGAGTCAGAGGCTGAAGAGGCACCAGTTTAGGGAGTCAGACCAGGTTCAGACCTCTAAGCCTGCTGCTGAAGTTCAGGAGACTCCTGGGCCTGCCAGTTGACATATAAGCCACAGGACAACCTCCTATAGAACCAAACTATAGGAGTCATCATAACCCTCACAGAAGCTTCCCTCTGACTCTGAAGAACCTAGGGCTTCCCACATCATCTCACCAGTTCAATGGTGAAGGGCAGGAGGCCACAGAGTGTAGGAGACATGTAGGGCTTCATCCCAGGAAGTCAGCCCTTTAAAGATCTAATTGTTCCATAAGAGGGTGAAACCTGGAGAGGATGTGTGGGCAGTTGTTGCAGTTACACTGATGACTGCAACACAGTGCATGAATCGGTGGAGGATGTTGGAGGAGTTTCATTCCCTATGTTGCAGTCTTGGGATTGTTGTCTATCACATGACGGTGTATGTTTTCATTCCACAGTGTGGGAAGTGACAGAGACAGGATGTTTGTGTTACTGTGTTCCGTGAAATAGGATTGTTGTCCTTTGTTCTCTCTCTTTGCTGTCTGATGAGAAAGAGGAAGGAGCTACGTCAGAATGCTCCAGAATGTAAATAAACGTAGATTAGCCAAAATGCTGAGTTGCTGAGGTCTGTTACACAAACTGGAATACTCTGTGGATCCCTGAGTGTGCTGGTGTCTGTTGGCATCAGTCGCTGTGATGTTCGGGCAGAAGAAAGCTTTTGAAGCTCCCGAAATATCCACCAGGAGGGAGAGAACATGCCAGTCGGGCATGTGTCTCTGCCAAGGTCCTACACGAGAGTAGGACAATCCTAACACTGCCTAGCACTGTTCACAGAAGCCCCAGTGATCAGCTGTCAGGGCTTGCAAAGGTTTTCTTTGTTGTGATTGCTGTGATGAATGGGGCAGGAGCAGCAGGCATCTGTCAGTCGGAGAATAAGAGGGTTCCAAGATGTCATCAAGTGTAGGGCAGGTGGGTGTGGCTTGGCCAAAATGAAAGACCAGGTGGGCTAATTAGGTTCAGAGGCCAGAGGTTCCCCACTGCTGCTCTGCAGGACCCAATCCAGCAGAAGCTGAATATTCTCACAGAAAAACCTAATGCAGAAACTATGCTTTCAATGTACATTTACTCCACTAAAAATGATGGTGGCACATAAACAGAAAAACAAAACAAGCATGGTGCCCTTGCACACAGGATCAGATCATTTATCCCACTTTTTCCCTGAAACTGCTCAAGACGTCTTAAAATGCAAATGAAGATGAAAATGCCAGTTTGCTGGTTTGTTTTAAATCAGCTAATAAAAATAATACAAGCAATGAAAGGTTATGTTCATTTACAAACTCACATGCCAGCAAAGAAATAAAATCTAGCCAAATGCCTGTTGAAGGAGGAAGGCTTACATTTCCCTCCTTTGTAAAAAGGGGATATTGGATGGAGGCTTTGAAAGGTTATAGTTTGAGAAGCCATAGAGATCAGACTTTGGATTTGAGGGTTGTTCCCAATTAATGTTGCTATATTGCCCCTGCATTACATTTAATTTTTCCAGATCAAATTTACACAAATGGGTAACAGTTATGCAGAATGATAATTTTAAGGCCATTCCGTAGTTTACTTCAAACTGCCAGCAGAGGTCAGATGAGATGGCTTCAGCGAGAAGCATTACATGGTGAACCCATCTTGCAAAGGAAGGGAATAATTAGAAGAAAAATCTTACATATTGCTCAGTTGTGAACTATGGCATCTTGCATAAAAACACCTTTTTTCTTTTTTACTAACCCAAAAGCATGTTATTGAGGCCTGCTACAGCATTTAATGACAAATCACACTTTATCAGGTAGTGAAAAATGACTGCTGAGCAAAATTGTGGTTGCAGAGAGATTTGTCTATGTAAAATAATAGAGATTCTGGCTCTGCATTTTTCCTTCTTTCCAAAATAGCACAAATTGATAAATACCTTTTAGGGTAAATTTAGGCATTAATCTAAATGAGGTAACTAGAAAGAAAATGGAAAGTTGCAGATAGCTCTAGAACATACTGTTGTTGACCAGGTTTTCATTTATTTACTATGCTGCTTAGTATAATAAAAATCAAAGGGGTTTACATAATAAAAACGTTACATGTAACAAAACTTCATAAAAACTAAGATGCATCTGCACAGCACAAATAAAACTGAGTCATGTGAAAAATTAAGAGTCAGGGTCCAGGGAACCTTGGGTAAACAGATACATTATCCAGTGCTGGATTTTGGGTGGTGTGGGTGGTTTTTCCACACAGGGGGTTGAGCAATGCAAACAGAAAATAATAATAATTAATAATAATAATAATAATAATAATAATAATAATAATGTCTGTTTTTATACAGGTACCTGCTGAAAAGATCCATACAAATGGAAACTGCACCAATAGGAATTATTGTGAAAATAAATAATATTGGGGAGAGGGGTGTGTGTGCCAAATTTTGTCCTCACTCAGGGCAGTGTATCACCAAAGTCCTGCATTATCAATAGGTGTTTAAAGGTCAATTACACAAGGGAGATGCAGAGGGTGGGTGCTATCACTGAGAAGCCCTACTTCCGTATTTTCAACTAGGTAAAGATTTGCTGGCCCTGGAATGCCCATGCAGGGTCTCCTCTGAAGATCTTAAAGATCAGCTTTGTCTGAGGTGGTCAGCTAGCTTTCCTAGTCCCAAGTTGTTTAGATGTCTTAAATCTTAACAACAAAACTTGAAGCTGACTTAGTAGCTATAATAGCATGACAAGCATTAAGGGGAAAAACCATAACAGAATTGGAAGCAACTCCAAGGGCCATCTGGCCCGACCCCTTGCAATGCAGTGGTTTGGGCCCTACCTTCTGGAGCAGAAGAAAACAAGTTGCTTGTGACAGCCCTTAAGATATTTGAGGATGGCTATCATACTGCCTCTCAGTCTTCTCCAGGCTAAACATACCCAACGCCCTCATAAGGCTTGGTTTCCAGACCATTGATCATCTTGGTTGCCCTCCATGGCACACGTTCCAGCTTGTCAACATCCTTCTTAAACAGTGGTACCCAGAACTGGACACTGTATTCCAGGTGTGGACTGACTAAGGCTTGCCAATGTTTTGCTTTTTATTGCAAGCAATTCCAGAGTGAGTTACAAGTTCAAAGATAAATATGCCCACATAAAACAACAATGCCAGTAGTAGAGAGGTGGCAGCACTTAATCTGACATTAAACTCCAGCAAAGACCTGGGCAAAAAGCCAGGTCTTCAGCTGATGCAGAAATCTCAACAGCATCAACACCACTCAAAATTCAGAGGGGATGATGTTCCAGAGCTGGGATACTCAAAAGGCTCTCTTCCATGTTACCATTAAGCAAACCTCAGAAAACAGTGGGGCCATAGTTAGAAAGGTATATCCTGTATTTCTCTGAAAAATAAACTCAAAGTGGTTCACACCATAAAAATTCATACATTAAAAAACCCAAGAAATCTGCAGACAGTGACTCTAAGAGCAGTTTAGAGCAATGTGGGCATGCAAGCAAAGTAGAAAAAGTCTGTAACTCAAACTGAATGCTAGAAATTGAAACAAAAAGTTTGAAAAAGTTTTAACAGGTCTTTTTTCTTTTGCTCATCTAAGAGAAAGAGAAAGAGACAGCAAAACTGAAAAGCTTCTTCATCTTATTTTTGCAGAGGGATCTCAAATAATTCAGTGTGTTCTCCACCTGGCACCCTAGGGTGAAGGGCTTTTTATTTTTGGATAAAGACGCTCCTTCTCCAGATCCAAAATCAGTGGTGTCAACACTACACTCAAGCTTCTAAAAACAGTAAGAAATGACCTTCAAAAAACAGTAGAAACAGTAAAAATCCTAAAAACAATCCTAAAACTTATAATTTCAGGGTTGCCAGGGGCAGATGTTTCCACCAGCAAATGCCTAGGTAAAAAGGAATGTTTTCAAATTCCCCCTAAACGAGAATAGTGAGGGAGACTGAGACACTTCACGAGGTTGGGCATTTCACAGATGGGGGACCAATACTGAGAAAGCCCCGTCACAGGTTTCTGCCAACTGGGCAACCCCTAGTGACAGTGCCACCAACGGAGCCTCCCCTGCTGGTCGAAGGCCTGAGATAGTTGATATTGGGGAAGGTGCTTGTGGCGATCACACAGGGTCCCTGGACGGTCTATTGATCCCTGTGCCACCACTACGATCACTTCCCCGCTGCCACCAACCCGTTTCTCTCGGGTACACACTGAGTCCAGACAGTTGTTAACATTAAAACAAATAATCAGTTTATTTTATAAGCATGAACAAGTTTATGGTTTCAGATAATTTTTCTTGTCAGTTTCTTATCCTTAGTTTCTATACCGGCCTATACCTTCCTAATACTTCTGATTATCCCAACTGTCTATCTGACTCCTCCTAACAGTTTCTCTCACTCTCTCACATCAAAACTCGGCCAACCCACAGACTTATCCTCCCTCTTCCTTCTCCAACTTCCAACTGACTTCCCAACAACTCCAACTCTAACTCCTCCCCTTGGGTTCCCACTGGCCAATCACGTCACACTCATTTAACCCTTTCCTTATGACCCACCTAGGAGGGTAAATGCCACGGTGCTCTTTGTGGAACTTCAGTCCCAGGCCATTTAGGGCCTTGTTTGCTGATACTAGTACAGCACCGTGGCACCTTCAGGTTCACCATGGAAGTCTGGAGGATACATATGATGACACCTTGATCGTGCAGGGATCCCACTCTCATGGGAGTGCTTAAATACCCCTCAAGGGGTGGGAGCAGTGGTACTGCTCTGCTCTACCTTAGACATGAGGATACATTATATGTGAAAGGGTTTTGCGTATTAAGCAAAAGAGATATAAATATCAATCTTTCAAAGCTTTATTTAAATAAATAAATAAGTAATCCAGGTATGTTTTATGAGATGTGTATGAAATTTCAGTTTTCTATCAGTCAAAGAACCATCCTCTTCACTTTTATTCCCTCTCCCACTTTAATGAGCGGCAGGGTGAGTGTCCTACTTCTTCTCTAGTTAGGAGCTGCCCGCTTTCCTGAGCAGTAGGAAAATTCAGGAACAGCCTCTCTTCAGTTTCCTTTGTGAGGCTGGAGAACCACAGCTGTATCGCTAAGGAAGGACAAATATGTCAGTTTCAGTTTCTCCACACTTCTGCAGAAAGTTGTAGGGGTTTTGGGTGTTGCTATTTAAAGTTCATCAGTACAGTATTGTACTGTGAATTTCTTCAAAAGGCATTTCTTCAAAAGGCATCGTTGTACGCAGGCTTGATTGAGTTACATATTTCTGCAAGCGGTTTCCCCTCGTTTCAATGCATATTTGCCATTTGCACCAACATATGCATTTTTGTGCACTCATGTCCCTAATATATGCATCCTTATACACGCTGCTTGGGTTGTGGAACTGCACTACTAAATATGGGGGAAGTACAAATTGCAAGGATAGCTGTGTTTCTTTCACATATTGGTTTGAGCAGTGTGGATTAGGTAGTTTTCCATTAAAATGCAAACAAACCCGTATTTCTCCCCCATCTCCTTGCATGTAAGTGTGTGTGTGAGAGTGTGTACACACAGACAGAGAGAGAGAGAAAATGGGAAAGCAGGCCAATATGTAGGCACTGCTCATCTTAAGACGAACATTAGGTTTTCCCCAGAGCAAAGTGTTCCCTTAGATGCCCTCAGTCAGCTGCAAAAACTTCTCTCTCCTTCACATTTCCCCCAACCCAGGAGGTAAGACGTAAAACTATCTATGGGCCACCAGCCAGCAATGCTTATTGAGCAAGCGTCTCCTAGTCATCTGCACCCTTCGAAAGAAAACATCTTTAGCTGTTAGCTAAACAAGGCCAGAGAAGAGGTCACCTCTTCACTTGACACAACACACACACACCCCTTTCACAGAATCAGCTCATGCACGCAGACAAATGGTTGACCGGAGTTAACACCTTCCGATGAAACAAACCGGAAAGGGGTAAAGATGATTGGCACATTCCTTGCAGAGATTGAGGCAGGTGTCAAACCATGGCGACAAGTGAAATTTGACATTTACCTTTGTCTCTGCTGAGAAACGGTATTGAGTTTGACACAGCACTGCAGTTTCCAGTGGGAAAGGTACCTCATGGCAAGCACAGCGCTAAGTACATGCTCAGAAGCTGGGCATCTGACAATTGGTGTGCTCTTAAGAACTTATTAAAATCAAGAGCAAATCATTCTCGACTCGGAGCAGCATCTGCCTCCAATATTCTGAGAGCAACTCTTTAAAAATTAACTGGGATGAGCGCCAGCGTGTTCGAGAAAGGCAGAAGACAGAAGACATGCAGTGAGACATATTGGTTAAAGGATATGCAGCAAGATATGTATATGAACACAGAATATTCAACGGAAGGTTAACACAAGAGGACGTCTGGATGACTTCTGTAGCCTTCAGGGCTGATCTACATTTTCAACAGCACCTGTCTTAAAACATCTCTGCTGCAGCACTAGGAGAAGAGGACTTGTAGGGATAGTGCAGTGGACCTTTCCCCTTGCAAAGCCCTAGCTTTGTCCCTCAAAATAACCCAGCAGAAAACCTGATAAGTGAGGAACTAGCTATGAAAGTCTCAGTCTCTGCTGCAGTTCTGCTGGGTTAACAGCTCCCTTTCAAGCTTGACCATTCTCCTGAAACTCTTTCAGGTGAACCTTGCACATCTGGTGATAGGCATGTCCACAGAGGTGTCCTTGTTGGCAGTACATTCCTACCTGACCTTGTCAATGACAGGTGTATCCATGGGAATGGTCAAGTAAAATAGGTATTTTTTATTACTGTGGAGTTTTGTAAGTACAAAAACTTTTTGGCATTACAGAATCTCAGCATGGCTTCCCTGCGAGTGGTCATATTATATTCCATATATATAGAGAGAGAGTTTTTTTAAAAAACCTGGACACATTCAGCGATGCCCAAAAACCTTTTGGAATCACAGCATCATTGCACTGGGGGTCCTATGAGAACAGTTAAAATGACTTAAAAATATGTGTCACAAAAAACCTCCAGGGGGCTATATATTGACCACAGGGTGCAGGTGAGCCACCCCTGTCCTATGCTAAAGCTATTTTTGGTCATCTGCATACTATCCCTTGCTTTTTCCTGTAGGACTGATTGCAGTTGTTACCATACCCATTGAGTCAATCACCCATCTCCTACTACCCTTCTGAGAAAAAACCCACCCCACCCTCCCACTATATATAAGGGTCTGGTAACTTCTGTTTCAGTGTATCTGAAGAAGTGTGCATGTACATGAAAGCTTATACCCAGAACAAACTTAGTTGGTCTCTAAGGTGCTACTGGACAAATTTTTTATTTATTTTATTTATTTCGACTGCGTCAGACCAACACAGATACCTACCTGAATCTAGACCCCTGTCCTATGTTCACCTTGTATGTCAGGACTGAGCCATGAACAGCAATCTGAGCTGAGACAGGCACCAAGACTTGTAGGTCCAACCAGGACAAGATAGAAAGAGAATATAAGCCATGGGTAGGCAAACTAAGGCCTGGGGGCCGGATCCGGCCCAATCGCCTTCTAAATCTGGCCTGCAGATGGTCCCGGAATCAGCATGTTTTTACACAAGTAGAATGTGCCCTTTTATTTTAAATGCACCTCTGGGTTATTTGTGGGGCCTGCCTGTTGTTTTTACATGAGCAGAATGTGTCCTTTTATTTAAAATGTATCTCTGGGTTATTTGTGGGGCATAGGAATTTGTTCATTCCCCCCCCAAAAAAAAAATATATAGTCCGGCCCCCCACAAGGTCTGAGTGACAGTGGACCGTCTCCCTGCTGAAAAAGTTTGCTGACCCCTGACATAAACAGTGAGACAGGAGTGAGGAACGAATCAGGACCAAAAAAACCCCCATTAACTAAGCTTTCAGGAAATTTCCTGGAACTCAGGTAGACCTTGTTGCTCAAGCACAGCTCAGGTGGAACAGGAAGTCTTTTATACTCTTTCTTGTCCAGGGCATAACTGTACAGTACGGTACTTTATTCAGAAGTTGCCACCTGCAATGCAACTGTCCACCACATGGTGGGGTTGCTTGCAGAGCCAGTAGCTCCTTACACACTGCCTCACGCTATCAAAAACATGATCTAGAATGGATTGTAGATGTACCTAGCCCCGGACCAGCTAAGAAATGTATCCACCTGGGACATCAGAATTATTTTTTAAGGTAAGCATAGCATAAAGTCCTAGAAGTATGCGGGGTTATCAAGGGACAGCTGAAAGCCATTAAAAAACAGCAATAAAAGAAATTTATCAGAATGGTGACATTCACTTCAAAGGATGTAAACACTGAAGCAATGCATGAAGTAGCATTAGCTATTTTCTTGCAGCAACAAATTCTTTAAATACTCCCCCCCCCCCTAGAATGAATATGGATTCCTCCCCCTTGTCGCCATGCTGAGCAATCAATATCCCTGGCTCTGCTGAGAAATTAAAACATGGCATGAATAAATCATTACAGGCATGGGAAAGTAGCATTGGATACCAATTTGCTTGGCAGGAGGAGGAAGGAGATAGCAATGATTAACAGTAAGAAGGTATCATGCACCCTGATCAAAAGAGACATTCCCCTATTTGACAATTTTCAAGGCTTTGAAAAAAAGTTAAGAAAGATAAATGACCTGATCAGGGACTCCCTTTTGGCTTTATAAGCTGACAGGTCGCAAAAAGAGGCCCTGCATTCTTTCAAGCACCGCAGCAAGGCAAAACTTTGTCCTTGCCCCAACCGTGCAGGGATGAGAAACGCTTATTAGCTTCCTTTCCGTGCCTTCCAGGAGGCACACAGAGGATAAGGTTATCAATGGCTGCTAGCCATGATGGCTATGCTCTGAAACCCATGGAGTGGGGAGTGCTCTTGTGCTTGGGTCTAGCTTGTGGGTTTCCTACTGACATCTGGTTGGCCACTGTGAGAACAGGATGGTGGACTAGATGGACCACTGGCCTCATCCAGCAGGCTCTTCTGGGTGGGGCAGAGGGAGAAATGTGAATTCTACCTTTCTGCAGTACAGTCGTACCTTGGTTCTCGAACGGCTTAGTTGCCAAACAAATCAGCTCCCGAACACCGCAAACCCAGAAATAAGTGTTTTGGTTTGTGGAAGTTTTTCAAAAGCCGAACGTTCAGTGCGGGTTCCGCTTGAGTGCAGGAAGTTCCTGCAGCCAATCGGAAGCCACACCTTGGTTTTCATACAGTTTCGGGACTCCCAAACGGATTAAGTTTGAGAACCAAGGTAGCACTGTAGCTTGCAAATCTGACTTAAGATGTTAGCTGAACTCTAACCTGCACTAAGCCAAACCATTGCTTAGCTCCTGGCAGTGTGTGGCAGGGACAGGAAAGGGACAAGTGTCCACAGTTTGAGTCTCATGCATCAGCATGTGTGCTCTTTAAACCATAGTTAACGATGGTCTAAAGTGATGTGCAAATGGGGCCAGCATATGGCGGCCAACTCAAGGCTATAGCCGTTTTGTTTGACATGGCAGATGCTGTAGCTGTGCTTACTTTTCTTGCCAGTCTACCTCTTTTAAATTCCTTTTTACCCATCACATCATGCACTAGGAAAGCCAGCTTTGCTGACAAACCAACACCCGACAAGGAGCCACAGACAACCCTTGCTTCCTAATGAAGGAACGAATCATAGGTTTGCAAACACAAGCTTGTGCACTTTGTATTTTCAAGTTATCTCAGGAGTCCCTGGAGTTGTTATTGCTGCTGCTGCTTGTCACTTCTAGGACAATGTTGTGGTGGTTCCTCTTCACATTCCCTCCAGGCTCCTGCAAGCAGCCCAGATTCTCTGACTACCTTTCCGCAATTAAGCTAGTAGCGTGGGGTTGGGAATTGCTTATTTCATTCCGTTGAAAAGTGACTTATCTCCCCAGCACAACTATTCAATAACTGCTTCGCCATGCAGTCTGCTAAAATCACACACAATGAACGTGTATTTTTTCTTTCATTCACTCTGGACACCCAGGCACTTTGTTCTACAGAAACGATATATTGTGAAGAAGTCATCCAGGATCATTAGTTGGATGCTCTCAACCAGGAACTTTGCATGGAAGATGTAAAGAACTCCCAACATCCATCTCTATGTAGCCTTGGGATCTAACAGTGGTGGGTTCTATTGACTAAGGATTCGGTATAAGACAGGGTATAAGATATTGCTGAACTCCATGTCCCATCAGCCCTCATTGCCAGACATGCTGGCTGAAACCAATTGCTCTTGGGCCAGCACCATATGGTCTTGTCAGATAATACACTGTACTAGTTTGGATTTCAGAATGCCGGACTGATGTCACAAGTGTGGAACTTACCTGTGTGCTTGTTTCTGCACAACCTTTACATTCTGGAAAATCACTGCAAAGACAATGGTCATCTGACTCCAGTGGCAATGCTTTTTATTATTATTTGAAAAATATTTACTGTGTAGTTAGTCCATTGAGCTCTTCAATCCTTTTCAAGAATCTGCAGGGTCTATAAGATTATACAGAGACCTACCCTTATGATTTCAGTGAAGATGAGACTTAACTGTTGTTTCCATACAGAAAAGGCAAGCTCCTCATCAGGATAAATTGCAGTCCCAGGGAGACTGGCGAGCTAAACTGCTGCAGCAGCAAATCTCATAAGTGAAAGGAGGGCAGCTATGCAACTGACCAGCAGCCGAAGTCATTAGCAATCACAGTAAGGCACCTCTTCACATTGCCGCCCCACATGAATTCACATTATTTGGGAGGCACAGCAGGTGTAATTAAGGCTGCGATATCTGGCTGCAGCATGGCAAGGCTTTCGCAGGGAAAGGAGCAAGAGCAGAGCAATGCAACACTCCCCCCATCTGGATCCGCGTCGAGCTTCTCATCAGACACAATGCAGGAAGCTGCACAAAGCATATTAGGGAAACCAAGATGCACACACTGGGGGTGGAGTGAGATGTACCCTGCTTTGAAACATGGGGGAGGAAAACACAGCCCATGCCACACATATATGTATAAATAGCTGTCACTGAAAGGATTGCACCGGCTCGGGCTCTGCATTCAGGGGAAGCAACGAGTTGCCGCATTAATTATCAAGTAATTTAGAAGCTGCTCAAATAAGGAATAGAGCAAAAACATACCCCAAAAAGAGATAAAAATAACAAGGCTAACATATGAAGCAATGCAAAGCCGCTGATTAAAACCTACCACCTGCCACCTAGAGTGGCACCTGGTATTGAGGGGGACCAGAATAGAAGCCTCGTGCTCAGGGCAATAAATGTCACAGCAACGAGCTTGCTCCCACTGCCTGTCTGGGTTATGTAAGACTTGTGGCACATGCGAACAGAAGCAGCTTCTGAATATATATATATGAGAGAATGTGGAGGTTTGGGTGAAAACATCACCCTGAAATTAAAAAAAAAAACTGTGCTAGATTAAACAAAACACGGCAATCTAACAAGAGTCCAATGCTGAAATGAAATATGTTATCAATGCAGAAATGTAGACAGCCACTCTGCACATGTGGAGAGTATAGGAGCTGGGCTTTCCTCACGGCAGCAGCAAAGGAACACAAGAAGCTGCCTTATGCCAGGTCAAGCTATTTGTGTGTTTGGGCCAATATTGCCTACACTAGGAGTGGGGAAACTATTTCAGCCTGAGGGCCACATTTTTTCCTTCCAGGGGCCACGCACCAGTAGTGGACAGGGCCAGAAGCAAAAGTGGCAGAGCAACTTTTGTACCTTTATACAACACTACATTCCAGCCATGTCATATTTGAGAGGGAAACATGCACAAAAACACACAAGCACTTGAGGAAGATATGGTGAGATTTACACTTGCAGCATCAAGAAAGTCAGAGAACGAGAGGAAAAGCAATCAAGCATGGGCTAGATTCTTCTCTCCTTTTCTTTCCTAGTGTTCCTACTTCAAACTAGCTGTTTAAATGTTGTTGTTGTTTTTGCAAGCCTAGTTGTTTTTTTGCAAGCCTATCTGCATTTTAACGGAAAACTAAAGGTTGCAATTCAGCAGGCTGAAGAGCTTTTGTTAACCTTCCATCTGTTGTACATCTCAAACTTGTACAGTCAGAAGAAGCACTGAGTTCAATGGAGCTTACTCCCCAATACTCGATGAACACAAGCACAGACAATAAATCTAATTAAACTGGGTATAATGCTGTATATTGCTGCTCTGTTTATGTGTGTTTTAATGGATCAGCACATCTGCCTGAATTTTTGGACTTTCCTTGGAGGCATGCTTAAGGACTTTAGGGGCTACAATGATGAGTTCTCGTACTTCAAAATTTACTCCATGATTACAGTATTCAATACAAAGGTAATATCTTCTTTTTCTCCCAGCATGAGCTCTAGAAAATGTGTTCGACAAATTGGCAGCATGATTCATTCTTAACCAAAGAAGAGCTGGCTATGAAGGGCACTGGTTGGCTATTCCATTACATCATCTACAATCCCCAAGAGCATCTTTTAAAAACGTTTGTGGGTTTGTTCTTTACTAAGATGAAGGATGAAAGCATAAATGAATAAATCTTCACGTGCCTGACTGAAGCAAGGGGTGCGGGTTAAACCCAGTGGCTGAACCATTGTACTGGCACATATGCTTCTTATGCAAATTTTGCAGAGGGTCTCATGCAAGGGTGAAGAATCCGCTGTGACCGCTCCTTAAATATTGCATCTGTCTTCACTAGTACAAAAAAAGGATTAGAAAAAGTCATGGCGGATAGGTCTATCAAGGGCTATTAGTCATGACAGTTAAGTGTGACAAATGGATTAATGAAACAAAACAAAGATGACTAAGGAGGGGCAAGAAAGAGGGTTTATAAATTTATGAACTGTGTGGAGAGAGAAACTGCTCCCCCCCCCCTCTCTCTCTCTCTCTCTCACACACACACACACACACACACACACTAGAAGTCAGTGAAAGTAATCAGCAGTAGTTTCTGGACAGAGAAAAGAAAATTCTTCACAAAATGTATAATAACCTTACAAGATGTATTGCAAGAAGTAGGGATGACACAGATGTGCAGTTAGACAACTGTAGACTCCGGCTTGTATCCAGCTACCTACTACTCAGAGGTAGACCCATCAAAGTGAATGGATCTACGTTAGCCATGTGCATTAACTTCAATATGTCTACTCTTGACTAATATTGCATAAGGTAAAGGGACCCCTGACCATTAGGTCCAGTCGTGGCCAACTCTGGAGTTGCGGTGCTCATCTCGCTTTATTGGCCGAGGGAGCCGGCGTACAGCTTCCGGGTCATGTGGCCCTCATGACTAAGCCGCTTCTGGCGAACCAGAGCAGCACACGGAAACGCCGTTTACCTTCCTACCGGAGCGGTACCTATTTATCTACTTGCATTTTGACGTGCTTTCGAACTGCTAGGTTGGCAGGAGCTGGGACCGAACAACGGGAGCTCACCCCGTCGCGGGGATTCGAACCGCCGACCTTCTGATTGGAAAGTCCTAGGCTCTGTGGTTTAACCCACAGCGCCACCCGCGTCCAACCCTCTAAATATAATGGGGGGAGAGCTCTCTAGATGCAAATGTGTATGACTTCTAAATGTGGTAAGTCAACCCTGCTGCATTTCCCTGCTCCAAAGACCTGCCACTAACAGCCTTCCCAACAATTTGGACTACAAGTTTCATCATCCCTGACCATGGGTCATAGTGACTAGGGCTGATGAGGGATGCAGTCCAACAACATCTGGCAGGCATCAGGTTGGGGAAGGTTGCTATATGGGAATATTTTAAAGACAATCCTTCTATGGGATTTTTTTTTTTAAAAAATGAAAGCATGTAAGTACAGCCCAACGAAAGATGCAAATAACAATGCATCCAAGTTATTTAGCTGTAAATTTATATTATTTTTAGGGGTTGGATCCAAAACTGAGCTCACTTCCATTCCATAATGGCACTGGGCCTGATGAAACTTCCTACCCACCTTCTGCCCTGGCGACTGTCTCTGGCCAAGCTGCAGATGTGGAAGTCACCCCTGTACTCCATAAAGCCCCACTGGGCTGGGTGGATGGGAGTCATGATTGCTCCCTTCTTTATTTGGAAGATTTTTTACCTTGCTTTTTAGCCCAAAAAATTCTAGAGCAGCTTACAAAAATCAGAAGTGAAACAGATTCAGATATCTTGTACAGTTTTTGACAGATCCTACTCAGAAGAAAAACATCTGCTACTTCCTGTCTCAATTCTGCAAGTGGACAAGCCCCGTTTGCTCACTGGCAAAAGATTTTGCCGCTGTCAGCACAGTCAAAGTCAGTAATGGTATGAAAGTGCACACTGGATTTGAGTCAGAGCTATTCAGCAGCAGAAGCAGCACCCAAGTTGAGATTGCCCTGGCGCTTATCAACTGCACTGCAAACATAGCAATATTAATACATTAGACAGGCACCTTAGCGGCATCGTGTTTGATGCTTGCTAAAAAGTTTTGTTAGACAACCTTATACCCGAACCAGTAATTTTATTCTATTTTATTGTTTTTGGAACTGTTGATTTTATTGGTAAATTCTTATGAAAGTTCTAGATTATTTTATGCAAATCACTGAGCAGATTCTTTTTAATTATGCAGTATAACATTTTGCTAAATAAAACAAATATTTCCTATCCACCGGACAGCATGTTTGTGCTGTCTTTCTGATACACAGTAGTATTCAAGGCAGCTCATGCAAAGAAAAACCATTTTCAAACAAAAACAAAAATGACCATTACCAGATTAGGAACAATGTCTCAAAAAGAGCAATAAAAGCAATACAGAAAGCTGTTCCAGCATAAGCAAACTACGCTAACAGATATACCCTCTAAGTAATGCAGAACAGAATAATCAGAAAGCTTGGTTCATAAGGAGTGTTTACCTACTGCTAAAGGCAGTGTTGTAGATGCTAAAAGGATCCCTGTTGGAAGGGTGTTTCATAACAGGGGTGCAGCCACCAAGAAGGCCCTCCGGGGTTAGAACTCTTGGATGTAAGGCATTTAGAAAGAAACCATAGTTCTTGTGTAGATAGCAGGATCTGTCATCAGGAGGTTTTGTCCTGATTTATGTGATGGATTAGGACAACAGGAAGTTATATAAGGCCAGAGGGCTCTAGGGGTTAAATGCAATCCTAGTGCCCTCCCTAAAACAGGGCTGGTGATCCCGCAGCCCAAATCAGGCCTATCAAGATGCTTGAAGTTGCTCAGGCCCATGGCAAAATTGGTTGTGCCTCCTCCTTGCACAAGTCACCTCTGCTTGCAAAGCACCATTGAAAGGAAACATTAGAGCTCAGGAAAGGAGCACTACCTCCTATTTCCTGAGTGTTCTGACCTCCCTTTTTTTAAAAAAATAATATTTATTAAAGTTTTAAAGTTACTTTCCCAGTCAATTTATCCAGTTCCGCATAGTCTGTTAGTTTCATTCTCCAATCTTGGATTGTCGGTGTTTCTTCCTGTTTCCACTTCTGGGCTAGTAGATATACCAAAAACCAAAAGTTCATCGAAAATTGGGGAAAGTTTGTAGATTATCTGAAAAATATATGTGATTTACAAACAACGCTAGTGGGTTTCAAGAAGCACTGTAAAAGGTTAAGATGTATTGTTTGGGAAAATATATATTGAAAGGGGAGAAAGTCAAAAGGCAATGCAACAAAGGAAATGCGTTTTCTTTAGGGGTAAATATGGATGATTACCAGAAAAAACGAAGGAAGTCTCAAAAGTATAATTTGTTAAAATTTGGTTAAAAATGTATAATTTTGATTGAAAATTAATAAAAAGTATATACAAAAAAAAGTTTTAAAGTTACAAAAGGAAAAGTGTTCTGACCTCCTAGCAATGGGAGATGGGGTGAAAACTGAAAATACCCCCCTTTTAAGCACGGTTTTGATTCTATTGCCACTTTTATGTATCAATGATGCTTCACTGTTTGCATGGCTCTTTGATCTTTTGCATTTTGGCTATTGCGTCTCTGTTTGCTTCTATATTTGTAAGCCGCTTTGGGTGATCCTACACTGAGGGGGAAAGTGGCATGTCATTAAAAAAAATAAAAATCAGCATTATTCCAATGCCCCTGGGACATTTGTAGGTTGATAAGCATATACAAATATATAGGTTCAGGGTGCCAGACTCAAACATTAACCATATTTGAGAGGTTATGCCTCATACCTTTTTTTTTAAAAAAAATATTTTCTTAAGCGAAAAAGTGGTAAGACTGCAGAAAAATATTGTATTGCTCAACTCTCTATTTACTAGTGAAATCAGTCATTATTCAGGCCAAAATGTTCCCAGATTGTTGTTTTCTTGGAAGCAACCTCCTTTGCTAGTCCTATTAATTTTAATGAGCACTTAACCCCTGTCAGGAGTTTTTGTTTCAAAAATTCTTGAAGCTCTTTACATTTTCAAGGTTCAGCAGTATAAAGGCGAAAGGAGAAAGTCACTGAAATAAAACCCAAGGATCCTCTAACATGCTTACCTTCCATTAATGAGGCATCGCTGGCAGGTCTCTCTATATTAATGGTGCCTTTTCATAATCATGCAGCTGTACCGAACTGTATTAATTTTTGAGATTCATAATAGGTCACAGCTTCAATAATATTTAAAATCTAATAGTTTCATTTTACTTTCCTTGGAAGGTGGAAAGTATACTTTTTTTGGTTGTCATGGAACAGAACCACTTGAATGAAAGTGACGCCCCACGGTTTGCTGCTACAAACTGTTAAAAATGATTCCACAAAAGACCGAAAAGTGGAAACAAATTGTTCAGCACTATGCAACTCTGACTTCCCATAAGCATCTGGTTGGCCAATGTAAGATTAGAATGGAGGAATAGAATAGATGGACCAGTGGCCTGATCCAGCAAGGCTCTTATTATACTCTGATGACTAAACTTGGCTCCAATTCCTGCTGCCCTAGCTTTAAGTTCTTTGCTGGCACTTCCCCAGAAACTTTCCTTCATTCACCTACTCACAAAACATTTTGTTCCCTACCACTGTTACTTAGAAGACGCTGTACAGAGGTTATACATGCTAGGGATGACCCACCTTCTATACAACACCAATATGTAGCAAACCAGCTAGCAGATCCCTGGTAAATCTTTCTTTTTTTCCCTCTCTTTTAAGAAATATTTATTAGATTTTCCAATTTTTTAAACAAACAAACAAAAACAGAACAAACAAAAACATTAAAAAGACATAAAGTTCATAAATCATACTTTTAAATAACAAATTTCTCAGACCTCCTCATACTTATCCTCCTTGTATCCCAATTAAGGTTATTTGTTCAGCAAATCCTTCATTTAAAGCATTACAGCTTGTAACATTACCTCATTTTTCAAACCCTTTCCCCCCCCATCTATGTTCCTTTATATCATTACAGCTAGAAACCACTCAATTTCAATCCAACACCATTTAACTTTCCTTAATTTTACAGTATTTCTGTAAATAGTCCTTAAATTTTTTCCAGTCTTCTTCAGCCGACTCTTCTCCCTGGTCACGGATTCTGCTCGTCAGTTCTGCCAGTCCCATACAGTCGATCAGCTTCATCTGCCATTCTTCCAGAGTGGGTAGATCTTGCGTCTTCCAATACTTTGCGATGAGTATTCTTGCTGCTGTTGTAGCATACATAAAAAATGTTCTGTCCTTCTTTGGCACCACTTGGCCAGCCATGCCCAAGAGAAAGGCCTCTGGTTTCTTCAAGAAGGTATATTTAAATACCTTTTTCAATTCGTTATATATCATTTCCCAGAAAGCCTTAATCCTGGGACACGTCCACCAAAGGTGAAAGAATGTACCTTCATTTTCCTTACATTTCCAACATTTGTTATCGGGCAAATGGTAAATCTTTCAAGGGGACTCTGCCGATTGTCACTTGATGACAACAGGGAAGCAACCTTCTTAGTGACAGCACCCAACCTATCGAATGCCCTTAAGCAATTTGTAAGGTGGAGACAGTAATCACCTTTAATTGCCGCTTAGAAACATTTACGTCTACCAAATATTTCCTAGACTGGCATGTAATTTTCAGTGCTGTTCAGCTTTCTTTGTGCTATATAGTTTTGCTTCCATCTCAGTTTAAAGGAAACATTATTGAAAATTGTTGCATTTTTATTGCTTTTATGCACACTGCTTGGGTTTTTATTATGCAATATATAAATTTATAAATCAGCAATGTACTTGAAGGCTTCTGTGAGCAGAGGCTGTCCTGTCCAATGGTAACAAATGTACTACATGCACACAATAAATTATAGCAACATTATCAACCGACTCATGTGCCTCCTCCCTCTCCAACCCTTATTCCTTTTGTGTCATGGTTGTTAAGACTGCAAACTTTTTTTTGTTTGGTACTGACCTGTTAAGATACAGGAAGCCTGTTTGGATGAAAGGCAGGGTCCTGTTTTTTCAATGAGACTTAAACCCAAGTTAGTGAACACAGGAATTATTTTATTACATTGATATTTTATCTTTCCTCCAACAAGCTGGCAATGGCACACATCCCGCTCCCCATTTTATCCTCACAGCAATCCAGTGAGGCAGGCTAAGCTGAAAGATGCTGACTGGTACAAGGTCACCCAGTGAGCTTCATGCCTGAGTGGGTATTTGAACCCTGGTCTTTAAAAATATTTGCTTCATGAGGAAAAAAATCAGACAAAGCTTGAATAAGAACTAATTCATGCAAAACACAGGTACAATTTAAAATCAGCAAAAAAGAGAGATTAAAAACAAATCAAAACCCAAACAACTAAAGAGTAAACTAGAACCAACAGCAATCTTCCCAAAATGGAAAATGTTAAAATGCCTGGGAGAACAGAGGGAACTCTACCTGGTGCCAACTGTGTCTCCTTAGGAGGAAATTCCAGACTCAGGCAAAAGAAGAAACTAAATGCACCTCTACTAAAGAGGGTAACAGGAGCAGAAATGTTAAGAAAATATTCCCACCTCCTTTTTTCCTTGAAGTTTGTTCTACCATCTAAAGAGCTATAAATTCAACAGCTTGATTATCCCTCAGCAGCCTTGTATAGGATTGTCCTGTCACAGCATGTCTACTCAAAAGCCTGTCCCACTGAGTGTCAGAGGAGTACGGCTGTAATCCTAACCCCACTTTCCCGAGAGTAAACCTCATTGAACTCAACAGGCCCTACTTCTGAGCAGGCATCGTTAGGACTGAGCTACTGGCGTGCACAGGGCTGCAGCCTAAAGCTGCACTTACCTGAGAGTAAGCCTTGCTGAACTCAATGGGACCTAGTTCTAAGTAGGACCTGCACGTATACTTAGGGGAGCAAGCCCCGTTGAAATCTGGGGGGTGTTACTTCAGAGTAAACCCTGAGAGCATCGAGCTGCTGTCGAGACCTTAAATTAACGGAAAGCCTCACCACCCATCACAGCCAAAACCATCTACGCATGCGCGAGCACGAAAGCTACCCAACGGTTTAGCCGGTTTGTTTGAACGAGCTAACCTGGAGGGAATAAGACGCATGCGCACTGCTTTTTTAAAAAAAAAATCCGCCGGTCCATTCTCGTTTCCATGAGCGACTTGGACGCTCCTTCCTCCTTGCGCATGCTCCGCAGCCCGCGCCTTACGGCGTAGAAGGCACAGGGGAAAAAGGCGGCTAAAGCGAATGAGGACCGGACACCGCCCCCATGGCGCATGCGCGCTTCCGCGGGCTTGTCTCACTTTTCTTTTTTCTGTGGGGGCGGGGCGAGCGAGAGAAAGCGGTGTGGGGAGAGATGCGAAAGCGGGGTTTTTTTTGGGTTATTGATATTTTAAAAGCACACTTCGTTTAAAGTATAAACGACTCGAAACGTTAATGGCGGACGCGGAGTTTCTCCCTCTGCCGGCCTCTCTGTAAGGCCGCGCGCAGCGAGCGCCGTTGGCGTGGCAACGGCCCTCACCGCCGCGAGAGGCAGCAGCCCAACCGCCGCCGCCGCCACCAACGCCGCGCCCGCTTCCGGTCCAGCCCCGCCCATCTCCTCCTCTTCCTCTTCCCTCGTCGCGCGAACGCTGCCAGGCCCTCTCGCCGTGTCCCCTGTCAGGGCGGCAGCCGCTATGTCCGACAAGGAGTTCATGTGGGCCCTCAAGAACGGAGACCTGGACGAGGTGAAGGACTACGTGGCCAAGGTAAGGCCGTCGGTGGGCGGGGAGGCAGGCAGGGAGGGCGGGAGAGCCTGGGCGCCGCTTCCTGGCCTTGAGGCGGGGCTCCCCCTTCTTCCTCACAGGACCCGCCGTCATCTGCTTCGCAAACTAAAGGTGCCGGGGCTCAGGCCCGAGCTCTTCCCCTGCTACTGTCTGGACGCTGTCGGTGTCGCAATCCACACATGTTCAGGGGTGCTCTTGCCTCACTCCAGGGCACCGGAAATGATTTGGATGGTGGGTGATCCCCTCCCCGCCCGCCCCCCTTCGTCGTGGAGCTGCATCTTTCCTGACGCCGTGATGGAAGCTGAAGGGAAGGCTTTGCCTCTTCCTCCTGTTAGAGGCCTAGTCCCCGCCCACCCTTATGCTTGAGCTTGCTTGTGGAGAGCGTGCCATCGTCCCTCATCAGTTTTATAGAGGTTCAAGCACCCTCCCTCTTTCCCCTGATTGCTCTTTCTGAACCCTCCCCCCCAAAAAAAGGGTTAGAGGGCAGAATTGCCCCACTCCAAAATTATATTGGGTGAATTGTATGCTGCAAACGTAAAGCCACACCCTTTCTTTCTCCAATGTGTGGTCCTTACCTGATATATCTGTACTTGTATTTTATTCTATTTTATTTAGCATGGAACAGAATATAATCACCGCATGATAAGAGTGTGAAGGAAATGAGATAGGTGTCCCAACATCTTGCTGGGTTTTTAATTGAGCAAATGGTGATGAACTAAAATAGCAATGGAAACACTGAATGGAAGACCTTAGTACCCACTAGGTTTTTAATGAGCCAAAGGTGATAAAAGAAAGTAGCATTGGAAAAACTAAGTGGGGAGGATTAAGACCTTCGTATTCTTTAGCCAGTCCGGTTGAGAGTGTATAACAAGTTGTGTTAAGAACTAATTAATCCATCTCATAAGGACTGGAGAAGCATGCATGATGGTGAGATGCACCTTATATATTCTCTTTTATTCAAACATTTATTAAAAAGTGGGCATGACAGCCTCTTGTGTGCAAGGGTGGAAGTAAGAGCTGGTCAGCAAAAGGATTTCATTGTCTGCTTTCATGTTTCTGGTAGCCAAATAAACAAATAGCTGATCTGCAGAGCCTTCTGCCTCCAGGGCTAGTGGTGTAACTGAGATCAGAAATAGGGTAGGCAGATTTATAAGAGAGCCAGTTTGATTTAGTGGTTGGTGTTAAAACCAGTGCCTGGGAGACCAGGGTTCAAATCATTGCTCAGCCATGAAAATAAGTGAGTGACGCTGGTCAGTCACAGTCTCTTAGCCTAGCCTGCTTCACAGGGTTGTTGTGAGGATAAAATGGAGGTAAAGAGAACCATGTACACCAAATTGAGCTTCTTAGAGTAAAGATGGGATAGAAATGGTGGCTTTCAACTACCAAAGCCTGGCTGTAAAATTGGGTGTCCTTGGACAAGGTGCAGTTTCCTGGAAATGGAAGGCAGTGAAGTTTTGGTAGAAGTTGGGTCCAAAAATGATGTTAGGGCAATAGTTCTAGGTGCTAGGGGGAATTTCACATTTGATCATGTAGAAAGAAGTGAGGACACTGAAGCCCCCTGGGGCTCTTGTGTTCAGGCATTTTTGGCAGCTAAGGCTACTTAAAGGTAAAGGGACCCCTGACCATTAGGTCCAGTCGTGACCGACTCTGGGGTTGCGGCACTCATCTCGCTTTATTAGCCGGCGTACAGCTTCTGGGTCATGTGGCCAGCATGACTAAGCCGCTTCTGGTGAACCAGAGCAGTGCACGGAAACGCCGTTTACCTTCCCACTGGAGCGGTACCTATTTATCTACTTGCACTTTGACGTGCTTTCGAACTGCTAGATTGGCAGGAGCAGGGACCAAGCAAAGGGAGCTTACCCCGTCGCGGGGATTCAAACCGCCGACCACCTGATCGGTAAGTTCTAGGCTCTGTGGTTTAATCCACAGCGCCAGGAGGAAACCACTTGAGGGTAGAAGCTGCAGGCAGGAAAGTTCTGCCCTCCTCATCAGTGTTCCCCTTTTGCTTTTAAATTACATAGACTTGCCCAACTCATTCACTAAATAGTTGGGACACTTCAGTCTTTAAATCCATGAAACTACTGCCTTCCTGTGTAACAACTTTGGAAAGTACCCAAGTATGGTTGCTTTCAAAGTATGCTGTTTAGCTGGGTAGACCTTTGGTCTGATTAGTGTTGTTGTTTTATATACTATAGAAGTAGGCTATTCTACTTCACCAAAGTCTTATAGGATGAAGGGATGTAGGTTTCATAAAACCTGAATGTCGAGGAAGAGGGAAAGTAAGTGTATCTACAACAAAATCACTTCGCCAAGCATGTAGCTATAGATTTGTGTAGGCTCTGGCAAACAATTTTGGACAAGGTGCCTGCTGTAGACTGATACCTGTACTGAAGAATACTTGGTGAAGAATTTAGGCAGCCTGTGTAGGACATTTGTAAATGATGTACAAATTCCAGGATAGACATATATCACTTTGATTTGTATACAATTTGATTTGTATACAATATCCTTATTGTGTTAGGGTTTGGTGGTGGTCATGTTAATCAATTTATATATTCACAACACTTCTATTTTTTTAAGGTGCCCTGGGTACTCTATGTAGAAAGGCAGGTATTAAATACTGTACTAAATAACAATAGCAATAGCTACAACTGTGGGGTTTTTTCCAGCTTGAAATAGCATGCAAACAGAGAGTTAAGAGAGATGCACTCATCTACTTTTCCATCCTCCTCCTCTAGGCTAATAAAAGAAAGAAAGCTGCCTTCCCTAGGGTGCAATTAGTAATATGGAATGCGTCTTTGTCTGATTCTATGGTGTATATGGTAGAACAGGATATTATAGTGGTGATCATATTTGTGTGAAGTAGTCATAAACATATGTTCAGCCTCTTCTATTGAGTTCTGAAGGTATGAATCTGCTGGTTCTAGGTTCCATTTTTTGCATTTGAATTGCACAGATGTCTACTTAGCACATTACTTAACATCAGGAATAACTTTCTGACTTAAGAGCTGTTTGACAGTGGAACAGACTGCCTCGGGAGGTTTTTTAACAGGTTTTTAAACAGAGGTTGGATGGCCATCTGTCTTGGATGCTTTAGTTGAAATTCCTTTGGGGTCCATTCCAACTCTGTGATTCTATGATAAACCTATGTGACAAGAGAAGCTAATCAGCTTGCCATGCATGTACAATTGACTGCAGTTAGGCACAAATGCTTTAAAAATGGGAATGGGCTTATAATGGGGGTTGATTTGACAGGTCTTGATTCATAATAAATTAATCAATAGACTTCATCTTGAGTACTGTTTCGAATTCCTGGGTGCTGCACTGTCAGAAGAATGTGAACAAGTTCAAATAAGGTTCAGAGGAGAGCAACAAAGATGGTCACTGGTATGAAAAACAAGTCCTGTGAAGAAAGTTTGAAGGAACCAGGTTTGTTGAGCTTGAAGAGGAGAAGAAGTTTAAGAAGGGGCACTTTTCAAATATTTGGAACGCTGTTGTGTAGAAAGGGACAAAGCCTTGTTCTCTGTTGCCTGGAGGCAGTAATGAGTGTAATAGTATGACAATGGAGCCAGTTACCTAGGGTTTTGATGAGCTCCTCCCTGGAATTCTTCAAGCATAGGATGGATAGCCATCTGTTAGGGATGCTCTAGCTCTGGATTCATTGCAACATTGTGTCCAGTTCTGGGCACCACAGTTCAAGAAGGACACTGACAAACTGGAATGTGTCCAGAGGAGGGCAATCAAAATGGTCAAAGGCCTGGAAACGATGCCTTATGAGGAACGTCTAAGGGAGCTGGGCATGTTTGGCCTGGAGAAGAGGAGGTTAAGGGGTCATATGATAGCCATGTTCAAATATATAAAAGGATCTCATATAGAGGAGGGAGGGAGGTTGTTTTCTGCTGCTCCAGAGAAGCGGACACGGAGCAATGGATCCAAGCTACAAGAAAGAAGATTCCACCTAAACATTAGGAAGAACTTCCTGACAGTAAGAGCTGTTCGACAGTGGAATTTGCTGCCAAGGAGTGTGGTGGAGTCTCCTTCTTTGGAGGTCTTTAAGCAGAGGCTTGACAACCATATGTCAGGAGTGCTCTGATGGTGTTTCCTGCTTGGCAGGGGGTTGGACTCGATGGCCCTTGTGGTCTCTTCCAACTCTATGATTCTATGATTCTATGAAATGGGGTAGGTCTAGAGCACAACTCAGGTCAAGTAGGATTCTGTGAAAACCTATTGGCTGAACTCAATTTTCTCTATGAAAGTCTCATCAGCTCTGATTGAGTCATGAGTATATTCAACTAGCCCTATAAATACTATTATTCCTCTGTGTCTTATAGCCCATGCATTTCTGATGCTATCTGCTGTACTCAAAGATGTGTTGGACTGCACTACAGTAGATCCTTTCTGTTTCTGCTTGATCTGTGTCAGCTCCTGATAGCAGCCTCTCCTGGTTTCATGTTCAAATTTTTCTAGTGCTCACTTTAAACATTTTTCTTTCAACTGTCCCTTTCTCCTCCACCCCAAGCATTATTTCCAGACTTCCTGTTTAGAGACTTGGTTAGACCAGGGATAGGAAACCTGTGGTCCTTCAGGTGTTGGACTACAACAGTCATCCTTGGCCATTGGCTATGCTGGCTGGGACAGATGGGACTAGATGTTCAACAATATGTAGAAGGCCACATTTTATATTATGTTTTTGTTAACAAGATTTATATGCTGCTTGATTGTAGCAAAGCCTAAACAGTTTATAGGAAATATTACCATTATAAATAAAACAGTTAAAAATAGGTAATTCAAACATTTGTTTAAAAAGCAATTACAATCAGCAGTAAACACATTAACATCTACTTGTCTGAATAGCTTCCCTAAACAAAAATATTTTAAGTAGGTGCCAAAAAGAATACAGTGGTACCTCTAGTTATGAACTTAATTCGTTCTGGAGGTCTGTTCTTATCTAGAGGCATGCTTTCGCTAATGGGGCCTCTTGCTGCTGCTGCGCCGCCAGCACACAATTTCCGTTTTCATCCTGGGGCAAAGTTCTCAATTCAAGGTAACTCTTCCAGGTTAGCAGAGTTTGTAACCTGAGGCGTTTGTAACTTGAGGTACCACTGTACAATAAAAGAGCCTGATGCCAATTCAATAGACAGGGAGACTTTTGTTTTTGCCTGCTCATATAGCACATCAGCTTCCTGTTTTTCTGGCAGATTTGACAAAGAGATTAAGGGTTGTAGAGTCTGAAGCAAAGAACTGAAAAACTCTAATTAAAACCAAGGCCCAATTCAGACAACTCTTCTCCCTTCTATTGGGCCTGTACTTGTGTTGGATTAACGTACCTGTTTGCTATGAACATTTCAGTATCAAAATGATTATATCGTGGTTCTAAGATTCTTGTAATCTGACACACAGAAAGGGGTGCACTGACATACAGAAAGGCTCAACCATGTCGCCAGCCATTCCTGGATGAGATGTTCTTGCTTCCAGAACTAAGGAGGCCTGGTCCAGAGTTCACATTTCCTCATTTGCTGCCTCTCTTGTTTAAAAAGCTAGATGGGGCAGTATACACAACACTTCATCAGTTCTCCCTTGTTTACCATACCACTCACCACAGGAATGTAGCAAATTTGATGTCCTAGATCTTAAATTTGCCTTAAATCAGATAATTTGTCAGTTTCATCAAGGTAACCACAGTTCTTGGGTTGAGTTTTATTAACTTCCACCAGCGCATTTAATTTTAAACATTGTAACATTCCTCGAGTCTTCGAAGCTTTGCAAAGACTCAAATCTATGTCTTGTATTTCTCTGGACAAATTTATGCTTCTCACCTGATAATTTAGTTTCTCTTTTCTCTACTTTCTGTGGTTCCATTTCTTTGACATAAAGAAACTGGAGCAAATAGGTGTTCTAAAAATCAGCATGCTGTAGATCAGAGTGGGCAATCTTTTTCCTTCTTTCTTTTTCTGTTGAGGCCTGCATTCTTTCGGGAGTAATGTCTTGGGCACATGCCAGTTGTGAGAAGGGCTGACTTGAAGGATTGGACTGGGACAGAGCCAAAAGAAGACCCCCCCTTCTTTCTCTCTCTCTCTCTCTCTCTCTCTCTCTCTCTCTCTCTCTCTCTTTCTCCTTCCCTCCTGCTTTCTACCCAGCAGGAGCAGATCACTTGCAGAGGACTTTTGAAATTTGTCTTGAGTTCTGAGTGTGATATGAGGACTTTAGATTTATATTTTATAGGGGTTTGTTACTTTGTGTCTTCTCAGTTCCTTTCCGAATAATGTTGGTCTTAAGAAAGCCAAGTTGCTGACTTCTGAGAGCTTGCTGCTTTCATCTTCGAGATCTTTTTCCTAAGTAACTGCATCTAACCCAGAACCTTTTAGTGTGTGAGAGAATTATTCCACTATCTGATGGTTTACATTCACTGTGAAGAAATATAAGACTTCTGGGATACGTTTTCAGTCTTGAGACACTTCAAAAACTTTAATTGGAATCTAGACTTTCATTTTTACTTCTTCTTGAAGGGATATACTATAAGGATCCTTTTCTTAGAATGAATAAATAGGTTTTCTTATACTGACACATATTTCCCTTAGGTTATGCATTACATGTATGAATAGAGGAGGTAATATTGACCTGAAAAGAGCCTTTAAGTGCTTATTAGTTAGAAGCTGAGAAGAAGGTACATGAAGTGGATTTTTATATTGCTGTTCAGGATAGGAGTTGGTATTATCAGAACAAGAGGTGCATTCAGTGGTCTCAAGTGATTAGGGCATTAGTGCTGATGAGCATTCTGTAACAGTTTGACTGAATTCAGTATTCAAAGAAATAATCTTTTAGTGTAACAAAAGGGAAATGCAAAAGACAGGCAAAAGCAAAGATAGTTGGCTTGGCTTAATAATCAGAAGGGAAAGCAATGAACATTTTAAATTATAAACTCAGAGTTGCACAATTAAAAGATTTATCACTAAATTTATTCATTGTGCTTTTTAAATGTTCTGATGTCATGGTGCATCAAATGAGTAAAGACAATAAAAATTTAATTCAGTTTTATAATTTGAGATGCAAATGAATGGAGGAATTTAAATGATTAGACTTTATCAAGAGTCTTATTCAGAGCTGGAAGCACAGTATCTATATGGTCTGGAAGCCTTTGAGTTCTAATAAATGAAAGGGACATTCAGCAGTTCTAAAATTCTGAACCATAAAAGAAAAGTCGCTACTAGTACTTTAGAAATACTGTTGTTGTGCCAGAAGTATGCCAAAAAGTATATTGTGACAGAGTAAATTGCTACGTTCTTGGAAACTGCTAATTATTTGAGTTAAGGAATTTATTGGGTCATTGAACTTGGGACATGATACAATCTTTCAAGATGTTTGTGGTGTGTGGATCCTTCAGAATTTTCATACAGTGCTTGCTATAAGTACTCTATATAACACTTGAAAGTATAACAAACAAAAGACATGGACAGTATACAGAATTTGGTAGTAGCTTTTAATCTAATCAAGAAAAACAATAAATTTTGTGGATATTATGTCTGTTAATAGTTGTGTAGAACCTCTAGGTTCAGAATCACTATACTGTACCATGGAATACCAGTTGACTTTATGGACTTCTTGGTTGCATCACAAAGCATCTTGTGGCCTATGGAAGAAACATGATGTAGAACAGGGGTCAGCAAACTTTTTCAGCAGGGGGCCGGTCCACTGTCCCTCAGACCTTGTGGGGGGCCGGACTATACAGTGGTACCTCTGGATGCAAACGGGATCCGTTCTGGAGCCCCGCATCCTGAAGCGAACGCAACCCGCGTCTGCACATGCACGGGTCGCGATTCGCCATGTCTGCGCATGCCACTGAGAGGTCATGCTTCCAAAACATCTACTTCTTAAATAACTTCTAATAGTATTAGTAAGATTTCACTGCTATGTTAATACCACCTGCTGTACATTTATTAGTCCTAATAATGGTGAACCTTCAAGCTATGAACAGATCAAAGTTTGGGAAAGTTAAAGGTGTTGTAGAGGGATGAATGGAACAGGATAAACAAATTGCTTTGCAACAAGCACTATGGATATAAATTTTGACACTCCTGGTTCTTGACATGAGGCATTGCTTTGCAGACTACCTTCCCCATATTGCTGTAATGTCTTGAGCAAGTGTTTTGAGCAAGAGTTTTAAGCAAGTGTTGTCTGCTATGTTTGAGTAATGACCATAGTTAGATCTCAGAGCTAAACTTGATGTAGAATTATATAAAATTATAAACTTTTTTAATTTTGAAGGGTGAAGATGTTAATCGGACACTTGAAGGTGGGAGGAAACCTCTTCACTATGCTGCAGACTGTGGACAGCTTGAGATCCTGGAGTTCCTTCTACTAAAAGGAGCTGATATGAATGTATGTATGTTGATTAAAACTGTCTAGTTCTGGTTTAGTTCTGTCTTTGACTGAAGACAAATGATAGTTTTCTGTGCATTTCAAAACAATGATGTAGAGGCATAGTTGTCCTTGGATGTATGTGCATATTATTATTATTATTAGTAGTAGTAGTAGTAGTAGTAGTAGCAGCAATATTTGCTCCACTGTTGCCTCTTGTTCAAACAGGTTTTGCATGTATTTTAAACAACACAAAAACAGACTATTCATTGGAAGGGATCATGAGATGCGTCCATAAGTAAAATGCTTCTTATGCTACATTCAGCACTGTGAAAACTAATAGGTCTCCAGTCTTCAGTAACTGGCTTATAATTAAAAATAACTAATCTGGTTAAACTGGATAGCTCAGACATTTGAATGATTCAACAGTTCACTACACAATTTGTATGAAGTGAGTTTTTACACTTCCATTTTATTTGATACAATGCAATTTCTGTCTGGTTCATATTAGACCTATGAGAGGATAAATCTGCTTCATTGTTAGTATTCTAGTAAGATAATAGTAGTTGGTATTATCTTAGAAACTGCTTTCTGCAGTAACTGTCTTCTATTCAGGTTAAAGTCTGCCAGTTTTCTAATGTGTTTTGTATACTAAGTTTTTATGTAAATATTTTCACCCCGTTCTTCAACCAAAAAATATCCTAGATGAATCAGTAACAAACAGGGCAACATCTACCCTTAGGCTTGCAGTCTAAAAGCCATGAAACAAAAGGGGAAAAGAGTCTTTAGGAAAGTGGAAATCAAGAAAATCCGTGCCCAAATTCTTAAATGTATGTAGTTCCTATGATGACTAGCTGAGATGAAACACTTCAGGGAGAATAGGAGACTAAAGGAGATACTCTTTTGGAATGGCCTTGCCTCCCATCCTTCCCCCTGCTGTAGCCTGCTGTATTTCCATTTGGTAACCAATTCCAATAATTAACAGCATTTATAAACCATTTCAGGAAAACTAGGGACATGCTTTTGCAGAAGTAAAGTGTAGGTCTGGACTTGCTTTCATTTAGCAACATTGCAGCTGGCTAAATATGTGCTGTGTGCAACAGTACGCTTTTTGGCAGATACACACCAGCCAAGAATGTGATATCTGAGCATTATCAGATATAGTATATTGTAGATGGAATTTATTGTGTAACTTCATTTCTCTTTCTTACAGGCTCCAGACAAACACAATATCACTCCACTCCTTTCAGCAGTTTATGAAGGCCATGTGTCTTGTGTGAAGTTACTCCTGTCAAAGGTAAGAAGCGAGACCTGCCTGGTGGTATGTTAATCATTCAGCAACTTAACAAATTCCCCACTGCCTTCAAACATTTCATCATTCTTTTTTTAAAAAAGCCTAATATTCATTGGGTGGAATCCAGCTAAGTCATGCTGAGAGGAGACACATTGAAATCAATGGACTTAGATTGGTTATGACTTAGCAGGTGAGAGGTAAGGATGCTTAACCTTTCCTGTGTTTACTATTTCTCCCCTGCAATTTTCTCCTCTCTGTAATTGTAAGCCCATAGGCTTACAATATTAAAATAGACAAGAGACAGAAGAAGAGAAGCTAAGGACAAGGCTTTTAACATAACTTGGGGAAAACTAAGCATACAGTCAACAGCGTCTTCCTTTTTGCTATGAGAGTCCCCTTAGGTAGCTATCTTCTGAGCTGTTCTGATGTTATAGAATGCTAAATGCAACTTCGGTGAGAAGGATAGTAAAATTCAGTGTGACTACAAAGTAGAGGCTAGTCAAGCAAGGAGAGAAACTTCCAGAGGAAGTTTTAGAAGAGCCACATATTTAGTAGATAAAAGCTTGTTCTAAGTGAGAGCTTGTCACACCATTGTACTGCACAAAATAGACGAATCTGCTTGGTGACTGGCTCTTCATGGTTTCTTTCCCAATACTGTTACCTGAAATTACATAGATGAAGATGCTGGTGAGTCAGCCTTCAGCCTCCTGCATACAAAGGATGTGCTCTATTACAAAGTTTGGGCTACATGTTTTCTAGCACACTGGATAGACAATCTGGAATGTGGCCGAATTTGGCTGAAACCATTTCACAGACCACACACTTCACCTCTGGTCAGAATCAGAACCCTCCTTTAGTAAATCTGAAACTTGGTGCCCCCAGTGACTATAATGGGGAAATCAACAAATAGCTATAGTTGTTCTGCTCTCTGACATAATGAGATAAAACTTGTAGACATAGTAGTCTCTTCTATAGGATGAAATTTTCCATATTTCACACTGACAGGTGTAATGAGGAGTTGTGTTGGGCAGCCTGACAGTTTAAGGGGAACTTAAAAAGAGATTTGCTTCCTCCGTGTGGTTTTGTGGGCAGTTGGTATGAAAACAGCTACATTATATGACAGAGACGCCTCTAGTTAAGTAACCCGTAAGATTCAAGAAAAATAAGTGCAGGGACTAGGAATTATGATAAATGGAGGGGGGATACTTTTGGGAGTTCAGTTAGCACCAAAGTTTTTCAAAAGCTTTATCTTTGATGGGATGAATAGATGGCACTTTCTGAACATCTATGTCAAAGTGCCTTCTATATTGTTATGCATACTATATAATAGAGACCAATGTGGGGTGTGTTTTGTTTTTTTGAAAGAATTCTCTCCCTTCAGTGGTTTTGTATGCAATTTACCGTGTTCTGGGAAGGGAGGTGGAGGAGAGGAGAGCCGTGGTGAGGCACAACACCAAAAAAAAAAAAAAAAAAGTGTGGTGCAAACTATATAACCCTACCTGCTTGTAAAGCCCCCAGAGATCCACCAACACCCTTTTCTTTCAGGCAAAGAGGGTGCATGTGTGTGTCCTCTTTTCTCTGTTTCAGAAGTTGGAAGCCCAGATCTCATGACTGGCTCTATAGTAAGAGCATCTGTGCATGTAAAGCTCTTCCTGCACACATCCCTCCCCATATTATTTCAGGAGGGGAGGGGAGTATCCTCCTTTTGGAGGGGATGGGAGCCCTGCACATCACATTGCATTTTCATTATAAGCAGTGACAAAGGAGGCAGCAGAGGTGGCAAGGGTAGCTATCTCCCAGCACCTCTGCAAACTCTGGTACCTATATCTTGTTACCCATCATAAGCTTCTGGCAGGCTTATGATGGTTCCAGAAAATGATGCCTTGCCCTCCTTGTGTCAGCAGCCAGGGAGAAAGCACAGGGAGAGCTTGACTCAGGTTATGGGGACTCAGTGGGACTTCATGTTCCTGTCTGCCTTGGAGACTGGGTGTGAACCATGAATTATTGGTGCTTCTCAGTCCATTATTTGAAGCCTTCAGTACTGCTGGTACTTGACACACAGTCACAAAAAGCAGTGGAAAAACACTGGAAGACTTTCTGATAAGTTCCACCTTGGGTACTGACGGGAAGTTTAAAAAAAGAGCCCTGTAAAATCCTCTGGTTGAGAGCTACAGCTGTCAGTCACAAAAGTACACCCCCACTTCCCTGGTATTTTCTTTATAGGGAGAGCATCTAGGGGTACGAGAGTACGAATTTTCAGTGTTTGCATTTGAATAGGTTCTGAAATGTTGGAAACAGACAGTTCCAACATGGAACTGTTCAGAAGGAAATTGCTTTGCTTTGGCTGACTCCCAAATATATGAAATGTCCCACTTTGGTTCTGGATTTGGGATTTGTCTGAATCAAATGCACACACCCCTAGTATTTGGTTGACTTTAACATTCTCAAACTAAGGAAAATAAAGCCAAATTATTCTGAGAGCTTTTCCCCTTTGGAGGTTGTATATGTGTTGATAGGACACATACCATCTCATGATAACAAAATACTGTGGTTCTCTTGAGTTAATATTGTGTGTGTTTACTTGCTGTTTGTCTGAAAAATATAGAGAGATCTTGCTAGGATTCACTCATACTAAAACTTCAAGCCAGCAGAAGTAGGTTATGAATTGTATTCTTTGTCCTTAAAGTACTTGTGGAGTCAAAAGTCTGTAGATTCATCTTTTGACTTTAAAATAAAGGCTTGGAAGCTAGTTAGTGTCACTTTGTGCTTTTTCAACTCTGATACTGAGTATATGGGAAGGGTATAAAAAGAACAAAGGGAAAATTTGGAGAAGACCTTCAAGGTTATTTTTTTGTCAATGCCAGTAGTTTCTGCCTTTGATTCAGAAAGTATATTTGATCACATCAGTATGAGTTTGCTCTATCACAAATGAGTTGATAGTGTGGATTACTTTAAAAAAAGAAGAAGAAAAAGCAAAGCAATTACAATGTTTAGATCTCAGTGGATCCTGGATCACTGAAATGTGGCGGTGGCTTGCTGTGTTAAAACTCCCCTCACCTGCTGATCACTTCCATAAGTTTGCTGCCAAATGTTTTGTTGCTTTAGATCGACCTGCCTTGATTACCCTACACTGAATTGATGGCATCGGTGCATATGCATGATTGTATTTCTCCCCCATTTTAACAATCTTTTTAGTCCTATAGTTGAAACATTGTTTGTATTTGAGATTTATTTATTTTTAAGTACTGTTGGTTTTCTTTCTATACTTTTCCTTGTATCTTGACAAAACCTCTTGAGTTTCTAGTTTGAGTAGGAAACATTCCTCAACCCTTTACCCAAAAAGCAAGACACATTATTTGAATCTGCAGGCTGGTTAAAAAGAAATTAAATCTATGCCAGCTTCATAATGCAACATAGATGTTTACTAATCTTGTGGAACATTAAGACCCCTGTAGGGTCTTCAGTAAAAAAAAACATTTGTTCCTTAATTTTCCCCCTTCTGCAAGTAGTACAGGAGCACTCAAGCCAAACCTCATTTCTTGCCCTCTTCCCCTTTTGTGTTCTTTTCTCATGCCATTTTCCTCAAATGTACTCCAAATAATGTGGAGACTGACATGCTCAAATAGATTTATTATTTTACCTCAAACTAAGGTGTACTTGGAAAATTTTCGAGTGTGGCGATTTCAAGTGAATGAGTGTTCCCAGACATAGCTGACATACTAATCATAGTGATTGGCTATAGTCTATTACAGCCTTGACTTTGACAGAGTGGAGTCATTAAGTATCTTTGGGCCATACTTCTGTGCTTGTGGTGCTTCAGACCCACCTGACATCTTCTTGAAAAGACAGACAAACCCGTGGAAAGTTGACAGTCTAACTTGAAGGAGTAGATCAACCTTTCTTCTAGGCCAATGTCTGCAATAATTAAAGTGTTTTTAACTACCACATTTACTCGAATGTAATGCTCACCTTTTTTGACCAAATTACGTTGCGAAAATTAAGGTGTGCATTAGATTCGATGGCACTTTTACATTCAGCAGCAAATACTTCATTTGGTTTCAAGGTTCTGAAAATTGAGGTGTGCGTGAGATTCACTGGTGTATTAGACTCGTGGAAATATGTTAGGTTTTTAACTAGACAGAGTTTCAATCCTTTTATCTCTGAAATGACTGCATCTAGGAATAGTAACTGTTGTAGAGCGTAACCTTTTTCACCATTTTGTAGAGGTGCATGTGGGTGTGGAGGAAATGCTCTGCAAGTCTGATATTTTTATTCCACTGTATGCCTACATATATGTACGCCTCCATGTATATATATACCTGTACGCCTATATATAAAGCTCCAGAAGGTTACTTGTAGGCGTACAGGTCAATGTCATCTAGAGTTCTTTAATTTCCTTTTCCTTCAAAAGTTGCAACACTTGGGACCAGATTCAACTAAATTGTTGCACTAGCAGGAACCACCACGAGTCCTGCTAATACAACAGGGCTACCCATCCTCCTCCTCTCACCCAAAACTACTGGGGGGGAGGTGTCAGGGGGGAAAACCCCAGACCACCACGTGTGGGGAAGAGAGAGAAGAGCAGTCCGTCAGGCAAGCAGAAATGTTTGCACTGACAGAACAATCACTTTGAATTCCACCCTGGAGCTGTGAGAGGTCTTTAGCAGAATGGATCCCAGGCCACTAAAGGTGTATGGTAAAACTCCAGTGTATATGCAAAGCCAGTAAAGGCTTTGGAACAGGATTGAGGCTGTGGCTGTGGCTCTGTATCAGAAGAGGAGTCAAGTAGGCAAGGTTTGGGAACCATGGTTTCACCTGGATTTAATTGGCATTTTGTCTTAAGATAACTAGAACTGAGTCTTTTGATTGAAAACTTTAATGTATATTAATACTTTGAAAATACTATTATTCAAGTGGGCCCAAGAAGCTGAGGTGTCTTCATGGGAGCATGAAGCTTTCTATAACTTAAATGTGCTATTTGGATTGTGAGATTACTTAAAGCCTGTCTTTTTAATGGTGAATGAATTGAAAATGATCTCTCTTGTTTAACGCACACACCTTAGTCAAGCCAATGTGACTCTAGTTGAAGAAATTATATAGACTGTAAAGTAAGAAAACAAACGTACCAGGACCCTCTCACGAGAAACTGCTTCTGGTACATGTAATTCCACCTTTTCTCTAAAAGTGACAGCTCTTCTCATCTCTTTACAGGGTGCTGATAAGACTGTGAGAGGGCCAGATGGTCTAACTGCCTTTGAAGCCACTGACAATCAGGCAATCAAAGCTCTTCTCCAGTGACGGATGGACTGAGATCTAATGTCTCTCCTGTGGCCTCACACTGCTGCCTGTCTGTCACTCTTTGTATCTTCCAGCTTCTTCAGCTAAATATTGGGGAGGGAGGAAAAAAAATCACAGTAAATCAGACTAGTTAGGTACCTCTATCAAAAAGACAACCTGCTTGGAGAAAGTAGAAATCCATATAATTGGTTTCGCCTTAGTACAATTTTTCCCCCATTTCTGGCAAAATTGAACCTCTGCTGGAGAAGGGGCGAAGAATGGAGTCTGAAATTTAGTCTGCAAACTTTCCTTGTTCTTCTAAGACTTGCTGGAAGTTTGTCAGACAGAAGCTCCATCCCTGTACTTTCTAACTTGTAAAGGCAGTAGCAGCCCTGTGCTGCTATGCTGTCATCTCCCAGTCAAGGCACTGGGATAACTATATCCCTGTGCCTTACGTAGGTTGTGCAGTGCTGAAGGCTTTGGTTTATCATTCCCCGGTATTTAACAGTTGGATGCCACACTAATTTTGGCTGCCTATTTTAACATGGAATACACAGTGATAGCAGGAATGCATCTCAAAACGGGGTGCCAAGGGATGATCAAAATCGTGTGGGGTTTTTTCCACCATCCAAACATTTTGTGAAGAACCAGCCAGATGATAGACAGTGCTTAGTTCTGGGTAAGAGTTGCTCTTCAAAGACTTCCAGTTGGAACTTCCTCACCCCAGCACATCATAATATTAACTGGAAGAAAGTGACAGCTCCAGACCTATTGGTGCTAGAGGATGATGACTTTGCCCTTCAAGATTTAAACTCAAAGTATCTTAATTACTAAAGAAGGAATGGCTCTCAGTTTAAGTTAATTTCATTCTTTTAAAGAAGGCAGGAGCTTCCTTTGCCCTAGTTTCATCCTCAACACATTGATCTTGTAAAATGCATATGTCTCAAAAAAGATTTGAGTCACTGCTATGGCATTGTCTATGAAAAATGTAATTTGACAGATTAAATAGTCATGTTTCCAAAGGAAACCCTGCCTTTATTGCTGCCCAATAAAGGATGCTTCTTTCTACGTGACATTTCACAAAAACTCTTCAAGATGACATTTTTAAAGAACATTCAGGCATAAGGTTTTGTAATATTCTAATGTGTTGATTAGAAGATGCTGGGGCAAATAGCACTTGGATATTCTTCCTCAGAAACTATGGATAAATTTTGTATCATGTTAAAAATTTCCCACTGAGGCTTCTACTGACTTTGAATCAAGATGTGCAATACAATGTCTTCATTGTCATCCAGGTAACTGGCGTGTGCTTTTGTATACACATTTCATAGTATTGAATGTACCTTTTCAATTTTGAAAGCATTTCATTTAAATGGGAAAACCTTCTGTATACCCTAGTAAAACAGAATTAGGAATACAGCCTCTATAGACAATGCAAAATTGCAGGCTAGCGTTACATCTTAAATTGCCATTTATTTGTCTCTTATTAGCACTGATACCACCCCCAACATTCAAATATTCAGCAGCAAAGGGGGGAAAGAAACTAGATTCTTTAAAGGCTTTCTTAAAAGTAGAACCATGTTAATCTGGTTTTGTTTTTTGTTTTTTTGTATTGGTGCAGGAATGTGATATAGAAATAGCAAGCTTTGCATGCAGAGTCTGTGTAGTCACATGTTCACCTTCCTATGCGACACGAAAGGCGTTGCTTATGAAGATGCTAATTGAGTAAATGAACATGTTCAGATTAATTTTAAATCAAACATTCTTAGTCATAGTAGGCATGATCCACTTAATATCTCCTGAAGTCAAATGAAAGATCTGATGGATCAAGTGAAGGAGAAATTGAAATTGTGCTTCATGACTGGCTATTTCATAACCCTCTGTCCATTCGCCTTCAATCCTCCTTAGATAGTATTAGATCACTTTGAGCCTCTTTCATGTAGTTTGTTGCCCAAACATTTGAGGCTCTGCCTGCTTGCCTTTTCTTTAAAAACTATCATGTTGGCGTTTTGCACAGTTCTTTTTTTTTCTGGCACATCTTTATTCGCAACTAGAGATGGATTCTGATGTGTGGCTCCAATTAAGTATATTCTAGCCACTTGGGTCAGAATACGTAAGTGTTTGCTCTAAGCCAAACTAATGTTTCTGAATTTGCTATGGCATAAAAGGTCCACCCACTGTTTTCTGTCTTAGAAATTAAGAAATCAAACCCAACTTTAGATCTTTGTGTGAACAGATCATGCGCTATTCATATCATATCCTGCTTTTCAGAAGAAAAATGATGGCTACCAATGTCTCATGCTAGCTCTTAGATAGTGAAAACTCTTGGAGTAAATTCTTTTTCCAGGTAGGAAACTTAAGAGACGTCAAAGCTAGCACTCTAGAAATCAAATTCTAGCACCAATATCCTTCCTTTCCTTTCAGATTTCAATTTAAAATAATGACTTGCGGTCTTAAAGCTTTCTGCTCCCCTTTGTATAGGCATTGCTTTCTTAACTTAGTTCTTTAATGCAGTACTAAATGGGTTAATTGATGGATGGAAGAAGCTGGTAAGAGTGGAATGTCCTAGTTGAGCAGTTGCAGTGTTGCATGCTAAATCTCAAACTGAACAGTCTTATATTTTATAAATGGGGAAAACAATCACATCTTTCTACCCAATTGATGGAAGAAAAATAGTGCTTTGTGCATTTTGATATTTGACCTTTTTCCACAATGTAACTATTTTGACACAGTTTGGTTTATCATTATCATGGTTCATAGACATTGGATTGCTAAATGATACTGTGTTAAGTTTGTGTTGCAAGAATGAATGGAATAAACTTGAATTGTGCTATAGAAAAATCTGAAGCTTTATCTGCCTCTGTATACTTCCCACGCTGTTCTCCCTCAACTGCCAACCTTATAGAATTATAGCTCTACTATAATCCTCTGCATCTAGCACTTTGCAACTTCATTAAAATCCTTTGTAAAACCCGTTTTGTGTACCCCACTCTTACTCTGATATTAAGGTAGTTAAAATGGCAAACCTCATATTTTGGGAAAGGCCTATCTTGATTAAGTACTTTGAAGCTCCCAGATCAAAATTATAATCCTGCTGCCTCTGATTTTATGTTCGATTCTTCTCTCATAGTTAGATGAGGATGCAGAACATGTCTCTTAATACACATTACCTCGATCAGCAAACCTACAATTTTGGGGGATGCTCAGAACTCTATATTACAACTCTTAATTTTCTGAAAAGAAACATTCCCATATTAAAGGGATGTGTGAATACAGAATACATGCATGCATATGCCTCACTTAAATTGCAATTACTTGATTACCCAATGCCTGGGCAGGTTCAGGCATTCAACCCAGCAATAAATTTCTGTTTTTGAAGAGTATGCCTGAGCACTGAGGATTAATGCATCTGGTGTTGAGTTGAGTGTAGTTATTTGCATATATGAATGTATCTGCAATTAACCTGACTCCCATGATTCTCTTGTCACACACAACCCACGCAAAAAAAGAAGAAGAAATGATGGTTTTAGCAAGTGGTGAAGTTAGGCAGTGTTCTTGTTGTAAACATAAACCAGCTCCTACTTTAAAAGAAATTCCAGGGACCAGAGCTCCCTCTCTCTTAAGAGTAGCTGGGAAACATAGAGGGCTCCTTTTGGTCTGTGAATTATAATAGCTTCTTCATAGTTTTTCCAGTTAAGCTACCATAGCCTCTATCTCTGCAGTATATAATGATTCACAGCAGGGCCTTTAAAAAGACATGTTGCACTGTGTCCAGTTTTCCTTCTAAATTATTTCACTGACAGAACTGAGATTCTTTCAATTTCCCATATTATTTACACACATCATTTGAAAAGCATAGATTTTACACTCTGTTCTAGCTATCCCTTTACAGGAAACTCCCATCAGCAACCCATGAAGCTCACCATAAGTAGCTCTTATGAAGGGTTGTGCCTCTAAAAATGGTACAGTATAGCTCACTGAAGAGTACAAGATGTGGCTCTAACTTGGTGACTTACCTGAGTCAGTGGGAAAGTGCAGCTTCCAGAGAATTGCACGTTTTATTGATTTTATTGATTAGTATGCAGCACAATTCAAAAACCAATGTGGGTTTGAGAAGTTGTACCAAATGGTTACCCCTGGAAGTGTGGTTCGGTGGGGATACATCATCATCATCATCATAATTTATTTATACCCCGCCCATCTGGCTGGGCTTCCCCAGCCACTCTGGGCAGCTTAAAAAATATATATTAAAACACTGCAATACATCAAACATTAAAAGCTTCCCTAAACAGGGCTGCCTTCAGATGTCTTCTAAAAGTCTGGTAGTTGTTGTTCTCTTTGACATCTGGTGGGAGGGCATTCCACAGGGAGGGCGCCACTACCGAGAA
This sequence comes from Podarcis raffonei, assembly GCF_027172205.1. Taxonomy (NCBI): domain Eukaryota; kingdom Metazoa; phylum Chordata; class Lepidosauria; order Squamata; family Lacertidae; genus Podarcis; species Podarcis raffonei. The sequence continues at coordinate 56,088,999 of NC_070611.1, forward strand.
GGCCCTCTTCCTGGTTCCCTGTAACTTGGCTTCTCACAGTGAGGGAACCGCCAGAAGGCCCTCGGCGTTGGATCTCAGTGTCCGGGTAGAACGATGGGGGTAGAGACGCTCCTTCAGGTATACTGGACCGAGGCCGTTTAGGGCTTTAAAGGTCAGCACCAACACTTTGAATTGTGCTCGGAAACATACTGGGAGCCAATGTAGGTCTTTCAAGACTGGTGTTAATGTGGTCTCGGCGGCCGCTCCCAGGCACCAGTCTAGCTGCCGCATTCTGGATTAGTTGTAGTTTCCGGGTCACCTTCAAAGGTAGCCCCACGTAGAGCGCATTGCGGTAGTCCAAGCGGGAGATAACCAGAGCATGCACCACTCTGGCGAGGCAGTCCGCAGGCAGATAGGGTCTCAGCCTACGTACCAGTTGGAGCTGGTAAACAGCTGCCCTGGACACGGATTTGACCTGTGCCTCATGAATGTGAAGTTGGCCGTAATGCAGCTCTCTCAGGATATCACCACCTTTAAAAAAAAAGGGTTTCTAGTCCTCATGGCTGCAAAGTCACGCTGAAGAGAGTGTGGGCAATACCTTCTCTGGTAAGAGGGGCAGTGAAATATCTCGAGTGTTTGGTGTGCTGGGTTTCAGCATCCTGAACTTGCCTATTCTCATGATTTGTGTAGCCCAAACGAATCGTGCAAGGCAGCAAATTGCAAATTCAATTGTGCAAATGTGCATAATTTATACAAAAATTAAAGAATTCTGGTTTTTTGTGTGCAGTTGTTGTTTTTTTAATGAAGAAGAAAAACGTGTGGCACACATGCAGCCTTGCCTTTTGAATAAAGTAATGGAGTGGTCTGTAAACACTTTAGGAAGGGTAGGGTTGAGACCGGAAGAGATCTGAGCTTCTGAGGACCACAAGCAAAGTTACGCTTGTGCAAAGGGGACTTTCCTGCATCCTTTCCACTGCAGCATCTTTAAACTCCCAGAAAAGCAGTTCCTGAGAGCTGAGGGCCCTCTTCAGATGACAGGTATAGGGAGATTAGCTGAAATTGGGGAGATAGGCACATGTCTCTTCTGTTGTTAGCAAATGGCTTTGTGGAGCCATTCAAATCAGGACTTGGAAAAAACACTTGTGTGATGTTCGTGGAGAAATTTAATTGGAATGATTCATAACAAGCACCAACATTAGCACATGGTTGCCAATATTGCATTTAGACTTGTCCCAACAGAACTCGACTTTTAATTAAATTTGGAACGGGGGCCAGGGATTTTTCCAAACCAAGTTTCTTATCATTCACCCAGCTTACATTTAATACCCCTGCCCTTCTGTGAGAAAAGACAGCTCACTCTTAATTCGCAGTGCAGAGATATGACAAATCTATGGCACATTGCAGGTTTTGTACCTTTACCTTGTAATGGGGAGTAGAAAGTATATCATTATGTCCTTTTGTAATAGGCTGATGAGTTCCTTGTAATTAACCCAACTTGCCCTCAAGCACATGCAGGAACAATGGCACTGATTTCTCTCATTATGACCTTTAGCACTTCGCTGCAGGGAAGCTTGTTTTTAATCTTTTGTTGGCCATATTGTCCCCAAAAAACAATGGAAGAGGATACAAAAGTCTTGGAATAATGATTTCACAATTGGTATTTCCAATTGAAATGGGTGTTCGGAGTGAACACATCTAGGGCTTTTATAATGTAGGAAAGATGGTGATGTACAGGGAAGTTGGCAAGGGTCGGAGGAAAACAGTACAGATACCAGCTCACGAGTTTTGGGGAATTATATTGCCCTTAGCACGACCCCAGATAGCACCCCAAATTTCACTTTGGGTGGTAGCACCCTTGAGTGTTGCTTTGAAGTTCACTTTAAAGGCATTTATACCTTGTCCTTTAGCAAAGAAAAGGCTCTCAGAGCAGCTTATGAAAAGCAGTAATGAGTCAGTCCCTGCCCTTAGGTGCACATGACACACAAGGAAAAAGAGAATGGGAGGGAGGAGGTGAACGCAACCTTAGGAACAAGTTCTTGAAGGTATAGTTCAGGGGTCAGCAAACTTTTTCAGCAGGGGGCCAGTCCACTGTCCCTCAGACCTTGTGGGGGGCTGGATTATATGTTGCCATGATTATGACCCGCATTTTTGGCAAAAACCCTTCTTGGGACCAACCCCAACATTGCCCAAATGTGCTTTGGGGGGGTTCCTCTCATACACCCATGCTGCTTCCTTTGCGTTTTATGCGTTGACAGTTATTATTTCTCTTGTAAGGTGGGGTGAGGGGTGGGGGGCTGAGTTAAGCGCACCATTCCTGTCAGCCCTGGAGAGCATGTACGCATGCGTGGGCAAAGGGAAAAGCCATTGGCCACGCTAAGTAAGGCCGGTGCTGCTCAAGCAAAAACGGTATTTCCCCTGTGTGAGAGAAGATGAGGTGACGGCAGCTATTTACCTTTCCATGGCTCACACCGTGTAACTAATGAGTAGCCTCCCCAGCAGAGCGCATAACTGCTTCGGAGTGCAGCTGCCCAGGCACTCTCTGCTTCCTCTGGTGGGGAGCGCCACAGACACAGTCGGTCATCGCTCCCGAGGCACATCCATGCCCCTGCCACCACAACTGCCCTTCCTGAGGTCAGTCACCAGCAGCTTCATGGTGGAAATCCAAACTGTGGCTCCTTTTCCCTCTTCCCCACCCCCCACACTGGAAGAAAAGATTGTTGTGCACGCACGTGACAGATAGAGAAGGGGCTTGTCTTGGGCCTCACTTTTGACCCTCAAGCCTGGCTGAGTCGCAAAAACCATTGCAAGCGTGCGCTATGCCAGCTGCCTGGATTCCCGGACTGTCCGCGGGCTGGATCTAGAAGGCAATTGGGCCTGATCCAGCCCGCGGGCCTTAGCTTGCCGACCCATGATATAGTTCTTATAACGCAGTTATAGAGTTCTGTCTATGCAGATTCTGGCCTTCTAAAAGAGCAGCAAGTCATCACCAATGTCCGTGGTGGATTGGGCTGTTGGAACACCCCTGCTCCCCCAATCAGATTTAGGATCAGAGCTGATGACCAAGTCCAAACCAGGAAGACAAAGCAGCTCCTGCCACACATTTCTTCCATCAGACAGGTGTCTTGACAGCTGTTAGACTCCTCACTGGAGGGTGCTTGATCGAGCTCTTCATCCTTGTTGCCATTGTCAGTGACTGACTTGGTTCTCCATTTCAGAAAGCCTGGCCAGAGGCTTCCTCTTTAGGGTTGACTCTCCCCTTAGGACTCTGCAGAAGACAGCTGGATATTTTTGAACTTGCCTATTGAATGAGAAGTCCTACCTGCAGATAAATTGCCGACATGGCTTCTGGAAAGGTAAGTCCCGCCTCGCTAACCTTTTCAAGATCTTCAAAAGTGTCAACAAGCATTTGGTAAGGATATTGCAACAGGCATGATATACTTGGGCATTTGAAAATCTCTGAACAAACGTTTGTGAGCACACAGCCATCATAGGATAAGAGAACAGATCTCTTGCAGCAGAGTTCGAGAAACTCAGGGCCAAGGTACCCTTCTAGCCTCCTCTGTCTGGCCTTCAGAACTCAAGACTTCACGCCTAATTGGTCATTAATATTTTTGTCTAGCTGGAATATGGTGTGGAATTTTGATAATGCCTCTTGCTTCCCTGGGTGGAGGGTAGAGAGGAATGGATGAGGATGTGTACATTCATTGCTCCATTAAGTCCAGAGTCTAAGATTACCTAACCACCCCTGCTTCAAGATCAGGGATGGGTTATCTGTGGCCTTCCACATGTTCTCGGATCACAACTCCCATCAGCCCCAGTCAGCATGGGATAGTCCAGCTACATCTGAAGGGGCCACAGATTCCACTTACCCTTGCTCTAGAAAATCTCAGAAGTGGTCTCCAATTTAGCTGACTGCTGGAAAGTGGCTAGAGGCTTCATATTTATATCTCTATTACATCACAGTCTTGAGATCAGCAGCAAGCCTGCGGTGGAGAACTCTCCAGCTGCTTGGCCTGTATAAATAATGAGGATTTGCCAAACAGTTGGCTCACAAATTGGTTCTTCTCTCTTGTCTATTAAGGAAATTCAGCGCTCACTTAACAGACAGTTGCTTGGGGAGCAGGGAGCTCTCTTGTTCCCGCTTTGCAGAGCTCAAAAGGTTTTTCTGTCAGAGGTGCTTCGCCAAAAGAGGGGCAGGTAGCACAATGCGCTGCAAATTAATGTCAAAGATTTCCCTGTGCACTTCCCAGAGATGAGATTCTGTCAACTGCATCCTTTCTCTGCGTTCCTGGGTTGACCTGTAGTTTTCACACTGTTCCACACTTACCGCCGCCTCCTCCCTCTTTTTCATTTCTGCAGCATTCAAAACTTTACTTTATCCCATCTGGGGTTTTTCCTTCCCTTTCTAGAGAGGTTGAAAAACAGCTGCCTTTGGATGTTATTGTTAGTATGCAAAGCTACTGCGTTGTACCTGCTGTGAACAACTATCCCGCTACAATCTGCGTCTCACCTGGAAGCGGGTCGGGAGATTCTTTGACTTAAATGGAGGAGAAAAGAGGTTTCTGAGAACAAAAGGAATTGCATTAGATACACAGAATGCAGTTCCGTTATCTTTTGACACAGTGACAGATTGCAGCCTGGCTGGTTTTTTGTTTTTGTTTTTTAAAAAACCATCCACAAGCCCGAAGTGACAATCATAAAGAATCTGGAGAATGAGGGAGATGTTTATGATCTTTGGTGGTTGTCAAAGGCTGCATATGGAGATTTCTCTTGAAATGCAATTCTTCTAATACTTTTGATTAGCGTTGCTCTCCAGAGCCATGGTCTCTGTCCCAAATGTCTATAGGACTTGATTTTTTAAGAATTTGTTTGTCCTCTGAGGTACAGTACTGCAATGGTCCCAGAGGGCGACAAATACTCAATCTAGCTAGAGGGATATTGCCTTTCTTTTTCTTCTGGTAGGAGGGCCACTTATGCAGCACCCAAAAAGAGGAAATGCACTGCCCAAAAGGAGGGCAAAAGAGGGTGCAGATTTGCATAATATTTAAATGTGCTGATGTGTATACTTAGATGGAGAGTTAGACGGGCATCAGTGTACTTTTAAATAGAATACATCTCACCATCGTGGGAAAGACTGTGATCAGGTGGTCTGTGTCACATGCTCAATCTGTTGTCCAGGCCCTAACTATAGATTGATCATTTCAATGGCTCTGTTGCTCTCCCTCCTTGAAGTTCTTTAGCTTTGGACCAGACAGCCCTTTAAATTGAAACTTTCAAATAGAGGACTCTCCTCTGTAAAGTACAACACACGGCCACCAACATCCATTCTTACCCCTTGCGCAAGAAGGCCAGAGGTTCAGTGATTTTCACTCATGTAATAATAATAATAATAATTTATTACTTTTGCCCTGCCTATCTGGCCACTCTGGGTTGCTCCCAACAGAATATTAAAAACATGATAAAACATCAAGCATTAAAAGCTTCCCTAAACAGGGCTGCCTTCAGATGTCTTCTAAAGCTCAGATAGTTGCTTATTTCCTTGACATTTGATGTCAGGGTGTTCCACAGGGCAGGTGCCACTACTGAGAAGGCCCTCTGCCTGGTTCCCTGTAACTTCACTTCTCGCAATGAGGGAACCGCCAGAAGGCCCTTGGAGCTGGACCTCATTGTCTGGGCTGAACGATGCGGGTGGAGACGCTCCTTCAGGTATACAGCGTGGATATGAGGCATCTCTTTGGCCTCTGTGAGAACAGGGTGCTGGTCCAGATGGGGCACTGGCAAGAAGAAGAAGAAGAAGAGTAGTAGTAGTAGTAGTAGTAGTTTGGATTTGATATCCCGCTTTTTCATTACCCGAAGGAGTCTCAAAGCGGCTAAGAATCTCCTTTTCCCTTCCTCCCCCACAACAAACACTCTGTGAGGTGAGTGGGGCTGAGAGACTTCAGAGAAGTGTGACTAGCCCAAGGTCACCCAGCAGCTGCATGTGGAGGAGTGGAGACGCAAACCCGGTTCCCCAGATTACAAATCTGCCACTCTTAGCCACTACACCACACTGGCCTGATCCAGCAGGCTTTTCTTTTGTTGTTAGGTCCTTAGTTCTGTCCCCATCTTCCTTCCTACTGTTTTCTACAAGCAGGGGTGAAGCATGTGGGTTGCTAGGGGGGCCGTGACCCCAGGCACACAATTTTTGAGTGGCAGTGAACCAAGCACCCCCAGAGAGGTGCCCCCAGCACAGCCTGAACTAGTGTTCCTTTCTGCCAACCAAGGGCCACATCGGCCTGCCAGGCTCCTCCCTCCCTGTGTTGGGCAGGCAGACAGCTCAGTGCAGGCCCACTTTGCTCCAATTGGGGTGAGGTCCCTCCGGCCTCAGCAGGGGCTGGGCTAGAGTCCTGCCCTCAGTGTGTGCGCCCCCTCTGCTTGTGCAACCACCTGCCCAACAACTGATGCTATACAGCTGTCTACAAGGGCAAAAGAAATTTAAAAAATTCTCCAGTAGCACCTTAGAGACCAAATAAATTTGTTCTGTGGGACGTGGGTGGCGCTGTAGGTTAAACCACAGAGCCTAGGGCTTGCCGATCAGAAGGTTGGCGGTTCGAATCCCCATGACGGGGTGAGCTCCCGTTGCTCGGTCCCTGCTCCTGCCAACCTAGCAGTTCAAAAGCACAAAGTGCAAGTAGATAAATAGGTACCACTCCAGCAGGAAGGTAAACAGCGTTTCTGTGCACTGCTCTGGTTCGCCAGAAGAGGCTTAGTCATGCTGGCCACATGACCTGGAAGCTGTACGCCGGCTCCCTTCTCCAGTAAAGCGAGATGAGCTCCGCAACCCCAGAGTCAGTCACAACTGGACCTAATGGTCAGGGGTCCCTTTACCTTTACCTTTAAGTTTGTTCTTGGTAGGAGCTTTCATGTGCAAGAGCAAACTTAGTTGGTCTCTAAGGTGCTACTTGACATTTTTTTTATTTTATATATATATTTCTACTGTGTCAGACCAACACAGCTACCTACCTGAATCTAGATACAAGGGCAAAAGTGAGACTTAAAGGTAGCTGACAGCCAGGCCCCCACCCACTGGACTCGTGAGTATGAAGGCAGGCTGGATGGGGGCAGGCTGTGGGTCTGTGCACCATTTGCCCTGACGGACCTGCCTCCCCTGGACTGGCTCAATATAAAAGAGAGGGCTTTTTGTAATGCAAGTTTACTTTTCAGTACACAACAAACTCTGCAAACTTGGAAACCATGTACAGGAGATACCAGTTTCGCAGCTGCTGCAAAGCACCTGCTGCTCAGGTGGAACAAAGGCCCGGAGATCTTCTTTCCACTCTTTCCCCGAACAAAAGAGGATGTCATTCCTCTAGCAGCGATGGAGTCATCACTTGTCAGCTTCTTTTCACAATCAACTTTAATGTCACATTAAAACAAATTGCTGGAAAGCCTGTCCTGCTCCCCCCCTCTTTTTTTTGCTTTTTAATTGACATCCTGCACTGGAACGTAGTGCAGGTGTAAAACAAAGTTTGCACTTCCACGCTGATGTCTCCAGGGGCAGCTGTCGATAAGGAAACTTTGCAGAGAAGTGCAAAGGAAAACCTTTGGAGGAAGGGGAAAAAATCCAATCCGTTCCCACGCATAATGACTGGACCTTTCATTGTGGCTTTTTTATATTTCGTATTACATTTATAGACAGCCTCAGATAAATTGCTCACAAGGTCATTTGATGCTCTGAGTATCGCTTAGTTGGATACGACCCAATAACATACCCTCCAACATTTCTGCAATGAAAATAGAATGTCCTATTCTATTATTATTATTATTATTATTATTATTATTATTATTATTATTATTATTATTATTATACCCCTCCCATCGGTTGCCCCAGCCACTCTGGGTGGCATCCAATGTATATAAAAACATAATAAAACATTAAACATTAAAAAAACTTCCCTATACAGGGCTGCCTTCTTCTAAAGGTTGTATAGTTACTTATCTCCTTGGCTCGGGGTTCACAAAACTCCATACCAACATTTCTCCAAAGAAGATAAGGAGTTCCTAAGGAAAACTGGGACATTCTGGGATCAAATCAGAAACTGGAACGGCTTCTGTAAATCCTGGACTGTTCCTGGAAAATGGGGACACTTGGAGGGTCTGCAATAAGGATATGAATTAATGTGAAGTGCCTGACATTGTGTGGAATGCCATTGTTTCTAAATCCCCAGTTGCTGGAAAGCACTGGAAGGGAGAGTGCTCTTGTGCTTGAGTCTTGCTTGCTGCTTTCCCAGAGGCACCTGAGTGGTCACTGTGAGAAAAGGGTGCTGCATTAGATGGGCCATTGGCCTGATTCAATAGCCTCTTGTTATATTCTTAAGTGGGGACGCGGGTGGTGCTGTGGGTTAAACCACAGAGCCTAGGACTTGCCGATCAGAAGGTCGGTGGTTTGAATCCTTGTGACGGGGTGAGCTCCCGTTGCTCGGTCCCTGCTCCTGCCAACCTAGCAGTTCGAAAGCACGTCAAAGTGCAAGTAGATAAATAGGTACCACTCCGGCGGGAAGGTAAACGGCATTTCCGTGCGCTGCTCTGGTTCGCCAGAAGCGGCTTAGTCATGCTGGCCACATGACCCGGAAGCTGTACGCCGGCTCCCTCGGCCAATAAAGCGAGATGAGCGCCACAACCCCAGAGTCGGCCACGACTGGACCTAATGGTCAGGGGTCCCTTTACCTTTACCTATATTCTTAAGTGAGACTTTGATGTTTAGATGCTAAGTGATATAAGTAAAAAAACCTGCTCCTTTTCCCTTATGGGGTACCCAAGAATCCATATAGAGTCCTTTTATAGGTTCTCTATCGGTAGGAGAAAATAACAGAGACCAACCAGAGAATATTGAGAAGCAAAGCATCTAGTAAGCCTGATCTTTATTAACTGTTGCAACAGGGTGCTCCCCCACATGCAGGAGAGAGGAGGAGGACCCCAAGCCTGTGTGCAAGCCCTTATATAGACATTTTAAATTGCCTGCCCGAGTCCAAGACCACCCCCAGAAACATCATACATACATCACAGAAATGGCGGTCTACAACAGAAATCTGAGTGCATTGTTTATCTCCTGTCTGGCAAGTTACCTGATTGTATTATCTGGGTTTTGGCCACTCTTTTGCTATTATAACTACTTAATTCCTGAATCTAAGTCACAGTGGGTCACAGGCCCACATGCTGTTCATATCTTGACTGTGCCCTTAAGACAGGATTTGTGAGGACAGGATTTTTGAGGAAAGAGACAATGGGGAGGTTTCCCACTTTGACCTTGACATTCTTATAACATAAGCAATGCTAATCGCACAGTCATACCCTGGAAGTCGAACGGAATCTGTTCTGGAAGTCCGTTTGACTTCCAAAGCATTTGAAAACCAAATTGCAGCTTCTGATTGGCTGCAGGAAGCCACGGAAGCCCTGTCGGACATTCAGGTTCCAAAAGAACGTTTGCAAACTGGAACAATCACTTCTGGGTTTGCAGCATTTGGGAGCCAAAAAGTCCGAGTTCCAGGGCATTCGGGATCCAAGGTACGACTGTCCTTTAGTTCATGCACATCCCTGAGTGCATGAGCAGCAATCATGGAATTCGTTTCTTGCAAACTTTCCGAAGAAACAGTTTTGACGCAGAAATTGGGAGGTCCCTATAAATTCCAAGGTGGCTGTTGTGGGCTGAGTGTCTCTCCTGCAGAGGACAGCTATGTGACAGAATGTAAATTTCCAGATGGCATTTTTCCCAGGAGCAGCGGTGAGAACCAATTAATAATTTCATGGTCATTTAGGCAGAAAACCGTCACCTAAAAAATCCAACAACCACGCACAACTTGGTGGTTCTTAGCTTCAGAGAGTTGTGGCTTACAGGGTGAGCAAATACCATCTAGAAAGAATTCAGCAAAGCTTGAAATAGAGAGTGCAGAGGAAAACAATGTTAGATCTTCTTCCGAGGAAATTCTCCCGAGCACTGAAAGGTTATGCGCAATGTGTCACAAAGCTCGACAGCTCTTTCTCTGCATGGCTAGTCTGTTTTTCCTCTCTGACTTCATCTTTATACGTGTGTGTGTGTGTGTGTGTGGTTAACCACCGCAGCTGCTGGATGTGAATTTAATCCAGTCAATTTAATGATACAAATCTGAGCAATTCAACTTTTTTCTTTCCTTTAGAGTACAAGCACAATGCTCCAGGGTTCCTAAAACGTGGTCTGCACATCACCAGTGGTCTACATGTGGCCCATGCTGTGCCTGTGGATTTGTGGTTGAAGATAGGAGATGGCACCTTCATCGCATTAAATAGTCAAATTGATTTTTAATTTTTAATTTGTTTGCCTCTTTTGTTTCGCACATTGCATTTTGTTGCATTACAGTTTGAATTCGTAAAATACGAAATATAAGAAAGCAATAAAAAAAATTAAATGATGCAGCATCTAGCACAGTGCATTATAATGGCTACAACAGACGGAAAAATAATTAAGCAGTCTGCCAAGACGCTCAGCGATTTTCAAGTCGTCCGGGAGGGGCGGGGGGGAACACTGACAGAGCTGTTCTTAATGTAATTTCCAGTGGCAGATCTGTGCTCAGTCTGGCCCTCTGGGTTTACTCAAAAGTAAACCCCACTGAGTTCAATGCTCTCAAGCAAGCATGTAAGATTACAGTCACAGGGATGTCATTTAACTGTGAAATGTATTATGGAAATGTGAAAAAAGTTAATGCAACTTACCTCAGGGGTAGGCAACCCATGGCCCTTGAACTAATTTTATGCAAGTGGGGGTAGCCTGGAGGGGAGAAAGGGGGAGCAAAAAAACCAGATGGAACAATTAATAATAATAATAATAATTTTTTATTTATACCCCGCCCTTCCCGGTTTAAAAACCAGGCTCAGGGTGGCTAACAGCAAATATAAAACATTGATTAAAATGCGACTTAAAAACAGCATAAAATACAACATAAAATGCAGCATCAATATCAATAAAATTCAAAAATTCAGGGATTATTTCAGGGGAGGGGGGACCCAGTCAGTAGACATGAAATGATCACAAGGGCTAAACTGGCCAAGTTGGTCCAGTGATAGACTATATGGAATTGGTGGAAATGACTGGCAGAATCCGAGACCAGGGAGAAGAGTTGGTGGAAGAAGATTGGAAGAAGTTTAAAGACTATTTGCAGAAACATTGTAAAATTAATGAATGCTAAAATGATGTTGGATTGAAATGAAGTGGCTTTAGCAATAAGGTTAAAAAGAATATGTAAAAATGGACTGATAATTAGATGAAAATATAAAGTTATAATATGTCAAGATATAGAATTAAGATAAATACAAAGAGGGAAAGGATTTGCTGAATTAACTATGTGAATTGGAATAGAAAAAAGGGAGGTGTGAGGAGGTCAGGAAACAAAAGTAATTGAAATATAAGATACGAAAAGATTGATTTGTTTCTTAATTGTTTTTTATTTCTTCATGTATTTTGTATTTTTCTTTGCATTTTTGTATCTTTTTTCTTTTTCTTTTTGTTTTTCTTTTCTTATTCTGTAATTCTCTTTTGTTTGTGGAATTTCAATAAATATGTATATATATATATATAAAAAATAAACTGGCCAAGTTGGTCCTACGAGGGCCAGCAAGGAGACCAGGGAAGAATTTAAATGTGGGGTTCCAGAAAGGATTTCTTCATAGAAGGGAAAAGGGAATAGAGGATCAAGCTAATTCAAACTGAAGGCCAGGCAGAATAGCTCTGTCTTACAGGCCCTGCAGGAGGGAAGTCGATCAGTTTGAGCCAACTGTCCCTCCCCTTGCAGCCAATTGGGTGGGGAGGAAAAGAGAGAAAGGGATATCAGAAACAGAGAAAATAGAGTAGCAGTGCCTACTTTGGGCTCTGGTCCCATCTACCACAAAGAGCCAGTGTGGTGTAGTGGTTAAGAGCGGTAGACTCGTAATCTGGTGAACTGGGTTCGCTTCCCCGCTCCTCCACATGCAGCTACTGGGTGACCTTGGGCTAGTCACACTTCTCTGAAGTCTCTCAGCCCCACTCACCTCACAGAGTGTTTGTTGTGGGGGAGGAAGGGAAAGGAGAATGTTAGCCGCTTTGAGACTCCTTCGGATAGTGATAAAGCGGGATATCAAATCCAAACTCTTCTTCTTCAGGTTGCCCCTGAGTTAATGCAGCAGTCAGGCAAAACAGGAAGATTCTGCTGCATCAGGCCAATGGCCCATCTAATTTAGCATCCTGTTCTCACAGTGGCCAACCAGTGGCCTGGGGGAAATCCGCAAGCAGCATTTGAGCACTCTCTTATCCTGTGTTTCCAACCAGCTGCTATTCAGAAGCTTTGCTGCCTTGCAGGCAGAGCATAACCCCCGTGGCTAGGAGCCATGGAAAGCTCTCTCCTCCATGAATTTGTCTAATTCTCTTTTAAAGCCATCCAAGTTGGCGGCCACCTCCTGAGTTCTATAGTTTGATTATGTGCTGCAGGAAGAAGTACCATTGGCTGGATCCAGCAGGGCTCTGTCGTTCTCACATTCCTCCACAAAGCAGCTGATAATCATTGGTGAAAACATGCATATAAAATGACAGAATGTGGAACAGCTAAACAATGAATTGACCTAAAAAGTAGGGTACGGAAACAGAATATATGACACAATGCAGATGTTGAAATAGTATAGAAACCAACAAGAATTGAAATAAAACAGACTGATTTGGAAAGGCTTGGGAGGGAGGGAAAGTATGTCAAAAACAGAACTAAGCTGAGACTCGCTTCACTTCTGTGCAGACACAATTCCAGAGAACTGGTGCCACAATGCTGAAGACACAGGCTCAGTTCACAGCACAGGGGTGTGTGACTAATCGACAAATCTTCATCCACAGAGGTGGGATGTAGAGGGAGAGGTGACTTCTCAGAAACCCAGAACCATACAGGGCTTTATGATACCAGTAGTAAAAACCTTGTATCCAGCTTGGTAGTAGCCACTGGCAGCCACTTTCAAACAGAGGGGTCTCCTGCTGCTGATAGGTGGCCTCAGGAGATCAACCATGCCGCCGGAATCTCCCACCGACACCAGCTTCCAGATCAAGTTCAAGGGCAGCCCCACATGAAGCACATTGCGGTGGTCAAGTCTAGAGGTTACCAATGGATGGATCACAGTCAGCACGTTAGAGCACAACAATCTCTGGGGAACCACAGGTTCTCCATCCCTGATGTAGACAATATTGAATTAGGTGGACCACTAGCCCGACTCAGTATGTTCCTATACAGTGGTGCCTCGCAAGACGAAAATAATCCGTTCCGCGAGTCTCTTCGTCTAGCGGTTTTTTTGTCTTGCGAAGCAACTCTATTAGCGGCTTAGCGGATTAGTGCTATTAGCGGCTTAGCGGCTTAGCGGCTATTAAAGGCTTAGCGGCTTAGCAGCTAAAAGGCTATTAGCGGCTTAGCGGCTTAGAAAAAGGGGGGAGCGAAAAAAATCGCAAGACTCACAAGACGTTTTCGTCTTGCGAAGCAAGCCCATAGGGAAATTCGTCTTGCGAAGCGCATCGAAAAACGGAAAACCCTTTCGTCTAGCGGGTTTTTCGTCTTGCGAGGCATTCGTCTTGCGGGGCACCACTGTATTCCTATAGTACCCCTTCATGGATCACTTCCTTTCCGTGGCAAAGGGGCTTGAATAACTTAGAGAAGCTATGAGCTATGCCGTGCAGGGCCACCCAAGATGGACAGGACATAGTGGAGAGTTTTGATTAAATGTGATCCACCTGGTGCAAGAACCAGCAAGACACTCCAGTATCCCTGCCAAGAAAACTCCATGGACAAAGACAACAAAGGAAATCAGCCCTAAGTGCTCACTGGAAGGACAGATCCTGAAGCTGAGGCTCCAATACTTTTGCCACCTCATGAGAAGAGAAGACTCCCTGGAAAAGACCCTGATGTTGGGAAAGATGGAAGACACAAGAAGAAGGGGACGACAGAGGACGAGATGGTTGGACAGTGTTCTCGAAGCTACAAACATGAGTTTGACCAAAATGCGGGAGGCAGTGGAAGACAGGAGTGCCTGGCGTGCTCTGGTCCATGGGGTCACGAAGAGTCGGACACGACTAAAGGACTAAACAACAACAACAACTGTAGTACCCACTAGCTCCTCTCTCTCTCTCTCTCTCTCCTGAGATCAGCTTTAAATTCTGATTGCAATAAGCCTTTCCACCAAAGGGTTTTTGCCATCTTCTGCTCCGTCTCAGCTCACAGACCCAGATCAGCCTTTAATATAAGCGCTGCAGCTCATTATAGCAAAATGATTGCAGTATGGCCCAATGATCCATCCATACAGTGCTAATATTCTGTGTGTTTACAGGAGGGGGCAGGCTGGAGAGGCGGAAATCATAAAGCTCTAGCGATGTTGAATTGATAACAATTAAGCTGCTGTAAAAAGGAAAGAAAGAAAGAAAGAAAGAAAGAAAGAGAGAGAGAGAGAGAGAGAGAGAGAGAGAGAGAGAGATTTGCAGGTTCTGTCACACTGAAAAGTTATCCATTTAACTCTTCTATTCATATATAGCACTCAACGGAAAAAGTATATATGGAAATGGAAAGCTGAGGGGCCCCAGTCCTCTCCACTACAGTGCCCTTGCTAATGAACTTCGGTTTACACTGCCAGGCAGGTTCTGCACCAAAGGACTTTAACTAGTTTGCTATAATGTGACAACTGCACTTGAGAGGCTGTTTGTGCTGCTACTCGAGAGAGACGGACAGACAAATGAGCTTATGCTCGAGAACTTTAATTAAAAAAGAAAGAAAAACCCCACAGTTTCATATTATCATTTAAGTGAACAATATTTTTCATTCGGCTTTAACACATTAATTTCTCTCACACTTGAGGTTTTGAAATGTACCAGTTAAATACTAATGTAAACATTTTTTTTTTTTTTTAAATCAAGTTCTGGAATGTGGGGCTTTGGAAAGCTTTGGCTGCAGCTTTGAGCTGCCTGTTTTCGTCTGATCATTTTTTAATGCCTGCCTCGCATCGCACGAGATTTTAGTGGCATCTTTCAACACATCATCTTGCTGCAGGAAATGTCATCTTGGAACACTGTTGAAAGTGTGGTAGCAGCAACAGCATTTAGCAGACACAGAGTGATGACAGACAGACGGAACGGTTTGGTCTTTCAAGTTCATCTCGGTTTTTTTAAAAAAAGAATGGGGCATAAATATAGTTCAGTTCCCATTTTCAGGCGAACCTGCCTAATTTGCATTTTCTGAAACCAGACGCGAACTGAGACAGAGCTAGCCTTTAAAATCCACACCTTTCCAAATTTTGTAACACAGTTTTCCAAACAAAACATGTGTGCAAAAATGAGTATATCAGGAGACGCATGCATAAACACATATATTATTACAAAAACATGCAAAAATGCTTTAAAAACGCCAAAAAAACAAAATGCTTGCAAAACTGTGTACATTGGTAGAAATTGCTTGCAAAAGATATGTATGGTAGGAGGAAGGCACACAAAACTGCTGGTGAATTTTTGTGAAGACTTTTTAAAAATTGCAAGCTGTTGTGGAAGTGTCACAAACAACTAAAGTTTCGAAAAACGAGAAACTAAGAGAAACTGAAATTGACAGAATCGGGTGGTGTTTTTCAGATGTCTCATGGTGATAGCGCCCTCCCCTGGGGTGGAGAAGACAGGAGACAAGGCCTTGTGAAGCACTCCTCTCTCACTGAGAGGAGTGAGAGGGGGCACTGCGGTGGCAGAAGTGGTGGACCAGTCAGGGCCGTCTTTACCCGGGGGTACAAGGGGTGTGGTGCACCCAGGTGCTGAATTCTGGGGGGCGCACACCGCTGAAGCCGCCTAAGCTCTTAACCGTGATTCCCAGGTGATTGCGGTTGGTGGGTCGTTTCCGTTCTCTTTTGTGGAAAAGCTGCAGAATCAACGTATCGAGCAGCGCCCCCAGTGGTGTCTTTCATTTTCACATGATTGCTGCTTTTTATTTTTTCATGTTCACTGCTCCCCTCCTTAAAAGCCCAACAACTTTGAGCTGCCCCCCTAAAAAAGCTCCAAAACTTTGACTCCCCCCCCCAAAAAAATTGGGGGGCACTGTGCGGATCTTTGCACCCCAGTGCCACATATGCTAAAGACAGCCCTGGGACCAGTCAGCAGGCAGGGGGTGGCATCTTCCCCTTTGGCCTCAGGTGGCGAGATGGGATGGTCGTCCACTGAGCCAGATACACACCTTATACATCTCCTACGGAGCAGATTGGAGGGCAGGCGTGCAGAGAGAGGATAGAAAAAGAAAGTCTCACTGAGCAGGTGGATACATGAAATGTTTGATACAATACCAAGGAGATTGTTCCCAGGTTAGTAGGGTTAGGATTGCAACCTAAATCATTCTCTGCAGAGACACGTCAATGTCTATTCTTAAAGTTACCCATCGTCCTGTGGTTCCACTAGTGGAAGTGTCGTGTCAGAGGGGTTCCACACATGGGATGCATCCATAAGTGGATGGGGTACGAATTCATTTGGGTTTTGTTTTGTTTTTTACTAGTTTCCTCTCCCTTGCTACCTTCCCCCCCTCAAAAAAAATATTATCTGTCCCACTTGCACCACAAAGAACTCATAACCCACCTACTTTCAGCAGCCAGAAGTATCATAGCCAGACACTGGAGAGACCTGTCAGGAGTAAGCATGGACCAATGGTACCAAATAGTATGGGAAACAGACCTACTAGAAAAATTAACCAGGAAACTGAAACTGACACGGGGACAAATAGAAGAAGACACCTTCACCCCCTGTTTGGCTCTCCTTTATCACACACACACAGCCCAACAAGACAACGACAAAAATCCACCAACAGCATACAAATCAATATGGCTAACCTGATCCAAAACACCCACCCACCCCACTCACACACAAAAACAAAGACCACCACAGCCAACCACAAATGAACAACCACATCCTAGGCCAACCCTAACCTCTCTCACCACCAAAGGAACACAAGTGAACAACACAAGCAACGCTGACACCAAACTCTACATACATTAAACATAATAGAAACACCGCCACCCGACCCCACCCCCATCCATCTTCCCTCTCTCCACCCCCCCTTTCTTTTTTCTTTCTTTTTTCTTCTCCCCCTAATGCCTCAACAAATGAAACGGATTTGTAAAAATGTTACATGGAAGAAGTTACACAAGTGAACAGCAGAGAACCTGCACAAGCGGCGCTGGCACCAAACCTTACATATATTAAGTAAAATAGAAACATCGCCACCCAACCCCCCCATCTCCCCCCCCCACCTCTTTCCCCCTTTTCTTCCTAATGTCTCAACAAATGAAACTGATTTGTAAAAATGTTACATGGAAAAAATAATAATAATATGAGAGAGAGAGATTGCACACACTTTTGTAAATCAAGAAAATCTTTAATTTTAAAAAAATCTTCTCTGGAGAGTTGGAGGACCCTCCAGAGCAGCATAGGGGGCTGCAGGCGGGGGGAATCCACCCCACTCTTGCACTCCAGCAAGACCACCCCCTGGATCCCACTTCTCCTCATGTATGGAAGGTGGCCCTCCGATTCACATAGAGTTTGTTAGGATCCAAGCTGTAGTGTAAGCATAACTACCGGTAAATAAATGCAATAAAAGGTTGTTGTTGTTGTGCACAGAACCTTGGTTTCCAAGGCTCCAGTTCTGATTTTTCCATAGCTTTAGCTGTAGCTTTTCCAGGAATGTTTTGCTAGCTGGAAAATTTTACTCCCCCTCCCCCCCCCCGACACCAGAGTAGTTCACAAACAACAGGGAAAGCAGATACCTCATGCCAGGAATCGATGCATGTGTGAGTAAATAGCTGCTTAATGATAAAATGAATGCTAATGGGATGCTGCTTTGGAGATCACAGTTTGTAAATAAAATTAAGGCTTAATGAGAGAGGTTGTTTAATGAGACGGAAGGGGATGAATGTTGGAGAAGGAAATAGATGAAGGTCCAGCTCCCTTGGCATTCTTTCATTTGACTTTCTGCCTCGGTCTATTCCCCTGTGTTGGAAGTGGGACTTGGTGTTCTCAGCAGGGAAGCAAGCAACATTGGCCCACATACCATTCGTTCCACCTCGGGCTTGCTTCTCATCCCACCCTCCCAGCCAATCTCCACCTGCACAGCCTTGCTTTTTCACACGGCAGCCCAATAATTTGGTAAGAAACTTGGCAAGCACTTCTTCTTTGCTAGTTTCAAGATTTAGGCCGCACATTGTGGTGTAGTGGTTAGAGCACCAAATTAGGACCAGAGAGACCAGAGTTCAAATCCTCACTCAAATCCCCATGAAGCTCACTGGGAGACCATGGGCCAGTCACAGCCTCACAGGGCTCTTGCCTGGATCGAACGGAGAGGTGGAGAACCATGTGCCCCACCCTGAGCTCCTTGGAGAATAGGTGGTGTTATGTACTGAGCTGAATCCTAGAACAATAGGATCCAGAATGCAGCAGTCTGATTAGTCTGCAGAAGCCACCCAATCCAGCTCCAGGTGGAAGTGAATCAGTGACCTCATTGGCTTGCAGGAGCAGCCAATCAGGCTCCTGGAGGAAGTGAATCCGCAACCTGATTGGCCTACAGTAAATAATGTATATATAGCTAGACGATTTGGGGAAAGTTTCATTCATTGCTACTACGAGCTGAATAAAGAGCATGAAATTTACACTCGACTCTGAGTATATTTCAAGTGGGCTATACATACAATGATCAAGAGCAGAAACAGAGGACTAAGAAATGGTGTCAGCATTCCTCTCCCCAAGAGCCACCCCAGTCATTGGTGATGGTGGGGAAGGAGCCTAAATTAGCCACCAGCTCAATCACTTACTAAGGAAAGCTCTTTGTGTCTCTCCTTCGTTCAGATTGGAAGGGAGGGTGAGAGTCCAATCCTGGCAAACAAGGACATCCACAGGCCACACCCATCACCCTAACTGCCCCTGTTATACATCCTCTTCCAGTGTGTTTCCCTGGCTGGCAGGAAACTTTGATAGTACCTGAAATATACTCAGAGTCGCAAGTGATTTCATGCTCTTTATTCAGCTCATAGTGGTGAGGAGGAATGAAAGAAAGTCCCCTCAAAGTATCTGCTTTATATACATTATTTACACAATGGGCTGCACATGATTGGCTCATTCTGGAATTCTACTGTAAGCCAATCAGGTTGTGGATTCACTTATATCTGGAGCATGATTGGGTGGTTCCTGCCAACCAATCATACTGCTGCATTGCTCTAGGACCAATCAGACTGCTGCAATTTGGATCCTATTGTTCTAGGACCAATCAGACTGCTGCAGTTTGGATCCTATTCAACTCAGTACATAACAGTACCTCTGGCTTGCCTGGACAGAGAGAGGTATGTATCTGTATGGAATACTTTTCTGACTTTTGTGTATTTGAAAGGTAAAGGTAAAGGGACCCCTGACTATTAGGTCCAGTCGTGGACGACTCTGGGGTTGCACAGTCATCTCGCTCTATAGGCCAAGGGAGCCGGCATTTGTCTGCAGACAGCTTCCAGGTCATGTGGCCAGCATGACTAAGCCGCTTCTGGCGAACCAGAGCAGTGCACAGAAACGCTGTTTACCTTCCTGCCAGAGCAGTACCTATTTATCTACTTGCACTTTGACATGCTTTCAAACTGCTAGGTTGGCAGGAGCAGGGACCGAGCAACAGGAGCTCACCCCCCCCCCGCGGGGATTCGAACCACCGACCTTCTGATTGGCTAGCCCTAGGCTCTGTGGTTTAGACCAGAGTGCCATCCTGTAAATCACTTCCATTGCTCCACCCACTTCCTCCCTGGCCCCGCCCACCACCGGAATGTGGCTCCCAGAAGAGGGAAGGTCGAAAAAGTTTCCCCATTCTCGTTTAAAGCATCCTGAGAATGAGGCGGAAAAAACAAGCCTCTTTCACGGGCAGAGGAACACTTTCAAGATGCTGAGGGACAGGTTTCATCACAGTCCATATTATGCACACACAACTTTCTTGTCACTTCTCTGCGGGTGACAGAGACGCACGCCTAAGCAGAGAGGAAACTCATTGAAAGTAGACCCGGGAGGGTTGTACGAATCATCACTCCAAGAAGAGAGGTCACTTCCCAATGCGTCCTGGCTTCCTACAACGGGCTGTTTCATGCTTGGCTCATTTTGCATGCTCTGCAATCTAATGACCAGCAGAAACCTGTCATTGCCTGACCTCTCTCTTCCCTAACAGGAGGATTTGCAGATGATCAGAGCAGGCGAACAGTGCTCCCCCAACCCCAATTCCAACCCCAACTTCCTTTTCAGCAAAGAAGTGATCCCCTCTCCTGAGTGGTAATTTTGGCTATGCTGCACTGGTTTGACATCACCATCCCTACGACGGAGGACGACAACAACGACAACACAAGCTTGCTGCTGCCTTATCCTGTAACTTAAAATTCCACCCGCTCACCCCTCTCTGCAGCAACCTGATTGCTTCATCAGCCACTTTTGCCCTGTATCTGGGGGTGTCAGGGACACCTCTAAATTACATAGGAGAGGAGGAGGAACGATATATATATATATATATATATATATATATATATATATATATATATATGGTTTGGACAACAAGATTGGGTAATCCATCAAGAGGAGTATCCCTGCTGGAAATATTGCTCTTCCAGACAAAGGAAGTATCCTGCTGATACTGAATACTAAAAGGTTCTTGAGTTCTCTGTGCTCACCCTGAAGGCAGAAAGGGAGATTGTTTTGTTTCCTTTTGCAGGATATGGTCTGGTGAATTTTGCTTGCAACTTTGTACAAGTAAATGGGAAGCAAGTTTCACTGCTTTTTTGTTTTGCTTTTAACTGCAGAGACCAGAGCTGCAACAGGGATGGTAGGTAAAAAAGGTAAAGGACCCCTGGACAGTGAAGTCCACTCAAATGTGACTATGGGGTTGCGGTGCTAATTTCGCTTCAGGCCAAGGGAGCCAGCGTTTGTCCACAGACAGCTTCCTGGGTCATGTGGCCAGCATGACTAAACCGCTTCTGGTGCAACAGAACACCGTGATGGAAGCCAGAGCGCATGGAAACGCTGTTTACCTTCCCACCACAGTGGTACCTATTTATCTACTTGCACTGGCGTGCTTTTGAACTGCTAGGTTGGAAAGAGCTGGACCAGAGCAACAGGAGCACACCCCGTAGCAGGGATTTGAACCACCGACCTTCTGACTAGCAAGCCCAAGAGGCTCAGTGGTTTAGAGCACAGTGCCACCCACGTCCCTTGTAACAGGAATGATACAGCTTCCTTGGCACATCAGAAAGTGGCTTGAAGAGGCCCTGTATGCATTGTACAGATTTAAAGCCATGCCATACCACTTTAGACACCTGTGGCTTCTTCCCCCAAAGAATCCTGAAGTTAAGGATGCTGAGAGTTGTTAGGAAACTCCTGTTTCCCTCACAGAGAGCTACAGTTCCCAGGGAAGAGGGATGGGCTGTTAAACCCCTCTGGGAATTGTAGCTCTGTGAGGAGAACAGAAGTCTCCTTACCACTCTTGGCACCCTTAAAAAATCACACTTCCCAGGGTTCTTTGGGAGAAGCCGTGACTGTTTAAAGTACAGTGGTACCTCAGGTTAAGTGCTTAATTCGTTCCGGAGGTCCTTTCTTAACCTGAAACTGTTCTTAACCTGAAGCACCACTTTAGCTAATGGGGCCTCCCGCCGCCGCCGCACCGCCAGAGCACGATTTCTGTTCTCATCCTGAAGCAAAGTTCTTAACCTGAAGCACTATTTCTGGGTTAGCAGGGTCTGTAACCTGAAGCGTATGTAGCCTGAAGCGTATGTAACCCAAGGTACCACTGTAGTATGATATGGCTTTAAGTGTACATGCAATGTTAGAAACAGATTGCCAGTACAGTTACCATAAGGTGAAGTGACGTCTGGCAAAAGTCTTAGGACAGGTGATCTGTGCTCATGGTGATGCTACTGGCTTGTGTTTTAGACAGCTGCCCTCCATTTTTATACACTTTTTATACACTTGCTTTTTTTATATGTACTCGTATTTCTTTCTGTTGCAAAGCTGCCTCTGAGTGCGGTCTGAGGGTGCAAATCATAAACTGATTGGCTGGAGAACAGAAATCACTTCCTAGGAAGAAGGGCCATAAGTCAGTGAGTCATAGAGCACCTGCTTCACTTGCTGGGAGTCCCAGGTTTCATTCCTGGCATCTCCAAAGAAAAAGATCAGTAAAATGGGAAAGGCCAGAGAGCTGCTGCCAGTCAGAGTATGCAGCACTAGGCTAGAATTGGACACATGTTTTCAGGGAAGAGCCGCAGCTCAGTGGTGGAGCACCTGCTTTGCATGCAGAAAATCCCAGGATCTATCCCCAACATCTCCAGGTGAGGCTGGGAGAGAACTCTGTCTGAGAACTTTGAGAGATGCTGCCAGTCAGTGTAGACAATACTGAGCTAAACAGGCCAGTGACCTGCCTTGGTATAAAGCAGCTTCCTGTGTTTCTCTGATCCGACAGCTAGTTGCCCTGGGACTGTGGAACTAAAGGGAAGCATGTTATGAACATCAGAAGAGACTGCTGACTCCTCTTATGTTTTGACCCCATCCATCAAAGGACTAAAGGCTGCAAGCTCTCTCTCTCTCTCTCTCTCTCTCTCTCTCTCTCTCTCTCTCTCTGTGTGTGTGTGTGTGTGTGTGAGAGAGAGAGAGAGAGAGAGAGAGAGAGAGAATTCCTTCCCCTCATCCCATTATTACAACCTGCTGTATTGTAAGCCACACTGAGAATCGTTTCAGTTGAAAGGCAGGGTATACAAAATGAATAAGTAAAGCCTGGGTTTGAACTTCTTGGCTCACAATTCACATTCTTAGACAGTGGCAGAACAGTTCAGCCTTCCAGGACACCCTGGAGCCAAGATACTTCAAAGGGAGACTGTACCATGAAAGTGCCGAATTACATACAATACATCAAGAGTTTTGAAGCTATCACTTCTGGAGTGAACCTAACAAAGGATTTTTAGCACCTTATCTGGGTCAATAGGCTTACCAATGACGACATGTAACATTTCCTCAAAAACTGTTTTGTGCTTTGCATGTAGTCCTCCATGCCTGCAATTTTCTGCATTTTACTTTTGACAGCCCCCATCACCCGACCACATGGATTGCTATAACACTTCATGCATCCGAGGTTTGGGGCTCAAGCCCACCAAAGCTTATCCATAATACATGATCAAATGGTTGGTTCTTAGTTCCTTTTGCTGCCCAAGACTAAGATGGCACCTTCTCTGGAAACATGTAGACAATCCTTCTGACAGTAAGAGCTGTTTGACAATGGAACAGTCTCCCTTGGAAGGTGATGGAACTTCTTTCATTGGAGGTTTCTAAGCAGAGCTTGGATGGACACCTGTTATGGATGCTTTAGCTGAGATTCTTGCATTGCAGAGGGTTGGACTAGAAGACCCTCAGGGTCCCTTCCAACTCTACAGCTCTATGATTCCATGACACTGAACTAGTCCTCAAAAGTGTCCCCTAAAAGTTGAATGCTCTTTCCCAATATTTCTGCGTCAACCCACACTCCTTTGTCACAGCTGTTAGAGCAAGCATCAAGAAGAGCAGCCTGGCTTTGCACTTGCCATCCTTGAAAGCAATTTGTGGAGATTAGGGCTACTTTGGAGAGACGTAATTTGAAGGTTTGGGGGATGGCTATCTGAAGTGATTTGCGATTGGCCAGGGCTGGCTAGCAGACTCTGATAGCTGCTTCAGAAATGACAGCAGCCAAAAAAGAAGGTCGTTCACAACTGGAAACTCAGTTTTGTCCCTTATCACAGGGCCTTTTGTTTAGAGAGGCAGAATGTCTCGCAAAGAGGCTCGGAGTCAACTTCTTAATGTGCATTTCAATGATGAGAACTGGCTGCGCCCCACATGAATAAACTGGGACCAAGTGCCGCAGATGGCAAAGAACAAGTCTGCTGCCGGAAGATAGTCTCACGTGGACCAAGGCAAAGTGACCTTGCAGTGACAGGGGAGATCTGCAGGCAAACATCATGCACAAGCAGCTAAAGGTCTAGACTAGACTACACAAAGGAATCGCTTGCTGATTTGTTCTAATTATATTCAAAGTGGGGAGGGAAGGAACCTCCACAAAATGCAGGTTCCTTAAACTTTTAAATCACACTATTCCTTCTAAATTCCTTCTTTCTTTCTTCCTCTGTCCCATTTCAGAGTAGTGGGGAGGGCTCATTTAGATTTTGGGGGGCAGTCAAGATTCACAGCACAAGTTTGAAGCCAGAAGGTGGGGGTGCTGGGAGTTGGGGTCCAGCAGCTTCTAGAGTGCCATGGGGCCTCATCCTGCATCCCTCCTTCAATGGAAGCTCCTCCTCCCTTGTGCCCACCCAGATTTGAGACCCAAGCAGTGCTGCTTTTCCAGAAAAAGACGTGCCAGAAATCATCATGAAGTTGCTACAGTAAACTGTTGGGAGACTCAGGGCAGCCCCGAACAGGTACCAGTTTGACAACAGCCACGTTCACCTCCCGCTGAAAACTAAAGCTGTCTCCCTAGCTGGTTTGGGGGTCATCCCTGGTTCTGGTGCAGGTCAAAAAAATGGGCCCCCACCTCCCTCATTCTCTTAGATTCAAGTGGATGGCTAGGACAGCTTTTGCACAAACGCAAAAGCTTAAAACCTGCCACCACTACGGGGGAGATGGAATGAAGAAAAGGAAATACAAATTGCCCTTGCCCCATAGCTTGACCAATCACAACTAGGAGCAGCTAGAAGCTAAGTGGAGTCATGGCTCTAAAAGAAAGTGTAGACAGGCGCACGCTGGCTAGCTGCCGTTTTGACTTGAAAAGTTCATTTTGGGCAGCTCAGAAGTACGTAAAGGCAGGAAGCAGGTGGGGAGAGCAAAGGCCCACAACGGCACCCACCTGAGAGGTGCCAGAACTGCGCTCTGGCTGAAAAAACACACCAGGCCCAAGTATTCCAAGTCCTTGCTCTTTGCCGTCACTTTAATCTGTGGCATTGTAAGGAGGGGGGAGCCCCGTCAAACAGAGATTAGAAGAAGTGTTACCTGAATATATTGGCAAGTCCCACATTTGAAGAGGTTGTTCATCTTGCTACCCCTTGGAGCCGTGCTCTATAAAGGTCAGGCAGCCAACGAATGGGGAAATCTGAACATAAATTGATTAGCCACAAAAAAAAAGCTAGTAAGCAAAGGAAACGACGTGCTAACCCTCAAAAGCAATTTACTTTTAAGAGATGATTTGTTATTACTCTTTTGATTTCTCAGGGTGTTAGATGGATTTGGCATAGGCTCACTTTGCAAGTTGCGGGTCCTACCGTGTGCTGTTTGGCTTTGCTCTGCTAACACAATAAAATATGAGAATAGGCTTTCGAAAAAAACAAAACAAAACAAAAAAAACGAAGGAAAGGAAAAGTCAGGGAACGCTCATGGTTCACAAGCCAGGCCTTACAAATCACAGTTTTCTTTTCCCTTCCTATTAATCGCTGGTGCAAGAAGGATATATATATTTCTATATATAAGTTCACACACACTTCCCCCTGGGATGCAATAGAGAGAGAACTCAGGCCCTCATCTTTCTCCAGAGATAAATGGTACCCAGTGGTTTCCTCCCCTCCCTTGCCCAGCTGCCTAGCAGGCTTATCAGGAGAGATAGCAACAAAGACAGAATTAAAATAGCCTGTGGGTAACCAGTATCTATAAGTCTAAGGAAGTAAAAACTGGGGAGCAGACCTACAGAGAAATAAACAGGGAGGAGCTGGTTGGCACAATCCTGACCCCTACCTAGTCTGCTCTCCCCAGCCAGCGAGAGTGTGTGTATGTTTTTACCTGCATAAGTTTGTTGGTCCAGTGAGATATCTGCCTGTATTCTCACTACATTTTTGAGAAGCAATTTCCCTTCATAAGCTGCTTTTTGCTATATTACATTTACTAATATAGTGTTGTAGGTTGGGGTGTGTGTGTCAGTCTGGATGATACCTTCCAAACCTGTGCAGCTGAGGTAGAATCGATAAGTGGAAAAGGAACCAAATCACTTCCTTTGTTAAGATAGGGAACTAAGCTAGCTAGTTAAGTACTGTCGTTTACATTAGAAAGAGGTTGCCCTGTTGCCATAGAGACAAATTGGAGTAACCCCCCCCCCCCCAGTTGGAAGTGATATCTCCTTGTAAGGTAGGAGAAGAATAGCCGGGGTGTTGTGTGAGTGTTTTGGCTGATGCTGGAAGCTGACAGCATTTGGCCCTGAGCATGAGGTTCTTTCCTGCTCTCACTTTAAAAGTAAGGTAAAGGACCCCTGTCAGTTAAGTCCAGTCCCAAACGACTCTGGGGTTGGGTGCTCATCTCGCTTTACTGGCTAAGGGAGCTGATGTTTGTCCGCAGATAGTTTTTCCGGGTCATGTGGCCTGCATGACTAAGTTGCTTCTGGCGAAACTAGAGCAGTGCACGGAAACGCTGTTTACCTTCCCGCCAGAGTGGTACCTATTTATCTACTTGCACTGTGGCATGCTTTCGAACTGCTAGGTTGGCAGGAGCTGGGACAGAGCAATGGGAGCTCACCCCATCGCGGGGATTCGAACCGCCAACCTTCCGATGGGCAAGCCCTAGGCTCAGTGGTTTAGACCACAGCGCCACCTGTGTCCCCTGATCCCAAAGAGGCTGCAGAAGATCGGAGAAAATCAGTTCCTTGACCATACAGAGGCCAGCTACCAATAAGACGCACTGGTTATTTGTACCTAACTTCCTAGCGTCTCTCACCCTCTTAAGGTGTTGTTTATCCCCTCATGAGAAGCTGCCATTTTTGTCAAGCCAAATGGCAGGCTCCAATTCCAAGGGGTGCCCTGGGGTCCAGCCCATTTAAAGAAACGAGAGAAACAAATGCCAGTAACAAGCGGCAGGCATTGGATGGCTTCAGCTACTGACGGAAGTCTAGATGTATTGTTTGTGCCTGAAAGAGGCCAGTTCTGAAATACACTCGCTGTGATGATAGTTGGAGCTGTGGTTTCTAAAGAATGATGATGGATTCAACAGGCACCCGTGACTGTCTGACCCCCACTTCCAGGGTTTCTTGGCAATATCTGTGTTACTGGTAGGGATGCAGTGAGCCATGAGAAGTTGACTTCTCTTCCTAGAATATATAAAAGTTACTTGCTTAACACATGGATTTGGCCAATTATGTGGAATTCCTATGCCTTTGACATCTGAGGTATGTGTTTTCAAGACCCACCCTATTCCTGCGATTGTACTGTGTTTAAACTGCATTTAATTCTGAATTTTAAATTGCTACAATCCACCCTGGGACCTGCTGGTGAAGAGCAGGAACAACAACAACAACAATTTGTGGTCTTTAGCCAAGGTTGTGTGGCCTTCTAAATGTTGCTGGACTGCAGCTCCCATCATCCCCGACCATTTGCCATGATGGCTGGGGTTGATGGGAATGGATGCCCAACAACATCTGGAAGGTCACAGGTTCCCTGCCCCTGTGTTGAGCAACCCCCTTCTGTTTCAGTGGGACTTGGCACATAAGAAACTACCGTACAAGTGGATTGTACCCAAGCTTTCACCACTCCCCAGAAGCTTCCTCACTTGGAACCCATGCTGAAATGGTGCACTATTGCGGAGATTAAGTGATTTGATGGGTGGGAAAGGGGAGGTCCCCAGGCCATTGTTTTCCAGCAGCCACCAGCTGGGGAGCTTGAGATGTTTCAACTTGACAACTTGGTGTAAGGAGGTAGAACCAACCAATTTATTTCCCACTGACAGCTCCAAGTCTCCGGTTCCCCTCCGTTTCACGCCTCCCTTGCATTTGCCACTTGCTTCTTCTCTAATTGCACGGGGCTACTGAAAACGGGCAACGTGAACTGTTTCCTGTCAGCCACACTTAATTACATTGTTACCCATCAGAGCGGGTGACGTTCTCAGGGGTATTTTCCAACGCACACCTCTTCCTGGCCCTATCTTTCCTTTGGCTCTCCTACCCTGAAATGAAACTTTCCTAGCTTCGAAATTAAAGTTCCAAACTTATTTAATGAGGGAGAGAAAGAAAAACGGTGTAGGGGGAAAGCATGCACAATCCCCGTAAGGACAATGGTGCTTATTCTCTGAAAGAGCTCAGCGTGGAGGGCAAGATAAAACAGACGGTGCTGGAGAGTGATTTGGCAATATGTTTCTCTACTATATATTGATTACTTTCCCCTCTCCTTTTCAGTAAGCAGTCAGCATGTAGGAAAAGGCCTGTGGGTGTGATTAGGAGAAGTAGTTGTTTTCAGTGGTGTAATATAGTGCCTAAAAGACTTGAGTTATGAATCAAGCAGTCCCACTTTGCTTGAATCTCACCTCTGCCTTGAAATACTAGGTCGGTATAGCTAATATGGTGCACCCATATGTTACTGGATTGTAATTCCTCTCATCCTGGCCCAGTTGATGGGGTATGGCTGCTAGTTACAACCCCACTCTCCCCCCAATTCATTAGCAGTGCTAAAAGTCTGCACCGGATATCTTTCTGCAGTCTGGTTTTTGCCCAGGCTTCTGCTCTGCACACATGCAAATTTGTGCCTTGCGTCTGACTATGCCAGCAAATCACGCACAAGCAGACACCTGCATTGCGTTTTCCGGCCTACCCAATCAGCATTCCCTTCCTGCAGGATGATACGTCAAGCTTATCTTGACACCTATATGAGAGCCACCATTTCTACTCATCTATGAACGATGCTGTTCTGCAGTAGAACATGGGAGGGTGATATGAACAAGATTCCTAGATCTGGAACATAGTCCGTATGGGACGATCTTAATGAAATGTAAAACATCTCAATCAATCCTTTACAGGACTCAATTTAGCCTACAGATCAAATTACCCAGCCAAGCAAATTCGAGGCTTTTTGAAATGTAAGTCACATTTAACCCTCTGCGGTGAGTCTAAACTTCACTTCTGCCCATGCGTTTCGTCCTCTTTTACAGTGTGTGAAAAGCTTTTGCAAAATGTTATTATAATGGTTATGTTTTATCAACTATTTTGCGTCATGCCCATGATTTCTCAGCATAGCCATGATGACTATGCTCTGCCTCCACAGTTCAAGGCAGCAATACCTCTGAATACCAGTTACTGGAAACCCCGGGAGGGGAGAGGGCTCTTGTGCTCAGATCCTGCTTCTGGGTCTCCCATAATGGGCATCTGGTTGGCCACTGTGAAAAGAGGATGCTGAACTTCATTGGCTTGATCCAGCAGGATCTTCTTATGTTCTTAAAAGTCAAAGTCCCTGCCCATAGAATGAATCTATTCGATGAAGAAGATGCACATTAAAAGCAGATGCTTGCTTCCGGCCAACCATCATCCAACCTCCCCACAAGCAATCAGAATGAATGCTCGAAAAATAGCTATTGTTGTCTAATCTCTATGCAAACAAATGAGGACAAATGCTCAATGAACAGAAGAAGAAGAGGAGGAGGAGGAGGAGGAGGAGGAGGAGGAGGAGGAGGAGGAGGAGGAGGAGTTTGGATTTGATATTCTGCTTTATCACTACCCGAAGGAGTCTCAAAGCAGCTAACATTCTCATTTCCCTTCCTCCCCTACAACAAACACTCTGTGAGGTGAGTGAGGCTGAGAGACTTCAGAGAAGTGTGACTGGCCCAAGGTCACCCAGCAGCTGCATGTGGAGAAGCAGAGATGTGAACCCGGTTCACCAGATTACGAGTCTACTGCTCTTAACCACTACACCACACTGGCTCTCTAAAATGGACCACTGCGAGCCAGGCAGGAGTAAAATCTTCTGATCCGTAGTCAGACGCGTTATCCATTGCGCCACTGGCCCCTTCAGGAAGCACCCTTAACATCAAGCAAGTGCTATCCCACACTTTCCTTACTGCAGGAAAAAATCTGATATTTTGGGGAATCAGATATGTTGTGCAAGAGATCTAGATCATCTTTAATTCTGCAACCTGAATTTACTGGCAAGTAATTGAATTCCATCTGAAAATAACAACAGGTTAGAAATGCCTCAGTTATCTATGGTCTTAGCAGCTGGTTTTGTAGCCCTGGCTCCAGAGTTCTCATTTCCTTCCTTCTCTGGTTTATCATTTGAGGAGCAGAGGGAGAAATTGTCTGAACGTTCATTGTTTGGAGATGTGGCCTGGCTTCCTTTGCTTGTAAAGTAGGCCTAGGTCTTGTGTCGCTGAGTCGCGAAGGAGGAGGGGGCACGGAGGAAGTGTCCTCAAGGCATCCTAAGCAGCCTTGCCTCCATAATTGCAGGAGGGATCAGACCGAGACTGTATTAGCAGCTGATAAGGAAGGACAAGCTTTGGGTTCATTTGTATTGTTTGCTTTGTCCCTGCAAATTGCTTTGCACTCCCAGTCGGAGATTTGTATTAGAAGGCAAAGCAAATATGTGAGCCACTGTAAGGGAGAGCCGAGTTTCACCTGTAATGTAAGACTTAGCCTGTCAAATAACCTGTGCCATAATTGGATGGACCTGTGCCAAAGGAATTTGGGAGGCGTAATTGTTTCAAAAGGGAAAGTTTTGCTGAACTCAGTAGAACGAAATTGAGAAAAATGTCTTCTTAAAAAAGAAAAAAACCCAACAACTGCTTTTATGTTTAATTGGAGGGCTCCCAAGTGCCATCGCTCAAGAACAATGTGCTTTAAAGGTCAGGGTAATTCCTTACATTGGTTACACGATTCACTTGAGGACTTGTGTGCAGTACTGGTTTTACTCTTGGCAGCTATTAAAGAACTGCCCACCCCTCTAATTGAATAATTGGCCCAAAGACCAAATGAATCTGAATAAGACTGCAAAGAGAAGCCCAGTGAACGCTTACAAAATAGAAACGTCTAAAGTTATTTTCCCTCCACTGTTAAATGTAAAAAAGGTAAAGGTAAAGGTACCCCTGACCATTAGGTCCAGTTGTGGACAACTCTGGTGTTGCGGCGCTCGTCTCGCTCTATAGGCCAAGGGAGCCGGCGTTTGTCCGCAGACAGCTTCCGGGTCATGTGGCCAGCATGACTAAGCCGCTTCTGGTGAACCAGAGCAGTGTACAGAAACACCATTTACCTTCCCGCTGGAGTGGTACCTATTTATCTACTTGCACTTGACATGCTTTCAAACTGCTAGGTGGGCAGGAGCTGGGACTGAATAACGGGAGCTCACCCTGTTGCGGTGATTCAAACCGCCGATCTTCTGATCGGCAAGCCCTAGGCTCTGTGGTTTAGACCACAGCACCACCAACATCCCCCTGTTAAATGTAAGATGGACCAATTAGCCATTCCATTAGAAAGACTCATTTGCTTCCAGAAGGTGGGTAAACCACAGAAGATAAGTGCATAATAACCAGGAAAATGAAGATTTACATTTGGGTTTCACCCCAACCTTTTGTCACCATCACGTTCCCTTAAACGTACCCCACCCCAGTCATTTATGACACTCAAGAGTGCCCTCTTTTTTCTTCCTCCCCCATCCTCCTCTCCCCATTCCTGAATTTAAAACCTTAGGAAGCAGCCAATGAAAACAGTATGATGATGAACTAGTGCAAATATTTAGATAGTTAGATAGATGATAGATAGATAGATGATAGATGATAGATAGATAGATGATAGATAGATGATAGATAGATAGATAGATAGATAGATAGATGATAGATAGATGATAGATATAGATAGTAGATAGTAGATAGTAGATAGTAGATAGTAGATAGTGTCAGGCTTTGGGGGTCTCCCTTTGGCCATGGAAAAGCAGTACAAAGAGAGGTCAGCTCCCTCTTTTTGGAGTGGCTGCTTTGCAGGTGGGAATCCAGGTCCTCGCAGTGACCTGGCAGTGGGCGGAGTATCGCAGCCCACATTAGCAGGAACCCCGGCCACATCATGCCCCCCCCCAGCCGGCCAATTGGGTTTGCCTGGAGGCATGGCTACGACCTCTTAAATTGCAGCGAGGAGATATGGGGACTTTAGGATTCACTAAAACATTTTGTCATCCAGAGCATCACAGCAGTCAGTATTTTAGAAAATTAAAATAGGAAATTGGGAGGGCACAAAAACATTTCAAAACCATGTTATTGCAGCAGGGGGACCACAGAAGTAATGTCTTTGGTGTTTTTTAAAGTGGCACATTTGGGGGAGGGAGTTTTGAAGGCTCACAAAAGAACCCCTTTGGACACCAAATGAACCATTGGTTATCCCCCCCCCGCCAGGTACAGACAGATGGACCAATAGTGTGATTCGGTATAAGGCAGCTTCCTATTCCCAAAGCTGTGCTAGGCTAATATATCACTTTTATCCTGAAGCTGTAAGAGATAAGCCATGCTGCTGCTACTGCTGGTAATGGAAGTGCAAGTGTGCCTGCTTTGTTTATGGAATAAATGTTGTTGAGAATACGTGTTGTTTTCATTTTAAGCATATAATTTTAAAACTCCTGCGCACATGAACTTGGATTCACCTTTTTTGGAAAAAAAATAGTGCATGACTCAATCAAAATGCCCCTGAGCTTTTGTTAAAAAGTAGATTTATTCTTCAGCCATTGACATAACTCATGAAAAAAACATACCCGAGGAATAACAGCTGACTTGTAAATTGTTCCATGGCCAGGAAGGTGACTGCTTCTTCGCTGTATTTCTCAAAGCCCCCCCCCCCAATAAAAAACCCTGGTGTGTTTTGGGCGTTTTTTTGCAGGGATATTTTGCAACATATCATTGATGTATTAATAGTGCATTAGTGGTGGGTTGGTCCTGGGCCATTCATACATCATTCCTCTTTATGCTATAGTTCAACAAAAGTGGAACAACTCCCCCCCCCCCAAGAAAAATGCATTTGTGGTATGAAAAGGTACAGAATTTTAGTGGGGAACCATGGGACTATTGTAGATATTAAAATTGCACAGCTTGAAGCAACAGGGTTAATAAAAACTGACTCACTTTGCAATAAAAATTGCCCAGACCAAAATATCGTTTCGAAGCTTTGCTAACAGAACTTTCTTCAAACAGGTACAAAGACAAATAATGCTACATACAAATAGTGGCATAAAACCATTTGCTAGTCCAAGCACAGGTTCCGCTTCTTAGTAATATTAAATTACTTCAAACAGAACTGAAATCAAAGGTTTCTCTTCAAGTTACAAGGAAGGAGGCCTCTCCAGCTAAACTAAACTACTGAACTTAGTTTGCATGAGAGGAGACTGAGAGGAGATACGACAGCCATCTTCAAATGCCTAAAGGACTGTCACATGGAAGGGACAGTGAAATGTTTTTCTACTGCTCCAGAGGGTAGGGCCCGAAATGCCAAGAATAACTTTCTGACAGTAAGAGCTGCTCGACAGTGGAACAGACTCCCACAAGAAGTGGTGGACCTTCCTTCCTGGGAGTTTTTAAGCAGAGGTTGGATGGCCATCTGTCATGGATGCTTTAGTTAAGATTCCTGCATTGCTGGGGGTTGAACTAGATGATGCTCAGGATCCCTTCAGACTTTGTTGTTTTTGTTGTTTAGTCGTTTGGTCGTGTCCGACTCTTCGTGACCCCATGGACCAGAGCACGCCAGGCACTCCTGTCTTCCACTGCCACCCGCAGTTTGGTCAAACTGATGCTGGTAGCTTCGAGAACACTGTCCAACCATCTCGTTCTCTGTCGTCCCTTTCTCCTTGTGCCCTCAATCTTTCCCAACATCAGGGTCTTTTCCAGGGAGTCTTCTCTTTTCATGAGGTGGCCAAAGTACTGGAGCCTCAGCTTCAGGATCTGTCCTTCCAGTGAGCACTCAGGGCTGATTTCCTTCAGAATGGGTAGGTCTGATCTTCTTGCAGTCCATGGCTCTCTCAAGAGTCTCCTCCAGCACCATAAAGCATCAATTCTTCGGCGATCAGCCTTCTTTATGGTCCAGCTCTCACTTCCATACATCTCTACTGGGAAAACCATAGCTTTAACTATACGGGCCTTTGTTGGCAAGGTGATGTCTCTGCTTTTTAAGATGCTGTCTATGTTTGTCATCGCCTTTCTCCCAAGAAGCAGGCGTCTTTTAATTTCGTGGCTGCTGTCACCATCTGTAGTGATCATGGAGCCCAAGAAAGTAAACTCTCTCACTCCCTCCATTTCTTCCCCTTCTATTTGCCAGGAGGTGATGGGACCAGTGGCCATGATCTTCAGACTTTACAATTTTATTATTCTGATTTATTATTCTGATTCCTGAGCTATGCCCTTCACAGTTCCACTGCGCCCCATTTCCCAACTCACTCCCCCCACCCCACTGGAACTCCAGAAGCAACTTCCAGCTTTCATGGCTCTGTGAGGTTCCCTCTGTTTTCAGTCAAGCCTGTGGGCTGAGGAGAATGTCCAAAGGAAAACTGAGCTTTTGCTCCAGATAGACTTGCTGCCCATGTGACCTGCCATGGGCCAACATCCAGCTCAGCCACGCAGGCAAGGAGTGGTGGAGGCTTTGCCTAGGGATGTGCTGTGTCTTGCATTAGGTCTGCCTGCTGCTTTGGTTTTTTGCTAGTGAGCAAAGTAATGAAAATGAGAGAGAGAGAGATTTCCTTTTGACCTCATTAGACTTTGAGGCCAACCGTTACATCCTCAGGGAAACACAAAAAAAGGACATGGGATTGAAAAAGCTCCTTAGTGCTTTTTTTTATTTTTTAAGGTCTGCCTTCTCTTCAGATTTGAAATGTCCCCAAGAAACAGTTTTGGCTCAGATGTCATTCCGTAGAACTTCTTCGTTCTAAGTACATAACCAGAAGGCTGATCGAGTCAAACGATTTACAAATAGGAATGAAGAGGAAGGGCTGTAGTTGAGCAGTAAGAGTTTCTCGATTGCATACAGGTTTGAGCTGGGAGAGAGTCTTGTTGAGAAGTTGCTTTTCAGGCTGCTACCTTGCAGTGCACTTTGAAAGAGACTTGGCAACCAACGACATGCAGCTGATTGTCGGGTCTGACTGAATCAAAGCACTTTGCAGGCATCCCCAATCAGCTGAACGCTGGTACCTGCAAAATCCTGTGCAAAGTCTCTTTGAAAGGGACTTAGCAAGACCTGACAGTCAGGCGGCACTACCAATCAACTGATCATTAGGACCTCCAAGCCCCCTTTTGACTGAGCCAGGTTTTTAACCTGCCCCACACTTGGCATCCCACAGGAGTCAAAAGAGCTCAGGACTTAAATGGAAAGATATATTCTGTACCATACCTTTAAAACACATTGCTTCCACCCCAAGACTCCTGGGAATGGTAGCTTCTCCAGGTTCTGGGGACTGTAGCTCTGAGGGGTATAAACTACAGTTTCCAGGAGCTTTTGGGGAGGGAGGAGGGAAGCAACACGCTTGAAATGTGTGGCATGTATCTAGGCATCGCCCGAGCTGGTATAATAAGGCAGCTTCCCACGCTGCATGCTATCTGAAGGACGCGAGCAAATTGTTTCTCCTGATTGCCTTGAAAACAAAAAGGCGCCTTGTCCTAAAAATGCCACTGGGAAATGTCCCGAGTCTCTTATGCGAAAGACTAAATAAATTTTAAAAGTGTGGCCTTTGGTTGCTGCCTGGCCTTGCTTTGACTAATTCTTGTAACGCTTTCTGAATCTCCAGCCTTCAGCCGGTCGTCAAGCTGCATTTCTGGGCAAGAGGCACTGGGGTCACGATGACGACTGGACCCCTTCGTTTTTCACAGCTGACCTGCAACGTCGGTGGTGGGGCTTTCTAATTGGAAGCCAACGGAGGGAGGCAAGGAACCATAACCCCAGTACTTCTTCTCCTCCACTAGCTCCATCCTCTTTCGGAGTGGTGCTTTCCTCTTCAATTAATTTCGGAGCGAGCAGCGAGCGGTGGCACTCCCGAGTTCTGCTCTTCCTCCGCTGCGGCTGTCAGTCAGGCTGTCACTCATTTTTAAGGCAGAAGGAGAAGCAACGGGGGCTGGAATCAAATTATTTTTAATGATCCCTGACACATCCTGATCGAGCCTTTTCTTCTTAGCCGGGGTTAAGTGTCAGGGCAACACGGCAGCACGCGGCAGCTTTTGTCGGAGATAGGAAAATAAAGCAAATAATAGCAGCGTTGTGTCCTCTCGGTGTGGGCTTCTCTCAAATGGCCTGTTTTGCAAAACAGGGACGCGGCAAGTCGCAAAACAATTGTTTCCATTCAGTTGCAATTTGAAAGACACAGCAACAATCGCTCAGCCTTACGTGGGGTGCTGGTGGCCTGGCAGGAGGGGGGAAAGAGTGGGAGGAATCTCTGCTGTAACCATCACCAGCATATTGTAGACCAGAAGTGGGGAACCTGTGGGATTCCAGATGTCCCTGACCATTTGCCATGCTGGTTAAGACTGATGGGAGTTGGCATCCAATGACATCTGAAGGGGTACAGGTTCCCCAACCCCTGGATTAGACAAATTCAAGCAAGCTAAGTCTATAAATGGCTCTTAATCATGGTGCCAGAAGTGGGTGTCAGGAATAAATTATGCGGAGTAAGGAAAGTTAACTCTTTATTAGAAGAAACAGGATCTGCTCAGTAGTGCCAGGCCTAATGAGCACAGCAACTCTTCTCAGTAGGTCTTGTCCCTATGAGGCAGTTGTGGAGGTTGAAGGTGCCCACCTTCCC
Organism: Podarcis raffonei; assembly: GCF_027172205.1. NCBI lineage: Eukaryota > Metazoa > Chordata > Lepidosauria > Squamata > Lacertidae > Podarcis > Podarcis raffonei. The sequence goes on from NC_070611.1 coordinate 56,125,500, forward strand.
ACAGCTGCCTAAATCTCCTCCACCCCAAGCTCCTTCCCAGACAATCTGAGACTATGCCGACACACCTGACTCTGTTCCTCCCTCTTCATACCTCTCCTGCTCCTCACGCTGGCTTCGTCACCAGCCTGACTAATTTCTGCCTCTTGACTCCCTCCTCTCCAGCCTCCACTTTGGCCTCTGATTCTGGACTGCCCCCTGCCACAGCCTCTTCCTTCTCACTAAACCCTGTTACCGCTTCAGCTTCTGACACCTCCTCCTCTCAGTCTGCCCTCTCTTACCCTCTGAACACTCAATGTCATCCCATCACCAATCCCTGGGCTCTGAGCCTTCTTCCCTTGGGGGTTTCCCCAGCTGGTGCCTCCCACCATTCCCCTGTGTCCATGGTACATGATAGCTTTAAATGGAGTTCAAAGGCAGATACCTCAGATACCAGGAACAGACAACTGCAGAGACAGCTCCATGCCTCCATGCTCTGCTCTTCAGCTTCCAACAAACATCTGGTCGACCACTCTTGGAGACCAAATGCTTGGTTAGATGGACCTTTGGTCTTTTCTCACAGATCTGTTCTAGGCCAGTGGCCCTTACCTAGCCAGGTTCAGTCCCTGACAACTTCCTTTGAGAAGGGTAGAGAAAGAAGCCACATGCTCTTCCAGGAGATTCCACCTCTGTCCCCCCCACCTCAAGTCTTTGCTGGTTTTCTGGTTTTTCCCTACAGCAGTCAGACAGCATTCAGTTCAGTCCTCATTGGACTGTTTTGTGGTCTTCCTTCCCTTAGGTCTTTCCCTTCTCTGAAACATTTTTAAAATACAGTGGTACCTCGAGTTAAGAACTCAATTCGTTCTGGAGGTCTGTTCTTAACCTGAAACTGTTCTTACCCTGAAGCACCACTTTAGCTAATGGGGCCTCCTGCTGCCACTGAGCCATCGCCGTGCCACCGCTGCACGATTTCTGTTCTCATCCTGAAGCAAAGTTCTTAACCCGAGGTAATGTTTCTGGGTTAGCGGAGTCTGTAAACTGAACCGTATGTAACCTGAACCGTATATAACCCGAGGTACCACTGTACTTCGGATATTTCTTCACAAGACACATTTGCCTCCAGATACTAGATGCTGGTTATCACAAACAAGGAGAGTGCTGTGGCCCTCAGGTCCTGCTTGTGGTCTCCTTTGGCAAATACCTGGCCACCATGAGAACAGGATGCTGGACTAGATAGGCCTTTGACCTGAACACAGCAGGGTTCTTATGTACTTCCTTCCAGCTGCCTTTCTCCTGACAGAGCTTTCTCACCGTTTCAGAGTCCAGCTGGGAGAAAATCATGGGTTTTTTTCAGCCGGAACTCACCAGAACTGTGAGTTGGCACCTCTCAGATGGGCTCCATTGCCATTATAAGAGAACAAGGGAGGTGTTCATGGTGAGTTCTGGCACCTCTATTTCTAGAAAAATAGCACTGGAGAAAATCATCCTGTGAAGGGACAGCACAATTGGGAGGAGAAGACTTCCGCACCCGTCTCCCACCTTTAAGTCATCTGCCTTAAAACACCCCTTCCTTTCTCCATCTCCCACTTTACAGCTATGTCACAGACCCCCCTTCTACCACATGGCTTTACCAATGGTGAATGCCAAAAAAGCCTTTCGCTCCCCCGAGAGTGTTCAAGGCCTCTCTTTCTCCTGTAAGCCACAAGCTGATTAACATTCCTTCAACGATATCCACTCCTGATTTGAAAGAAAGACACCTTTGATTCTGGCCTGGTGCGCACTTCTTAGTTGGGCTGGAATGAAATTCCTTGAATTCTGAGCTCGCTCCTTCTTTTTTCTTTCTTTCCTCTTCATTAGCATGGTTGCACAGTGTCCTTTGCTTGATAGGAATAATGTCTTCTAACAAGCTTTCAGGAATGTAACTCTCGTAACTCTCGGGGAAAAGAGAAATGGCATTGATGCAGGATAATTTGTCAGCAAGTTTTAAGATCCGCAGCCATTCCTCTTCTCTGTTTCTGTCTTCAGTTTTCATCATTGGCATTCTCCTAATCTCCCAAGATTGCCCTTCATTTCCCCCAAACAGCCGAATGCCCTTCTGCTCTGGAAACATTCTCTCTCTCTCTTTCTGAGTTCATATTTATTTTAAATATTTCAGCCAAATGATGAATAAGGGCCTGGAGAAGAAGTTGAACTTTCTCTCTGTCTCTCTTGCGAGATATGAAGTGATTTTTCATTTCGGCTTTGGGTCTTCGAAGGCCTTAAAAGCCCTGGCTCTTTATCATAAAGGCTGTACACAGAAGTGGAAGGGGGAATGATATGAGTATTTTATTTGGGGGGAGACCAATGGTCCTCATGAATGCAAGCTTTTTGCAGCGTCCACACATCCAAAACAACAGCGCATCTCCCAGATTTGCACTTTTCAGAGAAATTCTCATCAATTAAAAAAAGCCTGTTGCAAACAATTCTGTCATTAACAATGCAACTCATGCAAATTATTTTAATGTTTCTGTTGATTATGTGTTATGTTTTTATATTACCTTATTTTTGCAAACCACCCTTTGGCCATTTTTGGTCACTCCTTGAATTTGTCCAATTTGCCCATTCTTCTTTAAAGCCATCCAAGTTGGTGGCCTTCACTGCCTCCTGGGCGAGGGAGTTCCATAGTTTTACTATGTGATGCATGAAGAAGTGTTTTCTTTTTTCTGTCCTGAATCTTCCAAGGGTCACCATCACTGGATGTCTACAAGTTCTAGTGTTACAAGAGAGGGAGAAAAACTTTTCTGTATCTGCTTTCTCTGTGCCACGCACCATCATTTTACACATGTCTATCACGTCATGTCTGCTCACCTTTTCTCTAAACTAAAAAGTCCCAAACACTTCAACCTTTCCTCACAGGGCACTTGCCAGTGTGGTGTAGTGGTTAAGAGAGGTGGACTCATAATCTGGTGAACTGGGTTTGATTCCCCTCTCCTCCACATGCAGCTGCTGGGTGACCTTGGGCTAGTCACACTTCTCTGAAGTTTCTCATCCTCACTCACCTCACAGAGTGTTTGTTGTGGGGGAGGAAGGGAAAGGAGAATGTTAGCCGCTTTGAGACTCCTTTGGGTAGTGATAAAGCGGGATATCAGATCTTCTTCTTCTTCTTCTTCTTCTTCTTCTTCTCCTCCTCCTCCTCCTCCTCCTCCTCCTCCTCCTCCTCCTCCTCCTTCTTCTTCTTCTTCTTCCATGCCTTTGATCCCTTGAAATATCGCAGTGACCTGCTTGCAAATTAAGCTCCCATCTAGAAGTGCCCTGTGTTGCTGATTAACTCAGGTGAATGCTTGAGTGATGCATATCCAGTGATTAAATTATTGTTTTAGAAGATGACATTTTGCCAGCAGGGTGTGTAAGGCCTTGTATCAGCATCCTTGGTCTGCTGCTGGGTCTCAGTACCCATCCAGGATCTACTGTTGATGCCTGCTGCAACCTTGGGCAGCTCTGTGGGATGCCTAGGACACAGCCCTTCCCCTCCTAAGGAGCTATTGCAGGGGCCTAAAGAGTTTCCCATATGAAGTATGGAAAATAAATAAAAAATTATTGGAAAAGAAAACACCATGGTGGATTTCACCCATTGAGGTATTGACGGTTAAAAAATTAAATATGGAGGGAAGGTGGGCTACATATGAAGAGATTTTGATGGAAACCAAGCAAGGTCGAAAACTTAAGCCATGTGATCATATTGAAGGTTTATTTACAGGTTGGTTGCAATATCATCAAGTGAATGATATATTTAATGTAGATAAGAGGAAGGTTGGTTTTGAAAATAAAAAATCAAGATTCCAAATTGAGCTGTTGGAAGGCAGAAGTAAATTATTATCCAAGATGTACAATTTGTTGTTGGAATGGCTTACTAAAGATGAGGAAGTAGAAGAAGTTATGATAAAATGGGCACTAGATTTTGGGTATAGCATTGAGTTTGATTCAGGGATAAGATTGTGGGATGAAAATTTAAAATTTACAGCATGTATGGCATTAAAAGAAAATGTAATGAAGATGATGCACAGATGGTATTTGACACCAGTAAAGTTAGCTAAAATGTATAGAATGAGAGATAAAACATGCTGGAAATGTAAAGAATCAGACAGTAACTTTTATCATATGTGGTGGACCTGTGACAAAGTAAAAACATTCTGGGAATTGATCTATAATGAACTAAAAAAGATGTTTAGATACACCTTCCTCAAAAAACCAGAAGCATTTTTGCTAGGTTTGACGGGAGAGGAAATTACAAAGATAGATCAAAGATTATTTGTGTACGCCACAGTTGCAGTGAGAACTTTATTGGCCCAAAAGTGGAAGTTACAGGAGGTACCTACCATTGCTGAGTGGCAGGCGAAGATGATGGACTTTGCAGAACTGGCCAGACTGACTTGCAGGATTCGAGACCAGGACAATCAGAAATTCCAAAGGGACTTGAGTAAATTTATTGCATATTTGAATAACAACTGTAAAAACTTGAAGACACTAGCAGGATTGAAATAAATCCTAAAATGTGGACAAATAGGTTAAAGATGTAAATTGCACGATTGGATTAGAAATGGAAAACCTGCTGAAAGGGAAGTCATATGCTCAGCAGAGCAGAGAGGTTTTGTGTTTAATATTGTAATGTTGTAACATTGAAAATGTTGTTTAAGGAGGAAAATAATAAAAATATATTGAAAGGGGGGGAGAGTTTGGTCTAGGGAAATTGGGAGGGAGATTGGAGGAGATGTAACAGATCCATAAATAAAAGAGACTGGAACCTATATTGAGAAAGAAGGGAAGAGAAAGAACCACCCAGAGAGGATAGTAGAGCAGGGGTAGTCAGCGTGGTGCCCTCCAAATATTGTTGGAACACAAATTTCATTATCCCTGGCTATTGGCCAGATTGGCTGGGGCTGATGGGAATTGCAGCCCAGTAACATCTTGAGGGCACCTTAAGTAGGAGGTTGCACAGGGTTCTGCGCCACAGGAGGAACCAACAGCCAAAGGTCAGGATTCCCTTGTTAACCTTCCTGCCTTGCATGGAATGGCAGGGGAAAGAGCCAATGGGGATGTAAGGGTGGGGCCAGTGGATGGGGCTCCACTCTTTCCCCTATGCAGCCAGTCAAAAGAGGGGAAGAGGGGAGCACCATCCAGTAGGCCCGCCCCTACAACCCCATTGGATTTGCCCCCTGCCACTCATGTAAGGGGAAGAAGGTCATGTTATTCACATGAGGGAATATCGTCCAAGTAGGACTTTTGTCATGTCTTGCCACATTTCATCTCAGAGTTGGCTACTGTCCTAGACAAGGAGACAAGAGCAGATTATTTGCTGATTTAGACCATTTATCTTGCTGTTGGAGTTTGAAAGATTGCTTCCCTATGTGGAATTTGCATCCCTAGTTCTGGAAAGCAGACTTACAGATGGAGTTTATTTGTTTTACTTACTTATTTTTAGCTTTATAAAACTGCAGTTCTTCTCTGTAAGGTCGCTCAAGGTGCCCGGGAGTACAGCAATATAGAACAAATGCATTAAAAAGAAACTTTGCCGAGAAATGAAACACAGCCATAATAAAATCCACCTCATAATAATAGCACCAGCAGAAACCAGATGAAATCTGCCAGTATCCATTAACCTCCTCTAAATGTTAATTCCCAGTGGTCAGATATACAGGAAGTGGGTTATGAAAATAGGAAGAGCATTTGAGCATTTCAATATTGTTTTAGGTTTATGGTGGGACTCTTCTAATTCCTGGGCGCAAGACATTGAATTGGGCATGTTAAAAAGACAAGCCAGGAGCCAGCCCGGGGATGGCTGTTAAGATGGGTCCTTAGCTGGGACAAAGGGACTGTCTGTGCGCCAGAGGGCAAATGGGAAGGGGCCCTCTCTCAACTCAGACTTAGTTAGAAAAACAAAAACCTCTGGAGTAGAATTTTAGAGGTTTCCTGTCATGTGAGCTGGGGGGGAAACAGGGCAGTGTTCAAAATGCTGCCAGCTGCCGAGCATCAGAGAAGCATGTTGGATTTCTGATTGGATCCAATACTGTGGCTTTGAGAGGAACAAGACCTTTTTAGGCTGTCAGTGTGGTGAGTCCCTCCACAGTAGGCTCAGGTTGTATATACAGTGTTACCTTGGTTCTCGAACTCAATCTGTTCTGAAAGTCCATTCGACTTCCAAAACGTTAAAAAACCAAGCCGTGGCTTCTGATTTGCTATTTGGCCCTGGAAACAATGCCGACAGCCAAAATGGATGTTCAGCTTCCGAAAGACGTTTGCAAAACAGAACACTTACTTTCAGGTTTGCGGCATTCGGGAGCTGATTTGTTCGTCAACCAAACTGTACGGGAACTAAGGTTTCACTGTTTGAGTAAATAAACCATATAACCCAAGGGCACCGCAGTCTTTGCTGTGCCTAATTTCCAGGCCTGGGACCCATGGAATTGTGGAAGTTTGGGTGCCATGTAACAATATGTTTTTCTGTGGTTGAAATTTTATCTACATTTCCCTGGAAGTAAGCTCCATTGACCATAATGGAGCTTCCTTCCGAGTAAACATTAGGTCCAAAAAGAGGAAATACATCACCCAAAAAAGAAACTAATTAAAATCCCTTTGCTCTAGCGGGAGGAGGATTTAATTTGACTAAGCCTGCCTTTGTTAAGCTTAACCTCATAAGAATACTCCATGTCTCTAAGGCTCAGAGTGCTTTTATCATGTGCGGAGTGGCTTTCCCTCTCTACTGCCTAACATAGCTGTGCTCTCTTATCTAGACTGAGGAGAAATGGCTTCCATATTTCTGTTATTGGAAGCAATAGTATGAATAAAAGCTGTCCAGTCCAAAAATATGATTCAAAAGCTTTACCAACAGAACTTGTTTCAAAACAGACACTTAAAACAACAGTGTTACATCCAAATAGTTGCATAATGTTATGTTTTTATCCAAGCACAAGTACTGCATCTTAGAAATAGATGATAGTTTTATCTGGAACTGAAATCAAAGCTCTGTCTCTCTCACAGCCTCCATTAGAAGCCTGAGGCTGTGTTCCTGGAGAGAATCATTTGCACATCCTTTCTTCTCCAGTGCCTCAGAGAGAAAACAAAGACCAACTCACACAAAACGAAGATTCACAACTGAATATCCCACATGATATAAGCTAAATACGTCATGAGAGAGCAGCAGAGATACATTCTTGGTTAATTATAAACTTCTTAGGTACTCTGCTGCTCCTGCTTAGTTTCAATGGAATTTTCCAATGTTAAACCTTTAGCAATACACATACAGAGGTTTTTTCCCATTCCAATGCACAAATAAACAAGCATACGTAACATTCCAGACCAGAGTCATGCCTGGCTGGCAGGTTTGATGTTTCTTTGAAAATTAACCACTGCTTTAGAACCTACACAAAGTTGCTCCCCCCACCAAATAAATAAATAAATCCTCAGCATTCCTAATTGTCAGGGCTGACCCAAGACATTTTGCTGCAGGTGGAACTTTCCTTCCCCCTATACCTTGGTTTAAGAAAAGTGCATACCGTGGTACCTCGGTTTAAGAACTGTTCTGTTTACAAACAATTCGGTTTATGAACTCTGCAAAACCGGAAGTAGTGTCCTGGTTTGAGAACTTTGCCTCAGTCTAAGAACAGAATCCGAATGGTGAAAGGGCACCGGGAGCAAGAGGCCTCATTAGGGAAAACGTGCCTCAGTTTACGAACGGTTTTGGTTTAAGAACGGACTTCCGGAACAGATTAAGTTCATAAACCGAGGTACCACTGTAGTGTTCAAGGCCAGCCAAGTGACTGTCATTCAGCCCAGACATGGAGGTCCAGCTCCAAGACCCTTCTGGTGGTTCCCTTACAGTGAGAAGTGAGGTTTAAGCGAACCAAGCAGAGGGCCTTCTTGGTAGTGGCACCCACCCTGCGGAGCGCCCTCCCATCAGATGTCAAAGAGATAAGTAACTGTGCAACCTTTAGAAGACATCTGAAGGCAGCTTTTAATGTTTTATGATGTTTTTGTATCCGCTGGAGGCCTCCCAGAGTGGCTGGGACAGCCCAGTCAGATGGGCAGGGTACACATAATAAAATTATTATTACTATTACTATTATTATTATTATTATTATTATTATTATTATTATTATTAGTGCTGGACATGAGGCAGAAAATCCCACAAGTGCGTCTCCCCAACAGTAAAAATATAATAAACCATCATAATATAATATAACCATTTTCTGCCCTTTCGTAACACCCCAAATCAGTTGCTTGAGGCTGCAACCTCACCCTGTCAAATGGCAGGGCCGGCTCTGCTAATTGTCCGGCTGCTCTGCCAATGGAAGAAGGCATGAAAACCCTTTATAAAAAAAGAGTGCAACACACAAAAAAGGACAAAAAGAGGCAGCTGATCTGAATAAAATGTGCATATGTTCACTTAAATGTCTGTTAAAGTATATCCATGTTGGCAAAGTAGGAGAATCTAGAGAGAAGCCAGACCCTGGGAAGTCTCTTTTTTCCACTCTCAAGCAGGTTCTTGCAATCTTGTCTTTCCGCTTGCATTCTAAAGGGATGCTAATCTCCGCCAAGGTAAAAGGGGTGGCAGTGGACATCAGTCACACAGAAGCGCATGAGCTTTATCATTCTGAAATCTGTGGTTATTACACTAACTGCATAAACGCTGCAGCCAAATGGAGACTCATCAAAGATAAGGGAAACAAAACCTGCATAACAACGAAAGGCTGTCAAACATTCTTCTTCTTCTTGGGCAAGGACCAACTTGATTTCTGTGAGCAGCTCCCCAGAAAATGGTTCCTATGCAAAGTTTCTCCTTCTTCCCACTTATACCTGAAATAGCATTAGAAATGACAGGGAAACTTTGCTTCCCAGCTTGTATTGTTTTATATTATTTCGGGGGAGCGTGTTGTCTTAACACATTTAGGGATAGTGTTTTATTTCCTTGTTGGGCATATGGGTACATTGGTTTTAAATCCCTGAGGAACTCCTGATCCCAACCATGCAGAAAGAGACAGGCCTCCCGTGGATGAAGGATTTTAAAATGTGCTCCGTGATTGTACATATACTTAGAAAGATGGTGCTGTGAGTGGATGGGAAGCAGGGAGAAAGGGGAATGTCTAAGCATGTATGGGACAGGCATGTTCCACCATGCTCTCCCCCCTGGTATGGATGAAATACGGTGGATGTAAATGCAACTAAAATTGCTACATTACAAACGATGCTTTGTGCAGTGTGGACATGGCAGCACCCTCTCACAAAAGTGGAGAGAGAACAACAAGAAAGTCGTAGGAGTCTTCCATGCTGAAGTCATTCTCAAACCTGGTTAGAAACCCAATGCCGGATTTACGTATAAGCTAAACAAGCTATAGCTTAGGGCCCCACTCTCTTGGGGGCCCCAAAAAAAATTAAAGGAAAAAAGGGTTTGCGTTATTAAGTTTGTTATGAATAAAAATCATTTTAAGTTAGAGCTTAATAATTATTTCACTATTAATATACTCCTTCTTAACAATTACTTTGATAAAATACCTATTTTGTTATGTGCAAATGGCTTTAGATACCTATTAGGTCCATAAAGGTAAAGGTAAAAAGGTAAAGGACCCCTGGATGGTTAAGTCCAGTCAAAGGCAACTATGGGGTTGTGGCACTCATCTCACTTTCAGGCCAAGGGAGCCGGCGTTTGTCCACAGACAGCTTTCTGGGTCATGTGGCCAGCATGACCAAACCGCTTCTGGTGCAATGGGACACCGTGATGGAAGCCAGAGCACATGGAAACACTGTTTACCTTCCCGCCACAGTGGTACCTATTTATCTACTTGCACTAGAGTGCTTTCGAACTGCTAGGTTGGCAGGAGCTGGGACAGAGCAATGGGAGCTCACCCCGTCTTGGGGATTCAAACTGCCGACCTTCTGATCGCAAGCCCAAGAGGCTCAGTGGTTTAGACCACAGCGCCACCCGCATCCATAAATTAAGTCCATAAATTAGCATATAGCATATTCAACACAAAAAACAGCGACAATTTGTTGTTGTCAAAGGACAGCTAGACATATAAAGGGCCCCATTACCTTCAGTAGCTTAGGGCCTCATCAAACCTAAATCCAGCCCTGCAGAAACCTGATCATCTGATTTGTAAACTCTTCCCTTAAATCCCAGATGGTGGATTATATCACTACCAACTCGGGAATAAATATTTTTCAAGAAATTTACTGCAAGGACTTCAGTAGCAAACTGTCATAACAGATTAATAAATGAGCAATTTTACCTTCATCTGCAATTATGAGCAATTAGAGAAATTATCTAAGATGCTTAAGTGAGCCTTACCATTCTTATTTCTTGAATTCAATTGAATATAATTTTCAAACCTTTATTTAGGGTGAATCAGAATGATTAGAGTACTCAATCACATTTTCAGTCATAGTTTCCTGTAACTTCAAGGATTGATTTCTCCCATAGATCATTGCTCCTTTGTTCCTAATGGAATTCAACTTATCTGTGCTTTACTTTCTAAACGTTTTGAGTGATGCAAATAGTCCTGAAGGCAAGGTGTTCCTGCTGATTGTTATATTTTTGAATGCAGCATTCTTATGGTTCAGTCCTATACATGCCTATTGAATTCAGTGGGGCTCACTCCCAGGTAAGTGGGCATACATTTCCAAGGGTATAGGACACTCAGTGGGTATAGGATTGGTACTTGCATAAGATTGTGCTGTGAAAAACTGATCAAGTAGCAAGCTTGAATTAACAAAAGCAATGACCCTATCTGTACTTCACATTCTCATACCACTTAAACGGTCATGGCTTCCCCCCAAAGAATCCTGGGAACTGTAGTTTGCTAAGGGTGCCAATAATTGTTAGGAGACCCCTGTTCCCAGGGAACTCTGGGAATTGTAGCTCTGTGGAGGAAAACTCCAGGGAGGTGAAATGAGGGGTGATGTCTGTCACCCCTGCCTTTGTGACAGTAGCCCACGCAGGACAAAGATGAGGTAAGTTCAAATGGATCCTTATGACCATTCCGACGGACTGCAGGAGTGCTTCCTTTAGTTTTTGGGCTCCTCCAACTACAGCACATTCTGCGAAGATCTGGCTTTCCAATGCAGTTGTGAAATCACTCAACAAAAGTCATGTTAAGCATGTAATGTTTCTAACAGAGCAAGTGACCAGCTTCCATCCAGACTCTCCTGTTAACCTAAGAAAAGTGTGCCATCTCGTGGAGGACAAAGAGCCTCAGCCTTCTGATTTATTCTGTCGCATGCCTCATTTGATCTGCTTGCCCCCAGGTTAACATTTAATTATGTTGCGCAAAATGCATTGAGAATAATTGCAGGTTGCGGGTATCAGTCAACATTAAAATCCTTTCGAGGGAATTTATTTTTATAACCTTGCCTATTAGAAAAAAGTACAGAACTCAGCACAGAACTTGACAGCACTGACAGACCTCCTCTAAGCAGCGATAAAGTGTCAAAGTCACACTCCCTTTCCATGTGGATTTGAAGAATATATATTTGGGGATGTAATGCCTAAAGAACAAGGTTTTCAGTAGGATATTTATTTTTAAGAGCACAAAAAGCTGCCTTTCCCCCAGGCCAGATAGTTGGACTACCTAGCACAGCATACAGTGACTGGTGGATGTTGTCTGGGACAAGGAAAGGGCTGAACTATAGCTCCCCCCATCCACAACTACTGACCACGCTAAGTGAGATGGGTGGGAGTTGGAGTGCAACAACATCTGAGGGTTCTCCATCCCTGATCTAGGGCTTTAATCTTCTCTAGCCCTTTCTAGTCTCAGGCCACACCTGGAATCCTGTGTCCAGTTCTGGGCTCCACAATTTAAGAAGGATATACAAGCTGGAACGTGCGTGGAGGAGGGCAACCAAGGCCTACTAGTAACAGTTGAGGGAGTTGGGCATCTTCAGCCTGGATAAGAGGAGACTGAGAGGAGATACGATGATAGCCATCTTCAAATATCAGATGGAAGGTGGTAGCAGATGATGGGAATGACCTGTGCCTTAGACCAGCCTAGGTAGACAAATAATCTGACTTTGTGTATGCTGTGTTCCTATGAAATAGGATTAGGTCTTCACCTGGTATGCCCTAAATGTCACTGTCACCTACCCACTGGTAATACTCAGCTATAAAACTCAGAATGTCTCAAGCTCCAGGGTTTGAACTACAGTGAATTTTGACCTGATGACCTGAGGGATTTTAGGCTGGGGACAAAACTGTGCGCCTTTACCTGCAGCTCTGGCAAAAGGAGAGAATTGTGTGGAAACCAGGCAATGGAGAAGGGGATTGTTGTTTTGGTTTGGTTTGGTTTGGTTTGTGAATGTATTTTGTGTTTATATCTCGTATTTTTATGTTGTAAACTGCTCTGAGATCTATGAGATGAGGGATGGTATACAAAATTAACTAATAATAATAATACAGTGGTACCTTGGGTTACAGACGCTTCAGGTTACAGACACTTCAGGTTACAAACTCTGCTAACCCAGAAATAGTACCTTGGGTTAAGAACTTCGCTTCAGGATGAGAACAGAAATTGTGTGGCGGCAGCGCAGCAGCAGCAGGAGGCCCCATTAGATAAAGTGGTACCTCAGGTTAAGAACAGTTTCAGGTTAAGAACCGACCTCCAGAACAAATTAAGTACTTAACCTGAGGTACTACTGTAATACTGCACAGCAAAGTGAAGGTAAGAAGATGAATTGGGAATGTTTGGTGTGTGAGGATTTTTATTTTTATTTTACTTGCAAATGTATGATCAGGAGTTGATCTTGGTGTGAGAAAAAAAGGAGGCAGCCTTGTTTTCATTCCCATCAGTTCTCACCAGCCAGCGCCACTGTAGGAGGCATTCCTCAGAGCACAGCACTGATAATGATGTGCCTTTTCCTGACTATGAGCTATTGTGTACTGTGCGGAAAGGGAGATCGGCAGAGATTGTTTTCTGCAGTAGGTTTCCTGAGGACAAAAAGAGACACTGTTCCAATTTCTCTCTCCCAAGCCTTCAGCTTGGGAGGGTTAGGTTTAGAATTTGGAACTTTTTAACAGCTGGAGAAGTTGGGGTGAGACTTCAGTTTTCAACTTGGAAAAACCTTAAACCTTTCAATTTATGCTTTCCAAGTACTTAGGCTGTATACACACTAGTGGTTAACCTGACATTCCCACTGCTGGTTTTCGAGTCGATGTAAACAGATGTTAGCCAAGATCCACACGTATCTCAAAGTTTCTGCATTCTGACGTGGTTCCTCCCCAAAATAGGTTCATTCTGATTTGAAAACTGTCTGCTTCATCAGTGTGTGGTGAATCCCAGGTGTGTACAAAGGAAATGTTTGCTCCTAAATCTCTGGCATCAGCAGGGTGTGTGTAATCCCATGTCCTACCTTCCTACCTGCACTTTGGGATGATTTCACTTCCTGCGCTCTGTTCACCTGCACTCCCCCCCATCCTTGCTGTGAGAGCACCAAAGGACATATAGTCATTCCTTGGTGACACATGCGGTATGACTGTTTCGATCCTTATTTTCTCCCCCCCCCCCCCAAGATCAGAAGCATGAAGTCTTAAGAGGGATGGGCTTAGACTGAAGTGAGACTGAGCAACAGGAGGAGCTCCCCACTCACACTTCATAAACACAAGATGAGCCTGGTGGGTTCTCACAGGGGCAGCCAGATGCCCCTAGTAAACCCACAAGCAGGATTCGAGCACAAGAGCACTCTCCCCTCTTCTGGTTTCCAGCAACTGGTATTCAGAAGCATCTCAGCCTCCAACTGTTGAGGCAGAGGATAGCCATCATAGCTAATGACCACCAATAGTCCTCTCCTCCATGAAATTGTCTTCGCCTCTTTTGAAGCCATCTAGGTTGATGGCCATCAATGCCTCCTGCATGAGGAAATTTCATCATTTAACTATGCACTGTGTGAAGAAGACAAGGCTAGCATCACAAGAGCACAAGGCAAGGATCTGTGGGGTGTCAAATGATGATGATGATGATGATGCGAGCAGAGTGGTGCAGCGGAAGCGTGCTGGGCCCATAACCCTGTTGTTGGGATACTGCTGGGAAGAGGGGGCATCAGGCAGGCATCAGGCAGGCCGCCAGCTGGCTCCAGCCACCGGCCGGCAGCCAGTCTCCCTTGGAGCAGCATCAAACAGCGACATGAGCCTCAGATACATTTAGAGACCCGTGCACACTCTATCATCAGAGTGTGTAAATCATGACACAGCAGATGAGGCGGACAGAGAGAGGTGCAAGCATAATGTACAGCATTTTATTCAGCATAGTTCAGGAACGAAGGAAAACATGTCTGCTTTCCTTCGTCTCCAGCAAAAAACAGCAGTATAGCAAAAGCAACATACAACGGAAGTTCCCAGCAGACTGTGCTGGAGTAAACAGGAATGTGATACACAACAGTCATGCCTGACCCTTTTAAGGTGGAATGGAACTATATCCTAACATGGGGAACCAGGTTTCTTATTCCTAGACTTGATCAAATATATATTAGTGGGTACCACAAACCAAAGGCATTGCTACCTGTCCACCAGGTGATGTACATCCTTTGCCCTTACAAAATGTGGTTCTTTTTTGGGGGGGTGTTATTGGGTTGGTGTTTTTTATTTTGATTATATATTTTGTGGTTTTATATTTTGAAATCATTTTTATTTGATTTTACAAATGTAAATTAATTACAATACCAAATACATATCTATAAAATGAGATTTCTCAGAATCTCGAGACTTCACCCCATCCCCTCCATGGGTCCTATTGTCAACATTTCCAACTGCATGTTATTTCATAGTCTACGTTTTACATCTAACTATATTGACCATAGCGTTTGTTACATTACAAGTGAAATTAAAATCCTGCTAATGTTTTCATCTGTTTACAGTGGTCTCTTAAACAAATTATAATGGTTTTATATCTTGATTTTGTTCTGTGAACTGCCCTGAGACCTCCGGGTATAGGGCAGTATATAAAATCTAACAGCAGCAGCAGCAACAACAACAGGTAAAGGTACCCCTGCCGGTACGGGCCAGTCTTGACAGACTCTAGGGTTGTGCGCCCATCTCACTCAAGAGACCGGGGGCCAGCGCTGTCCGCAGACACTTCCGGGTCACGTGGCCAGCGTGACGAAGCTGCTCTGGCGAGCCAGAGCCGCACACGGAAACGCCGTTTACCTTCCCGCTAGTAAGCGGTCCCTATTTATCTACTTGCACCCGGGAGTGCTTTCGAACTGCTAGGTTGGCAGGCGCTGGGACCGAACAACGGGAGCGCACCCCGCCGCAGGGATTCGAACCGCCAACCTTTCGATCGGCAAGCTCTAGGCGCTGAGGCTTTTACCCACAGCACCACCCGCGTCCCAGTTGCAGCAACAACAACTATACCTTTAAAATACATTCCAATCTTATTCTCTTTGCCAAAGAATTCTGGACCCTATAGTTTACTCCTCAATGTTACAATTCCAGCAACCCTAAACAAACTGTACTGCCCAGAATTCTTTGAGGGAAAGACTGTGCTCCAAAGGTACAGTGCACACACAGCCCCATACTACTGGTGCCAGCATACCTTCCTTTACCTATTTGTTGTGGATCAAAACAGAAATCCTGCTTACAGCATGAGTGGGCAAAAGGCAACTGGCAAAATCAGCACCAGATGCCACATCTCTCTGCTTTACAGCTTTGCAAGGGACAAGCATCATATCTAGAACGGCAGCCAAGAATCCAAAACACTGTCTACACAGACGAGCAGAAAAATAAACCCTTTGACACTTGCTTCAACATCTCACAATGTCTTCTGGATCTTTGTCTTGGCCATCAGCAATAACTGGAATGTTCCAAACATTGCCTTTGTCCTGGTCTTCGTAGCTAGCAAAACACTATCTTGTTTTGAATACCTGCTGAACTTAAGTCTAGAGCGTACGCCAGCAGCCTGAATCTTTTTTTATCAAGGTGTTAATTCGAAACAGCTCCCAAATCTGTAACAGCCACTCAGAGGAATGGTGGCCAAGGGATCAAGGCGTAACCCCTCAACAAGCTTGAAAAATCATCCCCTAGAATGTTAGGCTAGAAGCTGTTTCTCTGCTTCTGAGGTGATAAGTTCTGCACTGTGAGTCATTTTCACATGGGTGCATGAGGGGCTGGTGCCACATTTGATGCCAATAGTGCATCCTGCATGATGCCATAGCGCTTCACCAGATGCACTCCATACATTCACAACAAACCCTCCATCTCTTTGCTCTCTCTGGCTAGATTCCCCAACTTTCCCAGCCTTCCAAACCCCTTAGCAACAGTTGCCGTGCGCGCCCAAAACTGCCTCACCCGTGACAACTTAACATTTGCTAATCTCCTGCTTTCCTCAGGCTAAACTAGCCTCATGAAATATGTGAAATCCAAAACAGAAACATTAAACAAACATCTCATCGCAAACTCGCATGGATAAACATAGATCATCTGCCACACTTGAATTTCCCACAATGCCCCAGAGCAATGCTAAGACAGGAGGAGGACTGTGAATTTTAAAAAGATGGGTAGATCCAGCTGCTTGGTGTTGCTTGGAGTCCCTGAGCAGGAAAATAAAATAAATATAGGGGGAACAGGGGACAGACACCAGCAGTGGGGGCAGGCTTGTAGCCCTTGGCAGTTGCCTAAGGATTGCAAATGTCGAATCAGTGTCTGATATAATAAAGCCACATGGTTGTCATCTTTTGGAAGCGTGGCAGGGCTCCTATGCCTCTTGATAAATTAGTAACTGCATCACAGGAAGCAGTTTTAACAGGCCCAGATTTTCCCAGTATGACAATGCAGTGATGAGGACAAGCCGCATCTTTTAAATTTCTGAATGCCACCCCACTAGTAGAGTCACAGGTTTACTGTCACAGAAACATACACACACTGATCTCCATATAGAAGAGCTGTAACTGTTCCCTGACTATTTGAATCAGCTATAGAGTCAGCAAGGTATCTTTTTACATTTTTATTTTATGCTTCCACTCATAAAACAAGCAAAACATATCAAGAAGACTGAAGACTCTTATCCAAATGGGGAGAAGCCTTTCTTTGTAAAATGTAGTGACATTTCAGGGGGTGGATGGGAACAGGGCAAGCATTCCTCACCAGCCAAGCAATCCTTAAAACGTCACATCTTACTTGCCAATGTGGTGAACTAAATTTAAGCTTGGGTGAATGTTGAGAAACTGAGATTCATACCTCTCTCCTTCTGGATAGCTATGCATAGGACTGCACTCAAACAGAGCAATTCTAAGAAGGATCAGGAACTACTGCCACATCTAAAAGCCTGCCAGATCATTCTGGCTGGGGCAAAAACTGTGGTTAGTCTTGCCAAATTGTCCATCTTGCCAAGTTCTCTGTGGGCACAGCAGGGGCGTCTTCAGTTGTAGACAGTCCCACCCCCCACCCCCCAATGACAGACGAGTCCTTCTATCATATCCTTACCCCCCTCCGTCAGGCAACATCAGAGCATCAGGATTACTCTCCAGAACACATTTTTGCAATATCATCTTGAATTTACCAACGAGCAAGCCTTATTGCAACCTGAGATGCTGCTCCAGCTTTCCTTACCTGTTTCATTTATGAAAGGAAGAGCCCACCCCAGGTAACCCTTTGAATATTGCGAAGAAACTAGAAAACCGCTACTCCTTCCATACGACAAAAATGAATAAGGTATGCTATAAATTAACTAATCAGCCCATCGGTAAATAAGCAGATTTATCTAAACTCATTAAAAAAGCTATAAAGAAAATGTTTGATCAGACAGAACAAAAATGATTAGCTTGCTCTTGGATTTGGTGCCGTTGAATTAATTTTACATGAATAATGATAAAAGAAAATAGAAGTTCAAATTGATTTTTGAGATTATGCCAAGAGTGTCAGACTACTGAACTTTTTAAAATATGTGAATTACTTTCAAAACGAGTACCAAAGCTACTCAGATCATACCAAATTATTTAATGCATTCAAGAAGTGGGCACACAATTGGCATGTTCTCTCATCTGGGTTTCATTATCACAAGGCGAAAGCTACTGTTTTCTACTCTGGAGAAAATTAGTTACGCCTTTCCTATGGCATTAACACAATCCCGTTATGTTCTAGTGAGCTTCAGCCATCTTCTATCATCACAAATGTTTCATTATATAGAAGAATGAAATGTTCATTCTTTATTCTTTATTCTTTATTTTTAAATATATTTTTATTGGGTTGTACATAACAAATTTGAATTCAAACATTACACATCAACATAATCATTTAGGATTCCCTGAGTCCTTTGATTCCCCTCCGCCCTTCCATGGTTTTCATTATCAATCTTTTTTTCCAACTGCCTCCCTTATTTCCTCTATTTTTTTAAACAAATAACCCATTTTTACCATTAGTTCTTTGTATATTACAAGCATTACTCAAATCCTGCCAAAGTTTTTAGTCGTTTACAGTGTTCTCTTAAGTATATTGTAAATTTGTCCCATTCCATCTTAAAGTTCTTGTCTTCCTGGTTTCTGATTTTCCCAGTCAATTTCACCATTTCGGCATGGTCCATCATCTTCATCAGCCATTCGTCTCTGGTCAGAACTTTATCTTCTTTCCATCTCTGGGCCACTAGTATTTGCGCTGCTGTTGTTGTGTACAAAAATAGTCATTTCTGCTCCTTCAGAATCTCTGCAGCTAAAATACCTAGTAGAAAAGCCTCTGGTTTTTCCCCAACCCCCTTTTTCCAACTCATTGTAAATCATTTCCCACAATGCGTTTGTTATCTTGCACGTCCACCACATGTGCTGGAACGTAAAGTTCATTCTTTATAAGCCCTATTCAATCATTCCCTCTCATGCAATTCAAATTGTCAGGGGGAGGGGGTGTCAAACTTTGGTCCTGCCCCTCCATTGTGTTCTCAGAGGCCTGTCTCTGCAGGTCTCCATGTATTCAAGCTGAACTTCTGCAATGGGGATGCTCTACTTGTGTTTGATCTCTGAATAGCTCAGAATCCTACATGGGTTCTTAACTCTGATTCTAGAACCCTGAATTATCAGGCTGGTGTGAGGGTGACCCAATTAGAAAGAGGACTAAGGACTGCGAAGATTTGAGTTTGGCTCATAGTAGCTCATTATTTTCTGAATTGAAGGGCATTTATTATTTCTTCCCCAATTCCAGATTTTGACACTTTCACTAATTATTACCACACATGCATTCATTAGGCAGCACCTTTTTGCTTTATTATCTTGGGAATCAGTTTTGGCACTATTCAGAATTATGAGAAAGTCATAGACCAACTTGCTCCTTCACAAGTTCAAGCTTAATTTTTACAGATGTTCCTACTTTTAAATAGATACACGTTAGGAGACTTGGGGACCTATTTATCAGCTGCTCTTATCTTCTTTGGTGTGACTTAACAAGCTTCTAAGTAGTTAAAGGATTGTGACCATATGCTGGTTTGCGACAGAAGTTTGCAAAGCTCATATTTCTTGTTTCTCTTACCATCAAAATATGCGTTAACATCTGGAGATTATGGTATTGTGGCAGACGGGATAAATACTGTAACACAAAAAATGCATGTGAATAGCTGATTTTGTATTTCTCAATTAAGGCTGCGTTTTAAACTCTTAGCAACACTTTTTGTATAAATGTTTTAGATTATAATAAAGTTTTGCCTTTCCTGGTGCAGTGATATCTTCTGCTCACTGTAGATTACAATTTTGTCTTGTTTATGTGCTGGCACTAAAATAACTGCAGCTGGTGTGATGCTGATATGCTAACAGCTACCCAAGACAACAGCGATTCCCATAACTTCTGGCTTAAATATTTCAGCTGTTATTTTTCCCAGTTCCAAGAAGTGCAAACTTTAATCGATAATAAACTAATAACAGATCAATCTATTAATAGATTAAGAAGTGACATGGTAGAAATGTATAGAATTCTGCATGCTGTGGAGAAGGTGGATACAGAAAAGTTTTTCTCCCTCATAACACTAGGGACTCAGCTATACATCTGCAAATATAACGTTTTGAGTGTGTTTTAAGCGCATAACGCAAATGTAACACTAGATGGCGATGGTAAGCTAATGGGAAATTCCATATATATTTTAAAGCATTGGGGTTTGTTTAAAAAAAAATCATTTTCACAGCGATTTTTAAAAATGTCTAGATTCAGACTTCCCAGTAGTGATGTATGGAAGTGAAAGCTGGACCATAAAGAAGGCTGATCGCCAAAGAATTGATGTGTTTGAATTATGGTGCTGGAGGAGACTCTTGAGAGAGCCATGGACTGCAAGAAGATCAAACTGATCCATTCTTAAGGAAATCAGCCCTGAGTGCTCACTGGAAGGACAGATCGTGAAGCTGAGGCTCCAATACTTTGGCCACCTCATGAGAAGAGAAGACTCCCTGGAAAAGACCCTGATGTTGGGAAAGATGGAGGGCACAAGGAGAAGGGGATGACAGAGGATGAGATGGTTGGACAGTGTTTTCGAAGCTACCAGCTTGAGTTTGACCAAACTGCGGGAGGCAGTGGAAGACAGAAGTACCTGGCGTGCTCTGGTCCATGGGGTCATGAAGAGTCGGACACAACTAAACGACTAAACAACAACAGATTCAGCCTAAAACTTGTGGACATGCAATGAAGCTGAATGTTGGAAGATTTGGGACAGACAAAAGAAAGTCCTTCTTCACACAGCGCATAGCTAAACCACCAACTTAGATGGCTTTAAAGGGGAATTAGACAGATTCATGGAGGGTGAGGCTAAGAATGGCTACTATGCCATCCACAGTCAGAGGCAGTAAACCTCTGAATAGCTGGGAATCAAAAGTAAGAAGTGTAGTAGCTGGTAAGATGTTGCCAGTGTAGCACCATTGCTCTCCCAGCTTCCCAACATAATAGGTCACTAGCGCTTGTCAAGAGAGAGGGGAAGGGTGAGGCCCAGTGTGGTTCATGGCAATGGGAGCACATATATACATACATCATTTTATTTGCACGTCACCTTTCCATAGTTCAAACTATGCTCAAGGCAGCTCACACCATGAAAACAGTTCATAATTGCAACAGAGCAAAGGAAGTCATAAACAAAAAGTGAAACATCAAAAAACCACAACCAAATTGAAGAATCTCCACATGCCATATTTTCCCATGTATAAGACAACCTTTCTTCTCCTGAAACTTTTTAGTAATAAATTGGGGGTCGTCTTATACACAGGTTAATATGGTAAGTAACTGAGGCCTGCAGCCATGGTGGGAGCAGGGAACATGGCGAGAAGGCTGCTTGCTTGCTCTTCTGGGCTTAGGAAGAGTAATTTTGGGCTCCCCAGAATAGGGGTCGTCTTATACATGGGGTCATGTTATACACGGAAAAATACGGTAATTTGTAAGATCTAAAATAAAGATACAAAAAAATAGTATCAATAACAGCAACTCTCCCTCAACAACACCCCCAATCCAATCCAAAAGCATTGGATTGACTATGCCATCACATGCCACACCAGATCAAGCCCTCTGTGCCTCACTCCTCTCTCCCAGTAAGCCCCAGTTGGGAAACTGGGAGAGCAACATTGCCCTACCTGTGCTGCCTCACTGGTTGCTATCACACTCAGGTCCTGCTTGTAAGCTTCCCACAGGTGTCTGGTTGGCCACTGTGAGAACAAGATGATTGACTAGATGGGTCATTGGCTCTTATTACATTCTTAAGTAAGTAAGAGATCCAATGTGGGCCTCCAGGCCTGTTTATCTGGCCCTTGAGCCTCTTTCCAGGCCCAAACCACATCCCTCACCAGTTCTGCTTTGCACCCTCCTTGAATGCTTTTGCATGGCTGGAATGCAAACCCTCCAAGTGCCCCTATTGTCCAGGGACAGATTTACAGAAGTCATACCAGTTTCTAATTTGATCCCAGAATGTCCCGCTTTTCCTTAGGACGTCCCTATTTTCATCAGAGGGTATGGAGTTATGTGATCCCCGAGCCAAGGAGATAAGTAACTATACAACTTTTAGAAGACATCTGAAGGCAGCCCTGTATAGGGAAGTATCTTTTTTTAATGTTTAATGTTTTATTATGTTTTTATATATGTTGGAAGCCACCTAGATTGGCTGAGGCAAACCAGTCAGGTGGGTGGGATATAAATACAGTGGTACCTTGGTTGTCGAACTTAATCCATGCTGGGAATCCATCTGATTCCTGGAACCATTCAAAAACCAAGGCGCGGATTCTGATTGGCTGCAGGAGTTTCCTGCACTCAGTCGGAAGCCACAGAAACAGCATCGGACATTTGGCTTCCAAAGAACGTTCAGAAACCAGAACACTTACTTTAGGGTTTTTGGCGTTCAGGAGTCAAAACGTATGAGTACCAAGGCATTCAAGAACCAAGGCACGACTGTAACAACATTATTATATTATGTAATAGGACGTTCCTATTTTCATTGGAGAAATGTTGGAGGGTATCAGAATGTGCTTACCTGGATGAGGCAGGTATGTGAGCATGTGTAGAAACTAGCCTCTCTCACAGAAGGTTGCCCAGTAAGGAATGCAGACCTTGAGCTGAAGAAAGCTCCCCAACCTACCCCGAAGGCTGGCAGTACTTCTGAATGTCTCGCGTCCCTAAAAGAGCTACTCTGAAATAAGCATTATGACAAGAGAAGCCTAAGTGGCATTTGAATCTTTCTTCACTGCGCAGCGATTCCTTTCGCCGCTTTCTATTATCTAGATAAAGCCGCACTTTAAATGAAATATGGGAATGACGAGACTGTGGAATGCGGATGGGACTTACCAGAGAGATTTGGAAGAAGAAAAAGGAAAAGGCTCCGTTCAGAATCTCAGTCTTTCTGCCATATCAAAGAGCAAAGCAGCAGGCCAGAGGGGGACTCTGCAGCTTCCATTTAAAACACAAGAAGTAAAAGAGCGCTTGAGGGGACACGGCGCTACCATAATATAAATAGCTTTGGCTGCCAGAAGCAAACAGATTGTGGCATATTTGCCATGCTCTCCCTTGTGTTTCTTTGAAACTTGCCACGATGTTCATTTCAAAGAGTCTGCCGGTTGCTAAAATAAATCCAACAGCCATTTTGTTGGGGGATAGGGTAAACATAAATGTAGAGAGGGTAGGGGAGAAGCAGTATTGATTTGTACAAAATTCGTGCATCTTATCTGCTTCTACGAGGCTTCATTTTAGAAACCGTAAGCTGGTCTCAGGTTATGGCTTGAAGGAACATAGGGCCATCACCTTGCTGAAGCTAAGCGGGTCTGGTCAGTGGCTGGCTGACCACAAAGGGAACTGCCTGCTTGCCACATGGGGTTCCATGGCAGATGGAAGGTAGGATATAAGTGCAACAAACAAACAAACAAACAAACAAACAAACAAACAAACCAAATAGCTCCCTACCATCATATCGACATCTGGTACCAGCTAGACCAAATGGGAACATCTTCTGGAGCTTCTGAGAAATGCTCAGAATCCAATGATTCATGAGACTCTGTAGGGATATTCACACGTTGTAAAACAGTCATGGCGATTGCTCTCTTAAATGCTCTGGTGGTGCCAATGGCACACAGATGGTACAGCCACAGCAGTATTGTCTCTTAATCATAATGGTTTCAACGGACTGTGAGGGAGTATGTTATATCTAGAGCTGCCAACCCATTTAAGGCCCAGTCCTACATGGGTCAAGATAATAGTTAATTATTCCTAATGCTAGGGTCCCAAGGGCCCAACTGTCCCCCTCACCCCAGTCATGGTCTGCCTTCTCTCATACTGACTGAGGCTCAGGTATGCTGCACGGCCAATGTAGAAAGATAGCTGAGGGACCATAGCTCTGTGGTCAAACACCTGCTTTCATGTAGAAGGTCCCAGGTTCAAGCCCTGTCATTACCAGTTAAAAAGGACTGGGTAGTGGGAAAGACCTCTGCTGACTTCCCTTCATTGAGAGATGTAACTAGAGATGCATGCTATTCAGGCCTCAGCTTGGCAACTTTACAAGGAGGCCTGCATGGACGTAAGAGGATTGTTCTCAGTTAGCTTTGACTTTGATAAGGTATTGATCAAAATATGCAAGCAGCCCAGCCCCTGGTCAAAAGAGCATAAAACCCTATTTGGTCTTAGATCAAGATAGATCAAATGTAAAAAATTATAGACCAATCTCTCTGCTTAATGTGGATTATAAATTTTTTGCTAATATATTGGCCGACAGGCTGAAGAAGGTTATGTCAGAATATATCCATAAGGACCAGGCAGGTTTTCTGCCTGGAAGACATATGAAAGATAATATTAGGAATATTGTAGATATTTTGGAAAAGTTGGAAGCAAGAAAAAATTGCAAAGCAATGTTAATGTTTATTGATGCGGAGAAGGCCTTTGATAACGTATCCTGGAGTTTTATGACATACAATTTAGAAAGTATTGGGGTTGGTCAAGAGTTTATAAATGGTATTAATGCGATCTATCATGAACAAAAAGCTAAAATCATAGTAAATAATATGGTATCAGAGGAAATTAGAATTGAGAAGGGTACCAGGCAAGGGTGCCCACTTTCCCCCCTTCTTTTTATTTCGGTCCTAGAGGTCTTGTTAAATATGATAAGGAAAGATGAACAAATTAAAGGTATAGTAGTAGGATCCAAACAGTATAAATTAAAAGCCTTTGTAGATGATTTGGTGTTGACATTAAAAGATCCAGACTCCAGTGCAGTAAAAGCACTGGAGACGATACAGGAGTTCGGACAGGTAGCAGGATTTAAGCTAAATAAGAGCAAAACCAAAGTATTAGAGAAAAATCTGGACAATGAGGAAAGGAAATCACTACAAGAAAAGACGGGCCTACTCTTTGTGAAAAAAGTTAAATATCTGGAGGTTAATCTGTTGGTGAAAAATTTGAATTTATATAAAGATAATTATGAGAAATTATGGAATGAAATTAAGAGAGTTTTAGAGATATGGTCGAATTTAAAATTGTCATTAATGGGCCGGATTTCTGTGGTTAAGAAAAATGTATTGCCAAAGATGTTGTTTTTGTTTCAAGCCCTCCCAATTATTGATAATGTGAAATGTTTTTAAAAATGCAGAAAGCTTTATCTAGATTTATCTGGCAGGGGAAAACACCCCAGAATTAAATATAAATTACTAACGGATTCAAAAGAAAGAGGGGGATTCTCCCTGCCAGATTTGAAGATTTATTTTGAAGCAGCAGCTCTTTGCTGGGTTAAGGAATGGATACAACTAGATGATGCTGATGTTTTAGACTTAGAGGGATTTGACAAACTGTTTGGATGGCATGCTTATTTATGGTATGGCAAGGTAAAGGCCCATAATGGTTTTAAAAATCAGGTAATTAGAAAATCTTTATATAATGTTTGGATAAAATATAAAGATCTCTTAGAGAGGAAAACACCCAATGGCTTTCGCCAATGGAGGCAAAGGCCCAGAAAAAATCAAACATGGAAACCAAGTGGTTGAGATACTCTGATCTGTTACTGGAAGATAAAGAAGGATATAAACCATTAAGGTTTAAGGATTAAAACCATTTGATCAAATTAAAGATAAAATAAATTGGCTACATTACCACCAGATTAATGAACTGTATAAATTAGATAAGAAAAATGGTTTTGCCTCAGAAAAAACTAAGCTGGAAACAGAGCTGTTGGACTCTAAAGTTAAAAATCTGTCTAAAATGTATAATTTATTGTTGGAATGGCAAACAAAGGATGAACAAGTTAAATCTGTGATGATAGACTGGGCAAGAGATGTGGGACATAATATAATGTTTGAAGACTGGGAAAGGTTGTGAAGGAAAGGGATCAAGTTCACTGTATGTACGGTGTTAAAGGAAAATATTATGAAAATGATGTATAGATGGTACTTGACTCCTTTAAAACTAGCAAAGATATATCATAATAGTGACAATCTATGCTGGAAATGTAAAGAAAAAGAGGGTACCTTTTATCATATGTGGTGGACCTGTCCCAAGGTGAAAGACTTCTGGGAGAAGATTTATAATGAATTGGAAAAAATGTTGAAATATACATTTATTAAGAAACCAGAGGCCTTTCTTCTTGGAATAGTAGGTTTGGAATCGCAAGAAAAAGATGTTAGATTGTTTTTGTATGCCACAACTGCAGCTAGAATTTTGTTAGCTAAGAATTGGAAATCACAAGAAGTCCCGACAGTGGAGGAATGGCAGATGAAGATGATGGACTTTTCGGAGCTAGCCGACCTGACTGGAAGAGTCCACGACCAGAAGGAGGAGGAGTACCAGGAGGAATGGATGAAATTCAAAGACTATTTAGTTAAATATGCTAAGATAACTTAATTGGAAAAACTTGCAAATACCAGATAGGCTTAGGATTTAATTATGTGATGTTAGAGAAGAATATGAAAACAAAGTAAGATGTTAAGTGATTAAGTTAATTTTATGAGAAAATTGGTTTTGGAAAACTGTTACAATGATATACATTGAAATTCAGCCAGGGGGATTTGAGGAAGTCACTTAACAATTGGATCAAGTACAGTTAAGATGTATGGAAAAAATAAAAATAAAGCCCTATTTGGTCTTGTTTAGGATGATCTTCCCTTGAACCTTGTTCAAGACACGTTTTACAAGGCTTTCCAACCACCCACCCCCTGCTACAGAGTTTGCTTAGCAAATTGCCCTGACTCGCCGCTAAACTCTTCCCTCTTTTAAACAAACAAACAAATTAAATCACCAGTCCTAATATACTAGAAATGTGCGCCAAAGTTCAACTTCTCCTTTAATGGGGATGCAGTGTAAATAAAAGATGGCCTTCGGCTCCTTTGCATAGCCCAGCTGTTAACTAATGTGAGAGATTAAAATGTGTTTAGGGGCGCTGAGCAAACACCAGATTAAATGCTGCTATGCTGTCCGTTGAAAGTCTTTTCAGCAGCGAGGTGCTTCCGCTGTTGCTTTGACAAGGTTCTCTTTGGGTCAGAGGCCAGACTTCATTTAGCGATCCCCAGGCAGAAGGTTTCCAAGCAACTGGAAATGGATGTCTTCACACTGGGTTCTTACATAAAAGGGCATGTAAAGATGAAAACTTGGGACTCGCACTGGAGATTTTCACTTCTGTGTTCAATAATATTGTTGTTACCACTTTTAGTGACACTAAATGCTTGCTGCTGGGTTTCAGTACTTGTTAGCATATGATGATGATGATGATGATGATGATGATGATGATGATGATGAGATGGGGCTCATCAACCTGGGAAGGTTGCCCATTCTAGGAGAAGGAAGACTCTGATCCTATATGTCCACTGCCTTGTGCTCTTGGGCAACATGCGTTCAATGTCTCTCATCCCATAGTTAGCCCACTTTCTTCTCCATACCCTCCAACATTCCTCAGATGAAAATAGGGGCATTTCTCACTCCCCAACAATTGGCCCACCTTGACCACCCTTTTTTTGCCCCTGCCTCCAGCAGAGCATTTCCTATCAGAAGATGGACAAGTCTCACCAGCACTATACCAATGGGGAACAGAACACATGCCCTCCACCGTCCAGAGAAATCCGGACTTCAATCCCAATGTTATTTTATTTTCTTCTTCTAAATCGTTTTGTAAATCTTCTAATTTACAAAAAAGAAAAACACACACACCCATAAAAAGAAATTTAGAAAGGGGCAAGATTACTGTATTTTTTGCTCTATAAGACGCACCAGACCACAAGACGCACCTAGTTTTTGGAGGAGGAAAACAAGAAAAAAAATATTCTGAATCCCAGAAGCCAGAACAGCAAGAGGGATCGTAGCGATCCCTCTTGCTGTTCTGGCTTCTGGGATAGCTGCGCAGCCTGCATTCGCTCCATAAGACGCACACACATTTCCCCTTACTTTTTAGGAGGGAAAAAGTGAGTCTTATAGAGCAAAAAATATGGTAGTTGTAGTTTCACAAAGCATGAAAAAGATCAAGAGGGCCCTGCCCTCTGCCTGCATCTCAAAACCGGTGCATCATGTGGAGCTGGGCCATGGCAGCAGCTTCTCCTCACCCGCTAAACAGCATCCACTATGAGCTGCCCAAGGGAGGAGGCCTGCAGTGGAAGCCATGGAGAGGCCATGGAGAGGCCACAGAATGTTCCCTTGCCACCGCTGCTAGGGGAGAAGTGCTGGCTCATCCTCTTCTCCAAGCTCGGCAGCGGTGGCAGCACTGGTGAGGGAAATAGAGACATTCTGGGATGAAATCAGAAGCCAGGATGGTTTTCGTAGTTGCGTGGCAAGACCCTCAAGCCAACCCCCCATTAGGGCAAATAAATTCACACAGACACAGATATTTTGTTTAAGGTTTCTGGGCAAAATTTTGGCCACAACTTTATTGATTATAGGAATGAGAGCAGTATTGGCTTAGGCATTCGCAAGACTATAGCTGACTTCTGCCCCCTTTGCAAGAAGTCTGTAAGGGTAAACCACTGAAAGGGAAATTGCTTCGGGGGAACCCGCCTGCATCTCCCCTGGTGTTCCCAGAGGCCTGGCATGGCCCTCACCCTCAAGCAGACTTCGGACAGGAACCTTTAATGGAATACCTTTGAAAATGGAGGGGCAGGCAAAGGCTGACCTTCCTTCCCCCATTCACCATAAGCCAATGCCTAACTGCCACACAAGCCAATTGCTCACTGCCAATACCCTCACTCGCACAACAAATCTAATAAACTTTTTACAGTTCCAGTGAGCCATACATCACTACCACCATCCGACAGGGGCACACCATCCACCCTAAACAGGGCCACATTTCTGAAAGTAATTGATGGGTGTGGAATCAGCACTGCCACCCAAAGCAAGCACCCTCCGAGAAGCAGTGCGATCAACACACCTTCTGGCTCTGTCTGTAGCAGCTGGGCATGAACTCTTGCGCCATGTGCGCCTTGCCAGGAGCTGTGACCAAAAAATGGTCGTGGCAGGAAGGACCTTCGCTAGCTCCTCCAAGTCTTTGACAATTCGAGTCCGCAAGTCCAAGCTCATAAAACCAGGCAAATCATTTTCACATTGGAGGGGATGCTGCCAAGTCACTTGCAGTCTTTTTTCTGGATTCAAGCAGCAATACTTCTTGGGGAAAGCAGGATAAGAAAAGCAGGGGCAGAGCAAGGTGGGGGCAGGGGCAGAACAAGGTAAAAAAAATTAAAATTTCAATGTGGAGAGGGGTGACAAGAAATTTTTCTCACCTGACCTTGCTACACCACTGAAGAAAAGTGGAGGTTATTATTATTTCTCTTTTTTACTGTGCCTGCTTTCTTGCTCAGAGATGACAGCTAAACATGCAACAACAGCAAGAGGGAAGAGCAGGAGAAGGGCCAGGAGACTTCTGTAATAGTTGGCAGTGGGCCCCTTACTGGAGTGTGGCCCTCGATCATGCCAGCCTTTGCTACCAGTCCTTTCCTTCTTGGTGGGGCTGATAGTGGATACTTGTACCTGTCTAAGCAGCTGCCGCATGAAGTTTTCTCAATGTGTGCTATTGCTTTTCTTCACTGCTGTGACATCACATCCTGCTTTGGGAGGGGAAGCAGCTCAGGGGTAGAGCCACTACTTCGCATTCAGATGGTCCCAGGTTCAATCCTCTGAAAGAGACTCCTGCCTGAACCCCTGCTTTCATATGTGGTGGACCTGTAAAAGAGTAAAAAGAGTATTGGGAAATAATTTATAATGAATTGAAAAAAATGTTTAAAAGCACTTTTCAAAAAAACAACAACACCCAGAGTCCTTTCTGTTAGGGATAATTCCCAGGTGTCAAAAAAGGGTTATTTATGTACAGTGGTACCTCGGGTTAAGAACTTAATTCGTTCTGGAGGCCAGTTCTTAACCTGAAACTGTTCTTAACCTGAGGTACCACTTTAGCTAATGGGCCTCCTGCTACCGCCCAATTTCTGTTCTCATCCTGAAGTAAAATTCTTAACCCGAGGTACTATTTCTGGGTTAGCGGAGTCTGTAACCTGAAGCATCTGTAACCCGAGGTACCACTGTATGCCACTACTGCGGCCCGTGTTTTGTTAGCCCAAAAATGGAAAACGAGCGAGGTCTCAACCAAAGAAGAATGGCAACTTAAACTGATGGAATATGCACAGTGTGCGGACCCAACGTATTTAATAAGAGAACAAAAAGAACATACGCTTAAAGAAGATTGGAAAAGGTTTATTGAAGTATGGGGGGAAATTGTGTACATTTGAAAACATTGGCAGCATTAAGATAAATTCAGATGTCAATGCACTGCAACTCCCAGGAGCCTCAGCCAAGGATGATGAAAGTTCAGCCACATCTGGAGGGCCAGAGATTTTCCTAGCAGTTCTGTGGAGAATCCTGATTGAGATGAACCAAAGCTCTGACTCAGTAAGGCAGCTTCCTTCATACTGATGCTTAGCACATGTTGTAGGGAGCCCTGTGCAGAGAGAAAATGAGCCCTCCAGAAAATAAAGGAGTGAAACCTCCTTTATATGGGCTTCTTAATTAGTTTTTAAACAAGTGCATTCTTCCTACTCATTGTGAGCACTAAAATTTAGGGAGTTTACAAAGTTCCAGACAACAGACAAATAATTCATTCTCTTCCCCATGGTCTTGTCTCACCAGAGTGCACTTTAAGGTGACTTCTTGTCAGAGGGATAAGATAAATTTTGCTGCAGTCATTTGTTCTCCGGCATCCTGAATGACAAAGGGCAACTCATGTTTTCCAGCTAAACAAAACTGCTGAAGTTCAGGAAATGCGACGTATTCATTGTGAATTATAACATGTTTGTGAAATCCAGTTGTTACAGAGGTTTTCAGTAAATTGCAAAAAAAAAATTATTTGGGTGGTCTGAGCAGGAATATCCCCTCCCCTAAAATTATAATTATTATAATTATTATATATTTATTTACTTTCTCCCCACCTTTCTCCCTGATTTGTAAGGCAACTTACAAATAAAAACAAGAACTGCTAAAAACAGAAAAACTGATCATTAAAATACAATTAAATATTGATAGAATTAAACTACATACATATATAAACCATTTAAAACATACCAATGTATTATTATTGCTCAAAATGATTCCACACCAGCCATTTTAAAGGAGATGTGCATTTTCCAAATCTTAATTTCAACTAGCTTTAGTAATTGAGTTTGGGTTCATTCATTGGGGTCTGAATAGAGACAATGGGTTTCCTGTCCTGCCACATACGTTAAAACATTTAGCTAGGCTAAAATGATTGTGTTAGCACCTATTACTGCTATTATTGAATATTCTCTATGGCTAGACACCAAGGCTGCTGTCCCATATGCACTTTCCTGGGCTGTATACACTCTATACATTTAAAGCACATTTAAAGTGCATGGCTTCCTCCCAAAGAAGTCTGGAAACTGTAGTTCACCCTTCATAGAGCTACAATTCCCAACACTCTTAACAAAGTACTGTTGGCTTTCCCATGGTAAGGACAAATTCAGATTTATTTGTTTTTTTTAAAAAAAGGTACTTCCGCGTAGTGCAAATTCATATGCAACCTGCGTGCTTTTACTTTGCTTTTCCATTTTGCAGCTTGGGAGAGCACAGGCTCTTTATTTCAGCCTTCTCTTTGTGTCCCCAGCACTCTACTCTGAAGTAGCATCATTTTCTCTTGGTTGATCAGCTCCATTTACGCCGTCCTCCCAGTAGGTTGTTCCCATCAGTAAGAGCTCTTGTGCTGTATAAAAGGCTTCAGTGACAGCAGTCCATAGTTTGTCTGGGAGAAAATTGGAACTTCAGAAGTATTATCTTGCCGGAACATATGCTTGTGCCTATTTTATCTCTCAAGTTCTTTCCCGTTTCTAGCTATTAAAGACAGGAGAATAGACACGTTCTTCATGGCAAGGACGGGACAAAAGAACCCATTGTTTTGGATGCATAACCTGTGAATCTTGCAAAGTGCCCTTCTAAATGCTGGGCTCCTCCACCCTCTTGCAATGGAGAAGTAGCTCAGCTGTTGGTGTTTTCCACTGGGCTTACTGTCAAAATAAAAATAAGAAGGCAAGATAGGAGATGAAATAGAATGGGAGGGAGGAAAGAAGGGATCATCCTTCTTTAATTTATAATTTCAAAAAGGATTATGTTAAATTCCCTTTCCTTTCTCGGTTTGCTAATGTTTATAGTTAATCTCACTTTCAGAATAGCTGGCATCTGCTGTAGCGTAATCCCTCTCTCGCGTTCTCTGCCCCCCCCTTTAAATAAAATATAGACATCCATTCTTGAAAGGTAGAAGATGGAACATTGTAGTTTTAATTCTTCTTCAGTTGCTTCCAAGGAAAGGTTTGTGCAAACAGTTGTAAGAAAGTGAAAGGCAGAGCAGCCATAATGCCTGCTGTTTGTATGCTGATGAAAACAGAGCAAGATGTAACTCTTCATAAATTCTGACATCTAGGATGGGGTAGGGAACCTTAGGCACACAAATTAGATGTCTCTACATATCTCTGCCTGGCCCTTGGGTTCCAGGCAGATAACATTCCCAATCCTTCCTTGAGATTGCCGGGATTGAACCTGTGATCTTCTGTATGCAAAGTATGTGCTTAGCCACTAAAATATGGCCACTTCTCACAATTAGCTTTTTTTTAAAAAAAAATGCATTTTATTTTGTTTTATGGTTTTATTGTTTTATGGTTTTATGGTTTTATTGTTTTATGTTTTATGGTTAAATGAGAGCATGAAAGAACACTGCATTCTCTCCTTAAATATCACATCCTGAACTTGCAGAGTACAGTTGTGGAGAACAGCAGAACCCACCCAGTCCTGCCTGCCACATCACCCATGAGCCAAAATCTAATATTGAAATGCTGTCGTTTCAGCAGAATGTCTAAATCCAAGATGAGTGCTGAAAGCATGCACAGAAAAGATCAAAAATGAAAAGAAGCAGCAGAGAAGGCGAGGCAGGTCAGACAAGATGTGTCCTTCCATGTTTGACATGTTCAAGGATGCCTTTAGCTACCACAAAGGGTGTGGACATTAGCAGTATTCCATCAAGCTATGTATGTGCTTAATGCAGGGACAAAAACAAGGCAGGTATTTTCTCTTCTTTCCGTTGCTTTGGAAAGGCCAGACTGGAAAAAGCTGAGAGAGGAGAGAGAGAGGATGTATATTAAGAAAAATGATCATGCAGACACACCCCAGAAATGTGAATGGTATTTTAGTGTCCTGCCAAAAAAAAAATGTGCAGCAACACCCAATGAACTCGTTCATTCACTCTTCTAACCAATGCCCAAATGAGTAAATCTTCTCTGAGAGTTTAATGTATAGCTCCTGAAAATGTTATGGTAACCTTAGAGCAGAGATAGAGAACCTGTGGCCATCTCGGTGTTGTTGAAACCCTACCATCCTTGACCTTGACCATTAGTCATGGTAGCCACAGGTTGCCCAACCCGGTGTTAGAGTGAGCACACTAAGCCACACATATTTCAAGTTCCACAAAGGACCAGCTTTTCCCCAGTAAGGCTGTGCAAAGGATTTGCTGCTCGTATTCTAGACTGTATGGTTTGTATTTGTACATATGCACATACAGTTGAAATACATAGCTTCAAGCATTTACATATACCTCTGCAATTGGTTTCAGGCTTCTGGAAGACCCAAATCATTACAGTCCATGTAACTGAGAGCCATTGTGGTGTAGTGGTTAGAGTGTCAGACTAGGACTTGGGAAATCAAGGTTCCAATTTCCACCCAGCCATGAAGCTCGCTGGGTGACCTTGGGCCCATCACCACCTCTCAGCCTAACATCCTTCATGGAGTTGCTGTTGGTATTAAATGAGGAAGGGGTGAACCATTTAGGCCACTGTGGACTCATGGGAGAAAAAGGTGAGCTATAAATGCAATCAACCAGTCAATCAAATTTTCTTGTGGCAAACTAGCATGCCCTGGTAAACCCTCTGAAGAATTACTGCTCTATGCTGAGAGCATGACAGCTGTTTATTTGGGTGTATAACAGAACAATCTCAATCTAGTGTAGACTGTAAATTCTCTGGAGCAGTGACCATGCTGTTTCTGAGCTCTGTGAAACACCCTGTTGGCAGTACTATTCAAGGCATTTGCTTCAACCCTGGCACCATCTTCCCCATCCTCACACTTAGCATCTCCTGTTGTTGTTGTTTTCCCCTTGAGGCTGAAAAAGTCAAACTAACCAACCTAAATTGTTGATAATCTGGCCACAGGCTGCTGCTGCTGTTCAACCTGGTTTCACTGCTACAGAAAAGGCACCACTTAGTATGTCTTTACAGTATCAAATCCCATTCGCTTTTAAGGGTCCTTTCTTTGGATTCTTTTAAATAAAATTAAAAAAACCTGCTTGATAGCATTTACTGAAAAGACACGCTGGTGCTCTTCTGAAGAATTAATCATAAATCCTTCATCTGTGAACATTTGGAGTGCTGGTTGTTGACTTTGCAAGCTGCAAGGCAGGAAATTCTTCACATTGTTGACCTTCCTTTATGATTCTAGCAGCATTTTGTGGCATGGAGCTTCGTCTGATTTGTTTTGGAACATGTTCCCTCCATAATATCCCTAGCAGCCTTCTCTTTTATTTAGTGATGGGTTGTGGCCTCAAAGTTTGGATTGGCTCTTGGCCACTGGATTCTTGCTAGGGGGCTGTGGAGGATCCCAAGTAGCAGATTTGCACTTCAGAACTTAGAAACCTCCATGCACAAAAACAAGGGGGACTGTCACCGTCCCAGCGAATACAGAGACGGGAGTGATCTTCACAGGATGCAAGATGCAAGCGGCAGTCCGTGTCTTAGCCAGACTTTCCCAACCAGATGTCCTGCCTGAACCCATGGAGAGCCAGTGCTAGTCAGTATAGACGATACAGAGCTAGATGGACCAATTGTTTGCCATCACATAAGGCAGCAACCTGCATTCCTATGTTCCACTTCCCAGTGACGGCAAACTGGCTGACATATGTGTGAACACTGCACAGACACTCCCAACTACCTGGAGTTTGTGGGCCATCAAGGTGGCTTGAAGAATCCTCCCTACATATTGAAGAACTGTCCCAACAAGGATACAAAACAAGAAATGTTCAAAGGGCGTTCCGATCCCTTCAGCTTCTTAGGAGTTCTTGTACAGTAGTACCTCGGGATAAGAACTTAATTCGTTCTGGATGTCCATTCTTAACCTGAAACTGTTCTTAACCCGAGGTACCACTTTAGCTAATGGGGCCTCCCGCTGCCGCTGTGCCGCCACCACACAATTTCTGTTCTCATCCTGAAGCAAAGTTCTTAACCCGAGGTACTATCTCTAGGTTAGCAGAGTCTGTAACCTGAAGTGTCTGTAACCTGAAGCGTCTGTAACCCGAGGTACCACTGTACGAGCTTCTCAGCTTCTCCCTCAACATATAAACACTGCGAGCAACTTTAGGCCGAGACCAAAAACAACAACAACCAAGAGCCCCTGGTTACTAACGAGATTCAGCTGCCAATCATCTGTTTTTCAAGTAACTTTTCCTTGGAAGTCTGTGAGCCATCCTTTCAAGGGGTGAAAAGTTGCCTTTGGGCTGATTAAAGGCATCTGGAGTGTGTGGGGATCCTCTTCCCAGTGTTTATTCAGCCAAGCTGATGCTGCTGGAAGAGGTACAGCTAATCAAGCCAGTGCAAAAACGCAGGAGTCTTGGGTTTGAGTCGTGGCTTAACCTCAGAGGCTGGGAACATATTTCATCACAAGGCCTGCATTTTCTAGTCTTCCAGAGGCAGTGGGTGGGGTAGGAGGGCTTCCACTCCTCACACACACCTCTCCAGCCTTCATCCAGGCAAGCAAGAGGCATTAATGCAACTCAATAACACATTTCAGTATGTCAAACCGCTTGAGAGGTGCAGAGGAGGATCAAGACCAGTGAAAGTTGTGGCCTCTGGAGAGGATGAGTAGCTTAGGAAGGAGGCTTCGAGAATGGTCTCCTGTGGGAGGTAGTGGACTCTCCTTCCTTGGATGTTTTTAAGCTCAAGTTGGATGGCCATCTGTCATGGATGCTTTAGCTGAAATTCCAGCATTGCAGGGAGCTGGACTTGATGAGCTTTGGGGTCACTTCCAACTCTACAATTCTATAATTCTATGAGAGAGCTCAAAGGGCCAGTGAGAGAAGCCCAGAAGGGTGCATTTGGCCCCTGGGCCGTAGTGTTTTCTCTCCCCAGCTTTGCAAAGTCATTATCATAAATCAGGTTTCCTCAACCTCGGCCCTCCAGATGTTTTTGGCCTACAACTCCCATGATCCCTAGCTAGCAGGACCAGTGGTCAGGGATGGTGGGAATTGTAGTCTCAAAACATCTGGAGGGCTGAGTTTGAGGAAGCCTGTCATAAATGATTTGATTGTGGGGAGTGCAGAGAGAGGAAATGCAGCAGCAAAATCAGACACCTTCATCTGCCCCAGCTACAACTAAACATGTCTCTCCTGTATCAGTCTCTACTGCCACAGCAGGTGCCGCAAACTTCCAACAGTTTGACTTCACCCCCACAGGGACTCCTGAGACAGACAGCCGCCTACCAACCAACTAACTAACCCATAGGCATCTAGCTGGCCACTGTGAGATCAAGAAGCTGGACTAGACTATGCAGACATTGGTCCTGATCCACTGGGGATGTTCTTATGTTCAGCTGACCATTTGGCTTTTGTAAGAAGCCTTTGGAGTCTACTTGATTGTCCAACCACTTGGGTTGTATGTTTTCCTGAAAGTCATTCAGACAAGCATGCCCTATATTCAGAGTGATGTAACTAACACAGCACCAACCATATCTGACCCAGGTAAAGCCATAGTTAAGTTTAATGATGGTTAGGGGCAACTGACCCCTTTTTTCAGCAGCCTGCATTCCTGAGAATTCAGTGATGCTTTGCACCGCACCCAGCTTATATTTGACACTGGTAGAGCTAGAAGAAGCACCTTGTCCAAGGTAGCACCTGGAGATTATGCCCGGTTTTAGGTCTTAGGTTCAGTATCGAGCAACTTCAGATGTCCCCTGCTTGAAACCCTGGGCATTTGCTGCCAGTCAGTACGGTATTGAGTTTGATGGACCAACAGACTAACTCAGCATAAGGCAACTCTCTATGTTCTGTCGTTGATGCAAAATGTGAGTCCAGAATTGTACAGTGGCACAATCTGACCAAGACACCTTTGCTATAGCTCTTAACCATCTAAATAAGGCATAGCGGGCTTTTGATCTGCAGGCCCAATCTTGCCCACCATGGCTCTTTAACCAGCACTCTCCCCAAGGCACAGACCCTTCCAGTGTCCCATTCGGCAGGGGCCTAGCCATGCAGGAAGATATCTCCTACATAGCGGGCTTCCTTGTTTCAATATTGTGTGCCAAAACATTCCGGGCAGCAGCAGGAAGCAGCAAAGTCTCTCTGAGAAACCCATGTGAGATCTCCCTTCCTCCTCCTCCTCCTCTCATGCCGAGATAGCATGAGATGCTGTCTGAGACATGTCATTGCTCTGTTCTCCCCCAGCAGCATATAAGGAGAGGGTGCAGCTGGAGGAGGCTGAACACACAGCTGAGAGCAACTGACCTTGATGCCTAGAGACAGAAGCATACCAGACCCATGAACCACCATGGAAAAGGGAAACTGATTTCAAGTGGGGAATGTGCTCAACTGATAAGAGGACTGAAGTTAACTCCATGATTAGAGGAGCGGAATTGTAAGGGCTTTTGTAACTTAAAACACTGTGCTTGATAAGTGGCAGTGCCCTATAGTAAGAAGAGTCCTCAACTTTTTCCAGGAGGAATAAAGGACAGGCCAGAACCTTCCAGTGAATAATAGGGCTCTGAGGTCATGTCGAGCCTAAACAAAACCATTTTATTGAAGGGAATGCACTGAGTAATCTCACGGATAGCATCCCAGATGTGAGAGTAACCAGGAAGCATCTGAGTCCATAATAGAAGACCTTAGTCTAGACCAGCCTTTCTTAACCTTGGGTTCTTGAAGTTCCTGAAGTACATCATCCCTGGCCACTGTCCATGCTGACTAGGGATCATGGGAGTTGTAGGGACCCAAGGCTGAGAAAGCTGGTCTAGACTGAGATGCCTTAGAGAACTACCTTTCCCAGGTTCTCTGATGACTGAACACTGCTAGGAACATAGAAAGAGCCTTCTGGATCAAGCCAGTAGCCCATCTAGTCTAGTATCTTGTTCTCACAATGGCCAGTCAGATGCCTATGGGAAGCCCATATGCAGGACCCATCCTGAAGTTTCCAGCAAATGGTATTCAGAAGGATGCTGGCTTCAATGGTAAAAGCAGGCCATCAGGGTTAGTAATCAGCAATCTAGTTACCAGGGAGGGAGAGTTATCCCACCAGTTTCCAAAGACACCTTTCTGATTCCCCACTGGTGTCTTGGCCTCCAGATGGATTTGAGAGAAGCAGGCTGGCAGCAATGACAGGTGAACCCCAATATGGGCCAGGCCTAAATTTGAAAGGGGTCTGGGTTTGTTCCATATCGGGATGAACCTTCTTGAACTAGGAGAAGGTTGTTTGTATTCCAAACAACCTATCCAGCTTTCCAACAAGCAAATGACTGTTTTTTGCTTCTGTAACTTGGTCAGCTCACAGAATAGCTCCCAAATTTCCAAACATCTGGGAAAGAGTTCTGTGTGCTAAGCAGAGATGAGTTCTGTCTTTGGGAGGTTGGATCAAACCTCTTAAAGAAGGGACTCCTGGAGGCATCTCAAAAATTTATCACCAGCATCCAAGAGATTGTCAACCTGGATTTAGGGTGTACTTTCTTATGTACAAGTAGCTGATACTATTAAATGTGTTCCAGTTACACTGACACTCCAAAGTGGTCTATACTTAGCAATTAAAGAGCCACAGAGGAATTGAAGAATTAGAGGCTTCCTTCCAAGGCGCTGCTAACTATTGTTTATGCAGCCTTAAAACCACAAAGCCCATGATGCAACGTGACCAGGAATGCAAAGGATTGAGTGCAAGTTCATGCCATTAAGATATTTAAGAAATTTTGCGTGTGGATAAGAGCACGAGGCCTTTGATTAAAGAATGCAACTGAGAACACATTGGAGGCATGGAGACACAATGGGAAGCATATGAAATTGAAAATGGCAGATGAGCCTGGAGACATGAACTGGAAATGAAATTCATCTATGACCAAGTACACCAGTGTACCAACCTACCCACTTGTTCTGACAAAAGAACAAAGACACACTCACTTCTGAAAAGCAACAGGTAAAGAATGTTGGAGTTTGGTATATGTCATCACAGTGGAGTGCAGAAATAGATAGTCTAGTAAGAGTGCTGGCTGAAAGAATAAAGAAGGTCTATTCCTCATGGCAAACAAAGTCATTCTGTGCATAAGCTTACAAGTGGCCAATATGGAGTCAATAGGTTAACACTAACGCTTGCTAACACCAATGGACTTGGAGAAGAAGTAGGAAGGAAGGAAGCCTGAGAAGGCCACATATCAACAAGTAGTTCTTTAAGGAAGAATCTACAAGAAAAGGATAGGCTACCTTTCTGTCTATTGCCCCTGATTGGTTCAGGTAACTTATTGCAAGCGTTGTTGCTCTCCTCATAACTAAGGAGGGTGCCTTGCTTGTTTCCCAAGGGCTCCAAGAAGATGAGGAGGAGAGGCCATAGCTCAGTGGTGGGGCAGGTGATTTTTGCAAGTAGAAGGTCCAAGATTCAACCCTCAGTGTCGCAAGTTAAAAAAGAGAGAGAGAGATCAGGTAGCAGTTGATGAGAAAGACCTCTGCCTAAGACCCCGGGGAATAGGCAATGCTGGACCAAAACAGGCAAATAGTCTGACTTAATATAACTAAAAGCAATCCTATTTGCAAGGAGCTCAAAGTGGCATCCAGGAAAGTAGAAGAGCCAAACCTGGTTAACTGCAGCCATAGAACTACATCAAGTGCCTATGGACCATTTTTTAACCTGATGGTATGTCTTATGGGTGTGATCTGGAATGAACTGCACTAGCATCACGTGGCTTGCTGGGACCATTGATGCATTCACACACATATATTTACACTGGCTCCATGCAAAGGGAAACGTTCCCCTTCTTGTATTTTTAGCTGCGATGACTTCATGCTTCCAGAGCTGCATTTCCTTCATTAAAATGTACACACCTCGTTGAGGATTCCCCAAATAGAACAGTGCCGTGAGACTATATGCTAAGTGGAGTAGCCAGGCAACGGCTGCGTCAAGAGATTGAAGGCTCATTCACCAGAGGGTGTTTCCAAAGTAGCTCTTGGCGCAAGGATGGTTTCGCCTGTTTACATGGTGCTGCCAACACCGATCAAGCTACGTGCGCAGCATGTGCTGGAGGCTTCGTGAAGGCAGGAGCTTTTTTCATGTACATGGCATTTTTTGTGTGAATGCCAGGTATCCACAGCATAGTGTTAGAGGGCCCAACTAGGACATGGGAAACTGGGGTTCAGCTCCCCGCTCAGCTGTGAAACTCATGGGGTGACCTTGGGCCAGTCACTATCTCTTCGTCTAGCTCACAGGATTCTTGTGAGGTGAAAATGAAAATGGGGAGAACCATGCGTTGCACCTTGAGCTGCTTGGAGGGAAAGATGGGGTGACCTCAGCTGTATGTTCCACTGATTAAATTTTATATTGATTGTTGTGGTATATTCTTATACTGTATGGTGTTTCGGTGTTTTTATCTTAAACGGTACATAAGTGCTAAATCAGGCACAGGCAAACTCTGGCCCTACAGATGTTTGGGACTACAATTCCCATCATCCCTGACCACTGGTCCTGTTAGCTAGGGATAATGGGAATTGTAGTCCCAAACATCTGGAGGGCCAGAGTTTGCCTATGCCTGTGCTAAATGAAATAGTGGTGAGCAGTGGTGGCTTCCCCTTTCCGCCCCTGTTTTTTAACAGGGGGAAAATGTAGCTAGACTGCTGCTTGGGACAACAGCAGCAGCACAACGCTTCTCAGTAGCCAGCATAGGGCACCCTCCTCAGCTGAATCTCTGTAGAAGGATGGCAGACCAGGAGTAGGCACCAACACAATTCAGATTTGTGGCATCTGCTTTGGCTCTTACTAGAACCATGAGGCCCACCAACCGGAGCCAAATGCAAAATTGTGGCTCAGCTGGGTTGCATTCGACTAACTGCTACTCAGAGTAAACCCACTGAAATTAATGGAGCAACATTACTCTTGGCTATTAATTTCAGTGGGTCTACTCCACGGACGGTTCTTATTAAGAAGGAAGGGTGAGGGTGCCTCTGAATACATACTCACCCAGGGAATTTGTGATCAGGGCAGTAAACAGTATACTTTCCCCAGCAATCTAGTCTGGGGGAGAAGGTGTGGGGAGTTTTGGTTTGTTGCTGTTGTTAGAGAATAGGGAGTCAGAAGGCCTTGCCAATCTAACAAACATCACCCAGAGATTTACCAGTAGATCCCAATCTACGTTCTGCCCGGCTACACTCTGAACAGCATGTCATCAATCTTTACAACTGCCTCTACAAAAATTGGCTAAGATCCAGACACTGTTTGTACTCTGCACTGAAAAGGAAAGAAAAATTATGCCACAAGGTAATCACAAGAAAAGCAACCTCCCTCTGTTTCATGTGTATAATAAACATGTACGGCTGTTGTCATGCAACAGTTCACTAGGCCCCTGACTCATGGTGCTGTGAACAACATCAAGATGGCAGACTGGGTTCTCAGAGATGCTGCACCATCAGAGGCTGAGAAGGAGTGAACTAGAGAAAGGAGGCTTATTATTTCCTATAGAATTCGCCAAAAATCGGCATTTGTCGGATAATGTAAGGAATATAATTGACATTTTGGAAAAGTTGGAAGTGAACATAAACACTAAGGCTGTTTTGATATTTGTGGATGCCGAGAAAGCCTTTGACAACATTTCTTGGAGTTTTATGTTGAAGAACCTCCGGGGGATGGGGGTAGGCCAAGGGTTTGAGAATGGTATAGGTGCAATTTATTCTGAACAGAAAGCAAAATTAATTGTAAATAATGTGGTTACAGAAGAGTTCAAGATTGAAAAAGGGACACGACAGGGGTGCCCTATCTCCCCATTACTTTTTATATCGGTCCTGGAGGTTTTGCTTAATATGATTAGGAGGGACCAGTTGGTTAAAGGGATTCAGGTCGGAGCTAAACAATACAAACTGAGAGCATTTGCAGATGACCTAGTACTTACATTGCAAGAGCCAGAAGCTAGTACGAAAAGAGTTTTGGAAATAATCCAAGAGTTTGGTCAATTGGCAGGATTTAAATTGAATAAGTTAAAGACAAAGGTATTGGAGAAAAACTTAACACAGGTTGAAAAAGAAAGGTTTCAGAATGAGACAGGGTTGACTGTGGTTAAAAAAGTGAAATATTTGGGTATAAACATGACAGCTAAGAATGTGAATCTATTTAAAGATAATTATGAAAAAACCTGGACAGAAGTGAAAAAAGATTTGGAGATTTGGTCAAATTTAAAGCTTTCCTTGTTAGGTCGAATTGCAGTTATAAAGATGAATGTATTGCCAAGAATGTTGTTTTTGTTTCAAGCATTGCAAATAATGGATAAAATGGACTGTTTCAAGAAGTGGCAAAAAGATATATCTAAATTTGTCTGGCAGGGCAAAAAGCCCAGAATTAAATTCAAGATATTAACGGATTCAAAGGAAAGAGGGGGGTTTGCCCTGCCAGACTTTAAACTGTATTATGAAGCGGCAGCTTTCTGCTGGCTGAAAGAATGGCTGCTTCTTGAAAACACAGACATTTTGGATTTGGAAGGTTTTAATAACATTTTTGGGTGGCATGCATATTTGTGGTATGACAAGGTTAAAGCACACAAAAGTTTCATAAACCATATTGTCAGAAAAGCATTATTAAATGTCTGGATCAGATATAAAGACTTGCTGGAAAATAAAACTCCAAGGTGGCTATCGCCAATGGAAGCAAAGGCTGTTAAAAAGTCTAACATGGAGTCAAAGTGGCCAAGATATTGGGAAATTCTGGAAAAGGAAGGGGACAAACTAAGATTGCAGAGTTTTGAGAAATTAAAAGGGAAGGTGAGAGATTGGTTGCACTATCATCAAATAAATGAAGTGTTTAAAATGGACAGTAAAATTGGCTTCCAGGTGGAAAAATCAAAATTGGAGACAGAATTGTTAGAACCCAGTACCAAGAATTTGTCAAAAATGTATAATCTGCTGCTGAAATGGAATACACAAGATGAAACGGTTAAATCAGCTATGATTAAATGGGCTCAGGACATTGGTCATAATATTTTGTTTGCTGATTGGGAAAAGTTGTGGACCACCGGGATGAAATTTACGGCATGTAATGCCTTAAGAGAAAATATTATGAAAATGATATATAGGTGGTACATAACCCCAGTCAAGCTTGCAAAGATTTACCATTTGCCTGACAATAAATGTTGGAAATGTAAAGAAAAGGAAGGTACACTTTTTCACCTTTGGTGGACGTGCCCGAAGATTAAGGCATTCTGGGAAATGATCTATAATGAACTTAAAAAGGTATTTAAATATACTTTCCCCAAGAAACCAGAGGCCTTTCTCTTGGGTATTGTCGGCCAGGGGGTGTTAAAGACAGATATAACTTTATTTATGTATGCTACAACAGCAGCTAGAATACTCATTGCGAAGCACTGGAAGACGCAAGACTTACCCACAC
Source organism: Podarcis raffonei (assembly GCF_027172205.1). NCBI lineage: Eukaryota > Metazoa > Chordata > Lepidosauria > Squamata > Lacertidae > Podarcis > Podarcis raffonei. The sequence continues at coordinate 56,169,018 of NC_070611.1, forward strand.
TGGAAGAATGGCAGATGAAGGTGATAGACTACATGGGCTTGGCAGAAATGACGAGCAGAATCCGAAACCAGGGAAGAGAAGCAGCGCAAGAAGATTGGAAAAAGTTCAAGGACTATTTAAAGAAATATTACAAAATTAATGAAAGTTAGAATGATGTTGGATTGGAAAGTAAATGGTTACTATTAGTAATGGTTAAGACAAGGAGAATAAGGAAGATTAGTTTAAATTTTAATTAAAACAAGGGAAGATTTGCTGAGTAATTGATAAGAACCTGGAATACAGAAAAGGGAGGCATGAGGAAGTCGGGGAAGAAAGGTATAAGAAACTAAGATATGAAATGGTACATGTTTTTTGTTTTGATTGTGTTTTTTGTTTGTTTATGTATTTGCTATATGTTTGTGTTGTTATAAAAATCTGTAATAAAAAATTATTATAAAAAAAAAAATAGAATTCGCCAAAAATCTGCAGGGGGTGTCTAAATCCATTTTCATAATGGCACTTAACATTTGGAGCAATCTAGCCCTGGGTTACCAATGACGTGCCCACCAAAAGTTGTTGGAATACAGTTCCCATCATTCCTAGTCAGCATGGCCAATGGACAGAACTACAATGGAAATTGTAGTTCAACACACACACCCAAAAATCTGGAGGGTGCTATGAATTCAATGGGAGAGAATTAAGCCTTGCTTCAAGATGTGCCATCAAAAACAGCAAACCTTAAAAGCACTTAACTTTGGCTGGATCATGCTTGTTCTTCAAACTGCATGCTGTGAGAATATGAATGTGGTCTCACTAAAAGTTCACTACATCTTCCATAAAAGTGTCCGGTTTGTTATTAAAGATTGTTTTACAAGAGCATCAATCCAAGTCAAGGATTGACTTCTACACACCTTCCACCCAGTAGTGACCTGATTGGCTGAAGTCTTTTCCAATGTTCTCTGTAAAATAAATTGGCACAGAGAAAAACAGAACATTTTCTCAATGAGCACGACCCACTCCCTCATTTATGCATCCAATATGTCACTCCAATAGCTCAGGCTTTGATCACGAGGACATGCGTATAGCAGACTGCAACCCTAAAGATTTAATAGTGCTCCTTAATACAGCTACTTGTGTCTGTTGACACAGGGAAATTCCAACTGGCCTGACTACTGAATGGAACTGAAATACAAAAATGTAATGATATTTATATACCCCCACAGCTGCCAGCAAACTCACATGCGTCATGAGTCATTCCAGATGTGGATATAAAACAGAGCCCGTCTGTGCAAATGAATTCCCTGACCCAAAGAGACTTGGTTTAAGGCGAGGTGCCGCTAGTTTGTCAGGAAAAAAATTGCGCTCAGCAAGTTTTTCCTGCTACCAGGAGGGAAGAGGAGAAGAATTTGCTGGCTGTTACAGATACAAGGAGAAGGTTGGGAAGAAAGGCCTAACCTATAGGCACTGCTAGGGCACTATTTTTGGACAATCAAGGATGCACTTGAAGACGGTGCTGCTGCTATTGTTATATTACAATGCTCATGCCACTGTGCCTCCCAGGTGGAACCGAGGTAAGAGTTATAAATATAAATTGCTTACAGCAGAGAAACAGAGGTGTTGCACAGGAGAGATCAACTGAGGGCTCCCTCTCCCCATCTCCCTCTACCAGCTCTTGAGAGTGGTCTGCGTATTTGCTTGTTTGCTTATGTTCGTCTATTCCCATCCACTTCATACAACAGCCCCCTGTTTTCTTTCTTGCAAAAAATTAACTTTAACATAGATTCTCTTCCAGCTGTAAAAGGTGGACATTGAAACCACAGAGTCCCTATCTGGAATTCAGTCCTGTAAACGAACACTACTAATTGGTCTCATATGTTTTTACATGGACTCTGTTCACACAAACAGAAACCCTGCAAGCCAAAGACCTGAACTGAATTTTTTTTGCTACGCTCAACCACATGCAGCTGTGCATTTGAGTCTGGTTGATTTTAAACACATTGCGGTGGAATCCTATCTTGAGCTCTGCTTTTTCTCGCAATGTAAAGGGAAATTAAGGAAAAATGGTTGATTCCTCTTTTAAAGAAATGTTGGCGTGCCTCTTTTATTTCAACTTAACTTCACACGCACTCGGCTGCCACCAATATTTATTATATGTATATCACCATTCTTTTATTGATCTCAAAGAAGCTTTCAAAACCAGAGCCAGAACTGCTTAGCTTTAGCAAGGGGTCTCTGTGCCATGTGCCTTTAAACCCAGCCTTTAAACTCATCTTAGGAAAGCTAAGTAGCAGCATTTCTTAAAAGAGGAGTGTATATTATTCATCCACCTCTATTCATATATTACCGCAGCAGCTTAGAAGCAACTTCCCTATAGCTTCATCCTATGTCACCACCTAGGTGTGAGCGCAGAAAGGCAGTCAATGGCACTGATACATTGCCCCTTAAAATGATCGACTATAGCATTGCCCCATTTGATGACACCAGAGCAATACTCCAGATTGGCTCCTGTTGCGGGTTCTGGTTGCAAACACTGTGCTGGTGTGGCAAACCTTGTACTCCATCTAATACATTCACTTGCTGATATACTTGGGCTGTCCCAAAGGAGGACCCCAGAAAGCTTCTGGAGTTCTTCTGGGAATTTTAAGATGGAGTTTAAAAATGGATAATACTTTTTCACTATTGAAAGTGGAGATGTAACCACCTAGGTGTGAGCGCAGAAAAAAGGCAAGGCTAAATTGGGATAGAGCCATACAACTCCCCTGACATGGCCTTCCGTTTTTCTCAACCTGGTGCCCTCCAGATACTGTGGACTAGAATTCCCACCTGCCTCAGTCGCAAATGACCGTTATTTGCAGAACATACAGCATGGACTAGTTGGGGGGAAGGCTGATTGACATATTATTAGGATGCTGCTGCAGTCCTGCAGTCCTGTATAACTAGGATCAGGTGGGACATGAATCTGCCCCAGAATGCTTACATGCAAAGTGGTGGTACAGAATGCATTGTATGCCTGCAAACCAACAGAATCATTCAATGCTTCTCAAAGCTTATCCTGCTGTGTTGCTTGTTGCTATCAGTTCCAATAAGAAAAGTTGACTTACTTCTGAAGGTGATAGCATAGAGCCAAAGACATTTGCTCCAGGTAGCCAAAATGGTTATGGTGTGCAACCTCCCCAGCCCTGCCTCTGTGCGTCCATTCATCTACCACATAACAATTTCTCATGGCACAGATACGCCACACCTTAAAATGATCAACTATAGCATAGAAAGCTTCTGGACTCCTTCTGGGAATTTTAAAAGCCAATGGGAGTTTAAAATGGATAAAACTTTTTTACTATTAAAAGTGGAGATGTTGGAATGAGAACTTTTTACTTAATCCAGGTTCAGCCTGGGTTGTTACCATCACATACCTGTAAAAAAATAAATCTGTAGCAACCCAGAGATCTACATTCCTTTCTAGGTTATCCAGAAATCAGTCAGGCCAGACACATGTGTAGAAGGTGAATAAGTGAGCCATGCTGCTTAACACACATGAGTCAGTGTTCTCCACGCCAGTTGGGTAGCCATGAACCAATTTGGAGAGCCTGCTGGGGGCTAGCCTGGTTAGCTTTGGCTCCATCAATGGCTCTTCTGGTGACTCACCGGCAGACAGCCAGTTTTTGTGCCAAGGAATTCTGAACGGAGGAAGGAGATCCAGCAGTTGGGGCTCTCACACTTGAGTGCAGGGATGGGAAACCATTTTCAGCCTAAGGGCTGCATTCCTTTCTGGGCATTTTTCCAGGGAACCATGCCAGTGGTAGGTGAGGCCAGATGCAAAAGTGGGCAGGGTGACAAAGGTCAGTTTCCCCTTTGTACCACAGGCTGGTTTCTACACCCACCCACCCACCACACCATCCCGTACCCCTCAACCATCTCGACTTGAGCCGGACATATCAGAATTACAGAAGACACCCTGGCTTCTGATTGGATCCTGGAATGTCCCAGGTTTTTGGTCCAGGGCTCTGGTGCAAGTCAGCTGGCTCCTGCAAGAACTAGGGGGGCAAAAAAAAAGAGAGAGAGTATCCTGGTTTTGATCAGCGAGATGTGGAGGGTATGCCATCCAGCTAAGCCAAAAGCAGGATCAGAGTCCAAGGTCATGGGCTGGTCAGGCCAACCGCTCCCCACAATCTCAAGGAGGATGCAGACTCGGGGCAGTGATGTGTGTGAGCTGGGGGGACTCCCAAGGGCCACATTTGGCCCCTGGAACTGAGGTTCCACTTCCCTTCCTGAGTGCACAGCAATGATGGCATGGGTGGCCTTCACAAGAGTTGTGGTGCGCTTGGCAGTTGCCCTCCTGCATGGTGCTAAAGTATATTCTTTATTTTTATATTTAATACATTCATATCTCACCTTTTCTCCAAAAAGCTCAAGGGGGAATGCATAATTTTCTTCCTCCCCATTTTATCCTCACAAGAACCCTGTGAGGTAGATTAGCCTGAGAATGACAGGCCCAGGATCACCCAGCGAGCTTCTTGGCAGTGTGGTAATTTGAACCCTGGTCTCCCAAGTCCTAGTTCAACACTCTAACCACTGTGCCGCCATCTGGCAAGCACACTAGGCCTCTCATTCAGTGGCAGGGGCTAAAAGCCTCCCTTTTGACACTGCTTGTCTCTAAGGAATATTAGCAAGACCCCTTCAATTGTCACTCCATATCACTCCCAGTGTTGGGGTACCGTACACGTTCATTTCTTAGGGTTATTGAGGATTTGTGAGCATCATTTAGAAAAAAACAAGCATGGTAACTTATTTGTGTGTTGCACTGTTTATGGAGGCAGGCAGACGAGCACTTGCAATAATCATCTTGCTCACATACAGGGGGCCAGATCCATCTCTACTCACGTGCAAGAACCAATGGCCCCAAATAGGAATGCCTGACCCCGTCTGCATGAAAAGGCACATCCGGAGACATAGATTGGGAAGCAGATGACTTTCAGCTGGATGTGCTTCTGTGTCCTCAGATCCCCCTTAGAGAACTGGATATTTAACTAACGGGAGTTTCCCTTTTCGTTTCTGCTGGGATCAAAATGTTCCACTGCGTTCGAAAAAGCTCCCTGGAAATGTTTAGAGCTTGGTATGGAATATGGCAATATCTGGTTCATTTTGCTGGTGATTAATAGTGGGGGCATTGTTAAGGGGTGGCCAGGACCCAGATTGCTTGCCCTTCCCCACTTTTTAAAGTAAAATGTTGTTTACAGGGCAGCTGTTCACACTGCAAACTTCACACTTGGGCACCCCAGTTTCCTTAAGGTGCCCAAAGGCACCTCTGATTGTAAATTAGCAGATTCCAGATGGCCTTTTACCAGGAGTCCTTTAATAATAATAATAATAATAATAATAATAATAATAATAATAATAATATTTTTTTTTATACCCCGCCCTCCCCAGCCAAGGCCGGGCTCTAAGCACCGCTAGGTAATAGGGAAAGTTAAGTTCATGGGTTACTTCGAGGTCATTGTGGCTAAAATGAAAAAAAAGAAGAAGTCTGTAATAATGTCCTAACCCGTTTGATCTCTTTGCTGTTATTTGGCACTGGGTCTGTGTTTGCTTTGATTGCACTGTCTGTAATAGAGAAGAAAAACACTTCTTATCCAAGATTGTTGGGACTGCCCCAAAATCCACAGGTTTTCGAGAGAACTTTGGCTTACAGAACAAGTTTAATTTTAAATTAAAAGAGAGAAAGCCTTTGCCTGATTTGGATATTTTGAAATAAATCTGTCCATAGAATTATACAGTTTTATGGGGTATCATAGGTCAACTAGTCCAACTCCCTGCTTGTTGCGGGAAACCCAGAGATAGAGAGATGACATCCTTTAGGTTTCACAAGATGGCAACTTCCATCATTCTTATCCATTGGTTGTGCTGGTTGGGACTTGTGAAAGTTGGAGTCCAATAACATCTAGAGGACCACAGCTGCTGCCCAGCGCCATTCCACTTAAAGACCTCCAGTGAGAGATTCCACACACTCATTCACTCGCTAGCTAGAGATGGGCGACTCTGTCAACTTCATTTCCCCCTCAGTTTTTCATTTTTCCAATCTCAAAATTCAGTTCTCTGCACTTCCATATCACTTTGTGGGGTGGGGGTGGGGGGCGGATTTAGTCCTTATGAAAACCCTTCAGCTTTTCTGTGCAAATTTCTCCTAATTTTTGTATGCACTTTCCCCTGTGAACTTTGAAGGATAGCTGTGCCTCAGAGAATGCAGAACTGGCATAGCTGTGTTCACACATTGTTTCTGAGAAATTTGGCAGGTTCCCCTTTCAATGCAAACTGGATCAAATTTCACACACACACACCCAAATCCCTACCGTTGAGTAATTGGTTCCATTGTCCATAGTGCTTTTTACTGTTATCTTACTGTTCAGCTGAAATCTGTCATCCTGGAATTTAAGCTCCTTATATCATGCTCTATTCCTTGGGGCAACAGAGAACAAACAAGTCTTTGCCCTCTTTCTAGGTGGAATCCTTTGGAGGGTTGGGACTAGATCCTTAGGGATCCCTTCGAACTGTATGATTCTATGATTCAGGTATCCAGAGTACCTACACACAAGTAGGACCCTGGCAGAGATACATGCCCGACTGGCATGCTCTCTCCCTCCTGGTCTTCCGTTCAGAAGCTTTAAAAGCTTTCTTCAGCCCGAACATCACAGCAACCGATGCCAACCAACACCAGCATACTTAAGGATCCACAGAGTCTTCGCAGCATAGCGTGACAGACCTCAGCTACTCAGCATTTTGCCTAATCTACTTTATTTACATATAAACACACATGGAGTACTGCAACATGGCTCCCTCTCTCTCTAGCATCAGACAGCAGAGAAAAAAAGGACAAAGGACATTAGTCCCACTTCACAGAACACAGTAACACAAACATCCTGTCTCCGTCACTTCCCACTTGTGGAGTCAAAACATATACTGTCATGTGATAGACAAAAATCCTATGACTCCAATCATGGAGCAAGAATTCTAACAGTTCTGCCTCACCCTGCTCCACTTCTCCAGGTTAAACATACTGAGCTCCTTTACCTCTTCACAGGACTTGTTTTCCAATTTCCATCTTTGTTGACCTCCTTTGGACCACTTTTTCTACATCAAAGATGGGGAGCTTGTGACACCCCCCCCAGATGTTATTGGATTACCTCTCCCATCAGCCCTGCTCTACGTCCTTCTCAAAGCGCAGTGCCCTTCTTTATTCCAAGCTTGTTGCTGAATCAATGAGACATCGTGGCTTGGTTGCAGTGCAGTGTGGGGAAGGGGTGGGCGGGATATTATTATCCCCCATATTTTTAGTGGCCAAAATTTGGTGTGGCACTAATCTGAACACTTAAAAAAAATGTATTTCTCCTCCCCTCCCCAAGAAGCTGTAAACGAACAATAATTATCCATTGTCAGTTGAATCAGGGCAGGAAATATTAAGGACAGATGTCTGTAATGAGCCATATGCAGCATTCTCCATGGAATGAGGACTATGCGGTCAGTGACATCTGAAAAAATGGGTTGCCTGCACACGGCAAAGCCAGCTAATTATTAACATTTAGGGTTCATTGTAAATAAGTGCAGCATGAAATAACCACAGAGATGTGGTAGATATTTTTGGAACGACTTGTCTGCCAATCCTGGCGAGGGTTGCCAAATGTCAAGGTTTTAGCCTCCTTCTCAGTGTCCCTAGGAAAAGGAATAAAATCTCAAGCTGTTTTTTCTCAGGCCATCTCTATCCCAACCAACCATTTGGCTGATTCAAGTATCCTGAAGCTTTGCAAAAAGGTTACATTAGGCAAAAATGCAGTCAAAGCAGTGTATATTTGGACTAGGCTTGCACTAAAATGCAGGTGAATTTTCACAAAGGCTTTTTTTAAAAAAAAATTGCAAACTGATGTGGAAATGTGGAGGATTGAATTTAAGATTGGAAAAAGAAGAGACAGGGAGCAACCTAAGTTGTCAGATTTGCGCATCTTTATGTGGCTAGATGATTGTCAGATTTACTCATCCCTACCTGAATCATAGAATCATAAATTTTTAGAGTTGCAGGGAACTCTGAGGGTCATCTAGCTCAACGCCAGCAATGCAGGAATCTCAACTAAAGCATCCATGACGGATGGCCATCCAACCTCTGCTTTAAAACCACCTGGGAATAAGATCACCCATCCCACTGAATTCAGTTGGAATTACCTCTGAGTGGACAGAGTTAGGCCTGCACTTTTAGTCTGGCTCTAACCTCAGATCAGTCTGGATCAAACCCAATCCCTCTAATTCCACATAAATGCAAATATTCACAGACACTTACAGAAGCTTCTTGTCTACAGGGTCACACTTTTGGCTTACCTGAGGTTATGATTATCTTTTCCACAGCTCTGCCCCAAGAATAAAAACAAATCACGCCCAGCTAGAATTGGCACTAAGCAAAGTTCCATAGACCAGCTATTATTCCGATTCATTTTTAAATAAGAGTACTGCTTTTTAAGATTATGAAAGAGCTGGATTCATATAAACAGATGGACAGTAGACTCCTTTTGCGGCATAAAATCTGCTCCTCCTCCTTCTAGAGGGAGAAGAGGGAGTGATTTCGCCCGCAATAGCCTAGGCTGCTGACCACTCCCTTTCTCAAACCCACCTAAGGGCAGTTTTTGCCAGATGCATGAGAGCCTCTTAGCCATTAGGCTCATTGCCAGGGCCTCACCTTCTTTAAGAGGAAAAGAGCAGAGAACTTTGTAATGAGAGCGGCATTTGGAGAGATTGCTTGTTCTCTGTCTGGAGTCTGGCTTTATGTCTGAAGATGTCTGAAGAGATCATTTGGTGGAGTTTGGTTTTCCTTTCTAGACTTCCTGGAAAATGGGGGCACCCCACCCTTAATTCCATGACGGTGGGGCTCATCTGCTGAGCCAAACTGCCCCATGATGTCAAGTGTTTCCTCCTGCTTGGAATGAATTCCTTACAGTGAAACAATTTTGCATACATCTGTGCTGTTTCAAAGGATTTGCAGCACAATCCTACGTAATTCAGTCAGGCTTACGCCCAGGTAAGTGGAGTTGGGGCCTCATCTTTAAATCTGCATCATCAGATTTCAAAGCATTGTACAAATTGCAGCTGTGGTTGAATTTGGGAAGGACGCGTGATAATTCTCCCCTTCCCTCTTCCATTCTCCGTCCTTTGAAAGGATATTGCATGATCACTTCATCTAATAGCAATTTAGCTGTACTTACCGTATTTTTCGCTCTATAAGACGCACCCGACTATAAGACACACCTAGTTTTTAGAGGAGGAAAACAAGAAACAAGAAAGCAACGCAAAGCCTCCTGAGTGAAGAGGTAGGAGCGCTCTGGCTGCGCTCAAGAGGCTTTGTGTGGCTATCCCTGAAGCCAGAAGAGCAAGAGGGATTGCTGCGCAGTGATCCCTCTTGCTCTTCTGGCTTCAGTAATAGTTGTGCAGCCTGCATTCACTCCATAAGACGCACATACATCCCCCCTTACTTTTTAGGAGGGAAAAAGTGTGTCTTATAGAGCGAAAAATACGGAAGGTAATTTGAGACTCTGGGTTTAATGGCCTCTCTTTAGATTAGGGATGGGGAACCTATGGCCCTCCAGATCTTGCTGGACTACAGCTCCCATTGTCCCTGGCCACTGCTGCATTACATCACTTCCTTCAAAATGTGGCACACCAGCCCTGTTGCATTCAGTGGACCCTCTGGCCCATTCTGCTGACTGGGTTCCTGGGCTTGTGCCCCCAAATCCTGCCCTGGCAGCATTGGCAGGACCAGTGCTTGCATTCTGTTTCTTAGAAGCATTAACTTCTAAGCAAAACAATTGCCTTTTTAAAATATATGACTAGCTTCCCGCTCCAGACACCCTGTTTATCGAGCATTCATTCTGATTTGCTTGCGCAAAGCTTGAGCAGAGATGAGATTATATGCAGTATTTATTGAGCATTTGTTCTGATTTGTTTGCTGAGTGGTTATATGGCAATGAGCATTTGTCCTTCATTCATTTTGATTTCCTTGCAAGGTGTTTATGCCTCTTGGTCATTCAGTCATTCCACACTTTTCAGTGCATGCCCCTATCATTCTCCAAACTGCAAAGAAGCCTGATTCTTTTTGAAAGTGGATTTGTTGTGCTAGAGCAAGAGAGCAATTTAATCTATTTTGAGTGTGGAAAACTAAAGTTTTGGTGTGTGGATGAATCCTTCCTGCAAAATAGTGACAGTCTAGAGGCACCCCAGCAAAATGCCTATAATCTATGACATAATACCAGTGAGATCACGGTCAGGGTGCTGACCACCTAGTGCCCAGAGTGGAAGGTAGATTTATCTTCCCCATGGGAGTGAAAATCAACTGTCCTTTCTCCCATATAAGATAAAGAAAATGGATGTATTTTGGGATGCCATACTGCAACATTTAGAGATGTGGAAAATCCAGTGGATCCTTCCATTCTGATCCAAGAGGTGCAGTTAAAGGCAGTTAGCATTGGAATTTGCAATGGTCAGATTCTGTCACCGTGCCAACACAAATAGTGGAGGCCATGTCAACAGCCCCCACCTGAAAGTATTGTCTGATGCAACCAGCATCTCCATGTGATGCCCACCAGGAAGAGTGGCCAGTTGTCCTCTTTCATGCTGGTTTCCCACTGCTTGTCTTCTTTCGCTGCATGCCTGGCAGGCAGCAAAGCCAGTGCACCTTGAATTAAGCAATTTCCAAGGGCCATTTGAGGATTCACGTGGTGCATAGCACAGCAGCAGGCAGGGAGTGGCTGCAGCAGGATGAAGTGCTGGCTTGTTTCCGAATTGAAAGCACCCACCATGCCTTCGCCCACTGACCACCTCCTTCCATAGTAAAAAGAAACAAACCAGAACCAGCAGAGCTGGTCTAGGTTATTGTGCAAGCTACACCTGATGTTGCTAGACTCTAAATCCCATCACCCCTGGTCACTGGCAATGTTGGATGGGATTGATGGGAGTTGGAGTCCACCTGTGTAAGGGTAACCACTGGTTCCCCATCCCTACTTTAGCGGGCTTGTTCGATCTGCCTACAGGCAGACATTCCTTATAGTGAGGATGTGGAACCTATGGCTATCTGGATGCTCTTGAACTCCGAACCCCATCAGTTCCAGATAGCATGACTGAAGGAGGTTGTTCAACAACACCTGGAGGCTCACACATCTGGTTAAAATGTTAGAACAGTAAGAAAACAACCAAGAAGCAGTGGGGTCAGGGCACAGCAGAAGGGCATAGCCAGGTTCAGTCCCTGCCCTCCCCAATTAATATAGGGATTAGCGACTGATGATGGGAAAGACTATATGCTGGAGTCTGCCTCCGACATTGTTTTTGCTGCAATAGCAGCACTAAAGTGACCAGCACTGAAGTGACCTCTCTGGGACGCAGTCTTGGGCATCATGTATGGAGGTCCTGGGCTGCCCAGAGAGCAAGACACCCCCCCCCCTTTGGACTCATTGATGTGGTCCAAAGCAAAGCAGAGCATTAATTGTGCTGAGAGTTTCCCAATTCGGTGTATTTTGAAATCCAGTCTTATGCTGGATCAGGGATCTCCTGTCTCCCAAGCAGTCACAATTACTGTACATGATGTGAGTCGGAGGGATCATTAAAATAAATTAGTGCATGTTGAGATGAAATAATTGTTTTACATAAACTCCTCCAGGGGAAGAAGATGGAGATGGCAAATCGCATTAAGCCTGCCATCCTATTCTCTGATACGGAACAAGTGTCACAGCTCTGCGTTGGTGTAGGGGGAAGCTGAATTAGCAGAAAAGTTTCTGCATGGTTTTGTAAACACTGGGCCAAATACTGGCGGCACATGTTTCTCCATCTCAAGACCGTTTTTGTTTTTGCACGATTTGCAAAATGAATCACTGGCGATTAGTGATGATGCATTTACTGAGTAAAGCCTATGGAAGAGAAAGCTTACAAAACAAGAAACCACATGCATAAATGGGAGGAGATAGAAGTCTTAACGTGCCCAGTGGCCTGGGATGGAAGGGCATGAGGTTTTCAAGATTGCCTTTCAGCAGCAATAAAATAAAAGCCATAAATAATTAGGGAGCCAGGGAATACCCAACAATTCCGGGATCAAATCAGAAACTGGGATAGCTTCTGTAAATCGGGGACTGTCCCTGGAAAATAGAGACATTTAGAGGGTCTGGAAATGGTGGCATGAAAGGAAATCTGTGTGAGCCCTTAGTCGTTTTGCAATGGATTAATTCATCTATCCCTTGGGAATAGACCTTTCCATGAGCTATGTTCCCCAAAGAACGGTGCTTTAAAAGTTATTAATTTGATCATTGTAGCCTGGATCCCTGCCAGCAGTTGTTTAGCAAATAAACATTGTAACTGCTGGGTGATTGAAGTTTTAATTACTAAGCAATTAACACTTCAAGATTTCATGGCAGAACATTGTACGAAAGGTGCTGCAGCTTAGGCAGGAGGGAAGGGAATGCAAAGAAGAGCAGAACCTAAAAGGAATGGAGGAGGAGGAGGAGGAGAAATGGAAGCCTGGATTGCAACCCCCTTCCTCACAGGGCCATTGTGAGGGTGACATGGTGTGGGGGACGGATGGACATTGATCAACCTCAAGTCTTTCTAGTCCAGCATCCTCTTTTCTCAGTGGCCAACCAGATATATAAAGAATAATAAAAAAGGACCTGATTTAAAGATCTCAGCCCCATAGAGTGAGTCCAAAGGGTTGAAACAATGGGCAAAATCTTTATCTCCCACAGGAGATAGAGATGGCCATCAATTTAAGATAAAGGTAAAGGGACCCCTGACCATTAGGTCCAGTCATGGCCAACTCTGGGGTTGCGGCACTCATCTCGCTTTGTTGGCCGAGGGAGCCGGCGTACAGCTTCCGGGTCATGTGGCCAGCATGACTAAGCCGCTTCTGGCTAATCAGAGCAGCGCACGGAAACGCTGTTTACCTTCCCGCTGGGGCAGTACCTATTTATCTACTTGCACTTTGATGTGCTTTCGAACTGCTAGGTTGGCAGGAGCAGGGACTGAGCAACGGGAGCTCACCCCATCACGAGGATTCGAACCGCCGACCTCCTGATCGGCAAGTCCTAGGCTCTGTGGTTTAACCCACAACAGCTCTAAAAGAGGATTGGAGAAATTCATGGAGTATAAGGTTGTTGTTAGCCAGTAGTCCTGATAGTCACGCTCTGCCTCCATGCTGAAAGGCAGTCATGCTTCTGAATGCCAGCTGTTTGAAACCGCTGGGTGGAAGAGAGTGTGCTCTTTTGCTCGGGTCCTGCATGTGGGCTTCCTACAGGCATCTGGTTGGCCACTGTGAGAACAAGATGCTATACTAGATGGGCCATTGGCCTGATCTAGCAGAACATTATGTTCATATGTTCTTACTGTGCTCCCATCAGCAGGGGTGAGGAACCACAGGCCTGGATGGATTGAATGCGGCCCCCTTCTCTTCTCCATCTGGCCCTCAGAATTCTCCACCAGCCACACACCACTCTCCTCAAGCACACCCCTCAATGCCTCTTGTTACACACCCCAAGTGTTTTTGCCTGGCAGGAATGTGTCCTTGAACTCCCATAATGCCTCATGCTCAGAGAGGAATTTGGGCCTCAGACTGAATAATCTTCCCCATTAGAACAAGAAGGAAAGTTACGGACTATCTGAAGAGTATTTGTGATGACCAGACAACGTTTGTAGGTTTGCAAGAAGTTCTGTGAGGAGTATTAATGGAAATATTGTTAAAATGGAAAGGGAGAGAAGATAGGTTAAGAGATATAAAGACAGTATTAAGTTAGGGAATGCATAAGAAGTGATGTAAGACAGAAGATTATCAGAGGTGCTGATGGAAGTCCAATAAGACTGTATTTGTGATAATTTTGTGTGGTACGGTTTATAATTTTGTATGTCAAAAATCAATATATATATGTATATGTATATGTGTGTGTGTGTGTGTATAAAAGAACAAGAAGGAAAGTCTTGGAATATGGTGTTAGAAGGAAGGAACAGAATGGCTAAAAAGGGAGCAATTATTTCCGTTTGAGCCAAGGCTTGTCAGAGCTCAGATACCAGATTTATTAACTATGCCGGGCAGAAGTTCAAAAGGTATGGTTTAAATGAAAGGCTGCATTTCTGCCTGATGAGCAGCAGCTCTGAAAAACAGCAGCCCTGCCAGGCTGGGGTGGGTAGCGGGGGCAGCTGCACAGTGAGTGCAACAGCTTCTTTCTTTATCTCTTCCTTCCTCCCCAGCGATGCTCTTCCCATCCGCCCAGCGAGTGAAGAGGTCTTCGGCAGCTCTCCTCAACCCAGTGCTTCAGAAGTCTCAGGATGACGTGGACCTTCTGTTCGAGGTTCAGTATACACCAGAGAACCATCTTTCTGTGTAGAAATATACCAGATATAACAATATCTTCTAAAGAATGTTGAATGATGAATTACGTGGTTTCTAGCTGTAATGGTATAAAGGAATATGAAAAAATGGTTTTTTATAAGTAAAAATTTAAGGTTATAATAACCTAAGATGTTGGATAGAAAATAAGGTGTTTTTTTAGCTGTAATGCTTTGAGATAAGGATTTGCTGAACAAATAATTTGAACTGGATATACAAGAAGGGGAGGTATGAGGAGGTCAGGGAAATATGTCATTGAAAAATAAGTTGTGAAATTTATGTGTTTTTAATTTTTTTTTTGCTTTTTTGTTTGTATAAAAATTGAAAACTTTAATAAATATCTTTTGGGGGGGGAAATATAACAATATCTTCAAGGCAGCACAGAGAATAAGGAGCTTGGTGCAGAGCGGTGTCGGATAGCCTGGTGGGCCAGAAGCACTTGTTGACTCACTGCTGTTTACGAAGGGGAGGGGTGAGGTGGCAGGGCAGGTGGCACAGCACAAATGCACTGGCAAAGCCAACCTGGTGCTCCCGCCAGTGTGTTTGCACCACGCTGCCTTCCTGCTGTCTCACCCATCCTCCTCCTCTCAGTAACCAGCAGTGACTCACCTGCTCAGAGGGCAAGTGAGTATCTCTGCCCTACCATGCTCTATGCTACTGGCGGAGAGATGTCATGGCATTTATTGGCAGGCTTTTGCTCTCATGTTTAAGAGCAGCCATCCGCACTGCTGAAATAAAGTTACAGGCATTAGGGAAAAAACCCTGAAGAATCAGTTTACTGTGGTTAGGGAACGAGGCATATGGAAAGGCTCTCTCCCACATCAAATATAGAATCACAGAATCACAGAAGTGTAGAGTTGTCACTGTCAATCCACAGCTTCATTGCTGAATCCAATAAGCATGCTTAAAGTTGTCACCATAACGCAGAAATGGGGAGCCATCATCCCGCACAGCCTGCAAATGTCCTGGAAAAAACAGGACATCCTGTTTTCTCACACAAGAGCACAGCAACCATTTTGGGTGCCGTGACTCATACAGGAGCATGGGTGGGAAGACACACATCTTGGGATTCCATGTTGTTGTTGTTGTTGTTTTGAATATTTTATTAGTTGAATATAAGAACAACATATAATCAAATACAAGCAATCAAATACAGTGGGATTCCAAGATGTTGATGGGTATGCACCCCTGGCTATGCTGGCAGGGGCTGATGGGAACTGAAGTCCAACAACATGTAGAAAGCCACAGGTTCCACAGCCCTGTCCCAGAGCAATATTTTAACAGAAATCGTAGACCAAGTAGATGGTGGGTTAGATGCTGGCTTCAGAAGAACGTGGTCTCAGACACAGCTGAGTGATGGACTACAGCTGTAAGGGCTGCTGACCTGCCTCCTGCCATTTTATTTTTAAACTAATCAGTCCCTTTGTCTGCTTTATGTTCCAATAAAAACAATCTAAATTTAACCTAAATGTTATGCATTGTTCCTGTGGGAGGCTGGCTGGGTTCTCCCAAACAGCAAATGAGCCAAGTTTTGTTTGGAAGGTACCACTCCAAAATACGGTTGCCCTGCCATCTTTTGGGACAACTCTGCCTCATTCCTCCTCTGTGTGTTTCTGCCCCAGCTTCTTCTAAGTGAGCTGCAGATCAACGACGACCTGAAGATCTCTGTCAAAGATGAGGAGCTGGCTTCGATGAGGAAGGCGACTGCATTTGACACTCTCTGCAATGACGTCATCCCTAAAAGCATCACGGACATTCGCCGACTGAATGCCAGGCTGCTGGGCCACCCTGGGGTGCTGAAGAAAGAAGATTTCGAAAGGACAGTGTTGACCATGGTCTACACAGCCTATAGGGCAGCTCAGTCCCAAGGTCACCAGAAAGACACGTGGGCTGAATCCTTTGTGGGTCTCTACAAGGCCCTGAAGCACGACTTGACATTCTCAACCAGCCAGACGTCCTCATCTCAACGGACTTTGTAGTCCAGAGATTTACTTTAATAGGAAGCACATCTGCCTCTTTGCTTTGTTTTTGTATATATAAAAAGTTTAGGACTGCAGGCGTGGAAAGATTCTTTATTCTCTAGCTCCTCCTAGAGGGCACCTGTTGAAAAATCTTTTACGTGCTTCTGAAATTGCTCCTTGTCTGAATTTCTCCCTGGATTTTGGGAGTTACAAATTGCCTGTGCCTGCTTCTGAAATGGAACCAATGAGTTAAGAATCCTCCTTTCTTATTCTTTTCTCCTTTAAATAATCCGAATTTTGTATGAAGCACAGTGAATGCAGAGTTTTCCGCAGCCTTTCATGGAGATAAGTGATTTCCCCAACTCAGATAAGTGATTTTCCTAACTCAGATTAGTTTGAAAATTAATTGAGTTCTCCCAGAAGGAAAAATGAGACACCTTACCTTTTTTTTTTTTTTTTTTTGCGGAGCCAGTATGAGGATTCAAAACACCATCTCAGTCCTGCCAGCCTGCTGTCTCCCAAAACTCTCCTTGCAAGCTGACCTCAACCCCCAGACACACTTCATTTTCTTTGTCTGACAATCAGTGACCAAATGGGGAGGGCACAGGAGAAAAGGGAATATTGCTCTGTTTCCTTGTTCCCTCCCCAACCTTATTCACATATTACTTCTCTGTAGAGTGCTAGCATCCTGGAGTCCCATCCCAGGCTACGCCTGCTTCAGTTTGTTTCTTATTTTCATGCAAGCCTACCTGGTTCACATTTTCTGAAACGATGCACCAAACTGCCCTTAAAATTGGGTAAGTGAGAAAGTGGGAGAAACCAAAATGGACAGATGCACCAATCTGTCCATCCCAGCTGACATTAATTTATATAAAGAACCAAGGACATTTCTCTAGCAACCAACATGCCCCTTTGTTTTCAGATACTATGGTAGCCACAAAGCCCAAAACACCATTTTCTCTCCCACTCACTGGCGAGTGGAATCAGTATAAACCATGCAAAATCTGTATAGGGAAAATTAATGTCCATAGACTTATACATCGAGATCAGTTAATCTGATCCTAACTTTTAGGGTACCTTCATTTTACTCTAAGTGAATGAATCATTGGTTCTTTGATGTTCCCTCTTGTTACTCCCTCTAGGTTTATGTGAGTGTGCATACAAAGTGTGGCAGTTGCTTT
Source organism: Podarcis raffonei (assembly GCF_027172205.1). Classification (NCBI taxonomy): domain Eukaryota; kingdom Metazoa; phylum Chordata; class Lepidosauria; order Squamata; family Lacertidae; genus Podarcis; species Podarcis raffonei. The sequence continues at coordinate 56,186,528 of NC_070611.1, forward strand.
GATACACATACATCCAGAGTCAAAAGGCCTCAGTGTTGTTTCTGCAAACAGCATTGCAGGGCATTTTTAAGCATGTCTATTCAGGATCGTCCTGTTGTATTTTATGGGTCCTTGCCCCTCATAAGCGTGCATAGAATCGCAGCCTTGTTTTTTTTTTTTTTCCTGACTTGAAAACTGGTGAATGTTTGGGATCCACGGTGGAGAAAATACCCATTCAATAAAATTCTCATTGATGAATTCATTAGCTTTTCAGCAGGGAATAATAGGGTTATGCATTGGCTCTGTGTGCACCTCAAGTAATGAGGCAAATTGGGGTGATTCCAGTCACGATGTCATGCTCCTGAGTTAGATCAGGCTATTAACAGGTGAATTAGGGAATCCCCAAAGAAGTAGTTCTGTTGCCTCGGTTCCTCCATCCCCCAAAATTTCTGTGCATGACCTTCCTTTCCTTTCCTTTCCTGAAAAATGAAATCAAGTTGAATGGTAAAATGTCTAGCACTTGAGAGGAGAGGGAATATAAAGGAGAGGAGAGATGGGGGATCTTTCATTTTGATGGACATTTTGATTATCTTTTAATCAGTGAATTATTTTCCCAGTGCACTTCACTGTCAGTGATTTGGAGGAGGAATGTTGAAGTAAACATGCGGTCTGCCTTTCTCCTCCATATTCTGGCTGCAAGAACAGGGCATAAGCAGTAGAGTTAGACTTCTGGGGTCTAGGAAAATAAGCCCTTTTCCTAACAAACCATCAGAAATCATAATGCCCTCTCTTTTTTCTTCAAGGGGGAATACTTCTAGGAAGTGGGGAGTGGGGAGAAAAAACAGTGACTTTTCTATTTTGTTATAACAAGATAAAATCCCCTAGCATGATAGCCCCTGGAACTATTTGTCCGAACTTTGACAGGTTACTTAACTGTCCTCATGTCCCCATTTCTCAAACAGATTCCCCCGATCAAATTAGGGGAGGGAATGTGATTCTTTTTTGTTTTCCCACCTGAAAATGGTAGTCTGACCTTGTAGGAGAACTGCTGTAGCTACCTGTCAGAAATTTGGCAGTATTCGTTCCTTCAGAAGTGGGAACTGTGCCTGCAATTTGCATCCAATTCTGGAATAAAATAAAACAATTAAATACTTTATTTCTTTCAGACAACAAACAAACAACAAACCACCTTAAATGTTCCCTGCATGGAAATCCCTGGATGGATCTGTTTGAACTTTTGCAGACTTGATCCATTCTGCAAGGGCTATTTGGCCCACAAATTACATCCACTTGTGTGAAAAGAAGTCATAGCCGCTTTTAGATTTCCCATTCTAGTCAATGGGGGCTAAACAGAGTTACGGACTTAACAGGTCAGATTTGGACCCAAATGTCAAACCAGAACAACACAGAGCAGATCTGAAACAGATCAGGCTCTTTCGCATTGCTAGATACAGATACAAAATGAATATTGTGGTTGCTTCACATGCCTAGAACATACTTTTGGTTTAGTTTGGTTAAGAGATGATGACACAATTATTTTTGTGTTACCCACTATAAGAGACGAAGACTGAGTTATCCAGATCTCACTTTCCTTAGAGATTGGAGATGATATTAAAGTAATGAGGAGATAATCCCACAATTTCTGCAAATTAAATGAGGAACCTTAGCAACAGTGGCTTTTGAAGCCCCTTTGCACAGAAACGGTGGAGAGTCAGCATTTATTTTCTAGGAACACTAATATTTATATATATCTCCAAAAACAGAGCACTCGCAGTCAGACTGAAAGGGCCCAAGCAGCGTCAACGTCCTGGTATGGCTCCAAGCCTAGAGCTGACTCTGTGTGGGCTCAGACATCTGTTCAGCAACGGCAGATCAAAGATTCTACTAGCTGTGTAATTACACCATTCCTGGCTGTTCCTGTCCTGTGATTGAGTAACTCTGTGGCGTGAGTCATAATTTTGCTGCATCCCCTGCAGAATGAATAGTTTAGTTTAGGTCGCATTTGGTCAGCCAATCAGAGAACCAACAGCAGGCAGCTCATCTTGTTTGACATGCAGCAGGGAAAGGAATCCGACTACATGTGTGTAGCAGGACCACATCTGTGTCATGGGACTCCAGTGATGGGACAGCACGCTCCATTGGATCTCAGAGAGTAAAATACCAGTTTGGAGGTGCCAGGCAGAAACAGCTCTGCCCTCTCACTCCTCGTCACCACTCTGCCCGGCTTCTGTTCAACGTCCACTCAAACTAATGCAACAACATGCCATTGCCACCATGTGTCACACCGAGTAGACCAGCAATGTCGAACCAGTCGACTGCAATTGCCAGGGTTCTCCAGATCAATCGTGGGAGTGAAAAAAGAGGTTGTCTGGTTGCTCCTGAGCGATCGTGACGTGCCCCGCACCCAGCACCATGTTTCATTGGCGCCACTTGTATTCCCCTCGTCTGTGGTAGAGTGGGGGAAGGAGGGATGGTTGTGGACTGCTTGGTGAGTGATTTTATGCAACCCTTTCCTAAATAAAGCTCAACAACTCTGAGCAACGACAATGGGTAGATCACTGCCAGTTTTATTATATAGCCATACCTCATGTTACGTCCGCGTCGTGTTACGTTCTTTCAGGTTACGTCCCGCAGTGACCCAGAAGTACCGGAAAGGGTTACTTCCGGGTTTCGCCACTCGCACATGCGCAGAGGTGCAAAATGATGTCACGCAGATGCGCAGAAGTGGCGAATCACAACCTGCGTGTGCGCAGACGCACCGCTGAGGGTGGCATTCTTTTCATGTTGCGAGGTACAGTGGTACCTCGGGTTACATATGCTTCAGGTTACAGACTCTGCTAACCCAGAAATAGTGCTTCAGGTTAAGAACTTTGCTTCAGGATGAGAACAGAAATCGTGCTCCGGCGGCGCGGCAGCAGCAGGAGGCCCCATTAGCTAAAGTGGTGCTTCAGGTTAAGAACAGTTTCAGGTTAAGTACAGACCTCCGGAACGAATTAAGTACCTAACCCGAGGTACCACTGTACTGGGAGTAGATCGCATCTCTATAGATTCGGATGTGCCTGGAGTAGACCAGTGCAGCTGCTCACACATTGCCTGCTGGAATGTACAGCCTGCCAGGGATAATTGTCCCTCTGTCTGCCCACTTGGTTAGGGGGTCTTTCCTAAACCTATTTCAAAAAGTAAAAACCAGGAAACCACCCAAATTGTTGAGCTTTTCTTTACAAAAATGCAAAACAAAAACAAAACACCGCGATTTCTCAGTTTACTTCCCAAAGATCCAGGACAAACCGCCACCTTCCAGAAATTCTCACTGGATTACCAGAGAAGAATGGATAACAGAGATGATGGACCATGCTGAAATGGCGAAAATAACCAGGAAGATCAGAAACTAAGCAGATAATAAATTTAATAAAGAATGGGAAAAATTTATAAGTTACTTAAAAGAACACTGTAAGCAATGAAAAACATTGGCAGGATTTAAAAAACCACACTTGCAAGGTAACAAGAACTGTGGTATGAATTGAGTTCATACGATGCAGTTGGAAAAGAATAACTATGGATCCCATGGAAGGGAAATGGAGGGAAGTCTAGGGATTCAGAGAATCCTGTTTGTATATGATTATGATCTACATGTGAATGCAAATGTTAAATGTAAAACTTAATAATAATAATAATAATAATAATAATAATAATAATAATAATAATAGAAATTCCCCCTGGATGTCACTTCTGCCTTTGAAATCCTAGTAATATCTGGGAAATCCCAGACGTATGACAGCCCTACCTAAACATGCTGTCTGTGGTGCACTGGAAGAAGGCAGTTAGGAGAGACAGACAGCCCAGGTCAGCAGAATACAAGAATTGCCACTACTAGGGAGCTGACTCTGCTGAAACTGCTCCATAGACCTGGGATTAGCTGCCTAGATGCCAGATTGGTGTTCGCAGGAATTCAGAGATGTCGAAGCGACTGCAAGTGTTCCCATTGACAATAAAGAGCTAACTCTCTGCCATGTGTATTCCTTGGCTGTGAAACTCCATTCATTTCTAGGCAATCTTACAGGGAGTCACATGCCAGTGCTGGGCAGGGCCAGAGCCAAAGGTAAACCGAGCAACACATGTATATTTTAAACTCATACAACCCCTCTATCCCCCATCAAGGAAAGCAAGAGGCATTATCAAAGTTCTAGGACACAATCTAGGTAAAGGTAAAGGTACCCCTGCCCGTTCGGGCCAGTCTTGACAGACTCTAGGGTTGTGCGCCCATCTCACTCAAGAGGCCGGGAGCCAGCGCTGTCCGCAGACACTTCCGGGTCACGTGGCCAGCGTGACAAGCTGCATCTGGCGAGCCAGCGCAGCACACGGAACGCCGTTTACCTTCCCGCTAGTAAGCGGTCCCTATTTATCTACTTGCACCCGGGGGTGCTTTCGAACTGCTAAGTTGGCAGGCGCTGGGACCGAGAGACGGGAGCGCACCCCGCCACGGGGATTCGAACCGCCGACCTTTCGATCGGCAAGTCCTAGGCGCTGAGGCTTTTACCCACAGCGCCATCCGCGTAGTCGGGCAAAAATACTTGGGGGGGGTGGGCAAAGAAGGGGGAGAGTGCCAAGGTCCAGAGGGGGGGGGCATTTGGCCTTCAGGCCTGGGCTTCATCACCCCTTCTTTATATAGAGAGCCATTGTTAAACTCTAAAGCACATTTCCCAGCACAGTGGGATTTCTCCCACAGTCAAAATGGAGTGTTGTTGATTTAAGAGCCAGCGTTGCTAGCTCTCTGAATAATACATATACAAACAAAGCATAAAACACCCTCGGGCTCCCAGTGGATCAATGAACCTTAGAAATAAGTCTTACAACCCTCTGCTTCTTGCTTGTAAAATAGAGCTTTGTTGGCTTCCACTCTCCTCTTTTACTGTGGGTAATGTCAGAAGCACAAAATATGGGAATGACATCCATAAAGGTCTATTTTATTTACTAAAGCATCTCTAACGAAGAAGTAAAACACCCGTGCTTTGAGGCATGCTTAAATTCAAGGTACATTTATCAGTGGAGATAAGCAACAAGGCCAGCAGAAAGTGCACACAAGGTATTTAAAAGCCCTTATCACCACCATCTAATTTAGTTTTCTTTTTAAAAGAAAAGTCTTTCCAGGTGCTCAGGAAAGCTAGAGAGGTAACCAGGAGATAATGAGCTGGTCGCCAAGCATATCCTTAGAGCAGGAATGCAGGCGTACCCTCCAACATTTCTCCAATTAAAATAGGGGCGTCCCATTCCATAATGATAATTTTACTATTTATACCCCACACAACTGATTGGGTTGCCCCAGCCACTCTGGGCAGCTTCCAACATATATAAAAACATGACAAAATAATAAATATTGGGGGGGGACGGACATTCCCTACACAGGATTGCCTTCAGATGGCTCGGGAGTTGAATAACTCCATCCCCTCCAATGTTTCTCCAGTGAAAATAGGGATGTCCTAAGGAAAAGTGGGACATTCCGGGATCTAACCAGAAACTGGGACAGCTTCTCTAAATCAGGGACGTCCCTGGAAAATAGGGACACTTGGAGGGTCTGGGAATATAGAATTTAGGGAAGGGAATTCCACAGAGGCCATCTTGTTCAAAATCCAGAAATGGCATTAGCAGGCTTAAGTTACAGAAAGGTAGATGTCAGCTGAATGTTGTAAGATACTTGATGGTAAGAGTCACTTGACAATGGAACTGACTATCTAAAGTATTGGTCTTAGACTAGTGGGTGGATCCACTAACAGATCATGGCCTGATCTAAGGCGTATTGCAACAGCAGCATCTCTCTATCCCCAAATGCATTTCTGGGTTAAAAGTGGATCCCAGGTCAGAAAAGGCTGAAGACTACCGACCTAGAGGGATGATGAGCTGTCCAGTGCTAGAAGTCTTCAGGTAGGATCCTCTGGATTTCCTACTTTGAGAAGAAGCATGCACAAGAGATGACAATGATGCAGCTGACCTTCAGTCAAAAGATTCCGATTTTACTCAAAAACAACAACACATTAGCAACTTGCCCCAGATTCTGGCCATTAATGCAGTTGCACACATAATTCTGGCAGCAAGCACAGAACCAAGTAAGCTCATCCAGCATTTTATTTTATTTTTAATTCCAGTCAGTTGAAAACAACCCCAATTTCAAGTTTCACTGATTTCTAACTAAATGCCAATCCTCTATGAACTCATCTACTCATTGCTTGGGAGTGGGGGAGTCACTTTCAAAATATATTAGTACTTTTCCTCTTTGGAATGGGGAGGCTTACCACTTCACATCTTTTTGCTATGAACTGTTTTTTAAACCTTTCTTCTTTGGTACATTAAAAACCTCTGGCACATGAACAAAGAAGGAAGCCATTAAGGGAGTCGCAAGTCTCATTTATGCATCTATACATTTAATAAATGCATTTGTTTACATGATTTTTATCCCACTCTCCAGCCAGTAAAGGCTGCCAGAGGTGGAAAGTCATTGCCCTCAAGTTGTTGTTGTTGTTTAGTCGTTTAATCGTTTAGTCGTGTCCGACTCTTCGTGACCCCATGGACCAGAGCACGCCAGGCACTCCTGTCTTCCACTGCCTCCCGCAGTTTAGTCAAACTCATGCTGGTAGCTTTGAGAACACTGTCCAACCATCTCATCCTCTGTCGTCCCCTTTTCCTTGTGCCCTCAATCCTTCCCAACATCAGGGTCTTTTCCAGGGAGTCTTCTCTTCTCATGAGGTGGCCAAAGTCTTGGAGCCTCAGCTTCACGATCTGTCCTTCCAGTGAGCACTCATGGCTGATTTCCTTAAGAATGGATAGGTTTGATCTTCTTGCAGTCCATGGGACTCTCAAGAGTCTCCTCCAGCACCATAATTCAAAAGCATCAATTCTTCGGCGATCAGCCTTCTTTATGGTCCAGCTCTCACTTCCATACATCACTAATGGGAAAACCATAGCTTTTACTATATGGACCTTTGCTGGCAAGTGCCCTCAAGTAGGGCTGGGCAAATCTGTCACTTTTGGTTTCTCTCACTCTCTCACTTTTCCAATCTTCAATTCCATTCTTTACCTTGTTACATCAGTTTGCTTTGTTAAAAAGAAAAAGAAAAAGTTCTCAAGAAAATTCACCAGCATTTCTGTGGAAATTTCTCATCACATACACATTTCTGCATGCAATTTTCTCTAATATACACATTTCTCCTAGGCATAGTCTTCCTGCAAAATTCAGAAAAGTTCAAATTTTGATGAGGGACTGTGTTTCGGTTCACATTCTGTTTCAAAAAGAGAAAAAGAGAGAATCAGGTATTCACCTTTGCATGTGAACTGAATTGAATTTCTCCTCCATCCCGGCCTACACCCCACATCCAGGCTAGGAATGAGTAAATTTCAGGGTAACAGGCAAAGTGTGGTGTGGCCATTAACTAAATCAAAAATAAAAGCTAGCTAGCTTTTTTCAGTAGCATTACTAAGCGTGTGTGAACAGGACTCAAGCTCTGGAAGGAAGGCAAACCCATCCCTCAAGGGGTGAACTGCAGTTGACTCCATGCCCCAGGGTTCAGCGTACAGTACTTTCAAGCCCATCGGAATATAGGAAGCTCTCATACAGAGTCAGAGCACTGGTCCATCTAGATCAGTATTGTCTACACTGGCGGGCAGCAGTTCTCCAAGGTATCATTCTGGGCACATTCCCAGCCGAACCTGGAAATGTCGGGGATTAAACCTGCAAAAGCACATACCCTCCAACATTTCTCCGATGAAAATAGGGATGTCCCATTCCATAATGATAATTTTACTATTTATACCCCACACGTCTTTGCCCCAGCCACTCTGGGCAGCTTTCAACATATATAAAAACATAATAAAACATAGACCATTAAAAAAACACCTCCCTATACAGAATTAAGGGACACGGGTGGCGCTGTGGGTTAAACCACAGAGCCTAGGACTTGCTGATCAGAAGGTCGGCGGTTCGAATCCCCACAACGGGGTGAGCTCCCGTTGCTCGGTCCCTGCTCCTGCCAACCTAGCAGTTTGAAAGCACGTCAAAGTGCAAGTAGATAAATAGGTACCGCTCCGGCGGGAAGGTAAACGGCATTTCCGTGCACTGCTCTGGTTCGCCAGAAGCGGCTTAGTCATGCTGGCCACATGACCCGGAAGCTGTACGCCGGCTCCCTCAGCCAATAAAGCGAGATGAGCGCCGCAACCCCAGAGTCGTTCGCGACTGGACCTAATGGTCAGGGGTCCCTTTACCTTTACATACAGGATTGCCTTCAGACAGCTCGGGCATCAGATAACTCCATACCCTCCAACATTTCTCCAATGAAAATAGGGACGTCCTAAGGAAAAGTGGGACATTCCAGGATCAAATCAGAAACTGGGACGGTTTCTCTAAATCAGGGATGTCCCTGAAAAATAGGGTCTGAAAGCAGATGTTCTACCACTGAGTTGTGGCCCTTCATCAAATATTTCTCTACTATAATCGTCTCCCACAGAGATTGAACTGCTTGAGAACATGAGGCAGGAGCCAAAGGTTACAGAACGATACGGCCCCTGACTAATATTATTGGGTACCACTATTTGTACAGGCCTGCTTTATCGGTTTTAATGGCTAAAGTTGCAACTGGCGAACAACATGAGGTAAAAAGTGAATCATTTCGCATTGCCAGTGGGGAGTTTATATTTTCACAGCCATTCCTTGGCCTTGAAGCAGTCACACTGCCCAGCAGCTGAGGTGGGTGGTGGGGCCAGGGGTTGGGGGGAGGGAGGGAATAGCACTTGTCTTGGAAGGATATTGGTTTCCTCCAATGCCATCCTCTTAGCAGGCGGAGCCGGGCTCCTTTCCATCCCTCCCATTGGTGAGCTGCAATAGGTCGGGACTTCCTCTCACGTTTTTATCTCAAGATGAAGGTAATCTGTGTAAGAATTGCTTCTCTGTGCATTCCCTGAGAACTGCTGATCTGAGGGTAGGGAGGGAAAGGAGCAGAAAGATAATCTTTAAGCAGTTGAGAAATGTTACAGGAAAGAATGCAAAAAGCATAAAGGGAGAGAGAGAGAGAAAATACTTTTTTTTTTTAAGCTGTGGATTTTCTTCCCTATTTTAATTTGTGCTAAACTGAATGCTAACTCTTTAGTTGAGGTGCACCTGAAAGTGGGCATACCGGCAAGAAGAAGAAAGCAAGGCTCAAAAAAACGTTTGGGTTTCTGCCCACCTGATTCATACTCCAAGCAAACAAACGTGATGCGAGGTGAAAAGAAAATGGACTCCACGGAGGCCGCCTGGTGATTTTCCTGGTGGTGGTCAGAAGGAAGAACATTATGTTCCTCAGACACTTATGGTGCGATGGTCATGAGGAGGCACTAGTCAGTCCTACATAAAGGCAGAGACTCTCCAATGCATTTCGCAACGTCCCTTTAAAGGAGAAAAGAAGCAAGAGCCGCCAATAACGCTTCTGTAGAAGGAGGGAACCATTTTCCCAGGGCTGGAGGAAGACCCTGAGGATTCCCATTGGGTCATCAAGGAGATACACCAGGAACAGAAGGATGACAGTAGTGAAGGAGCTGCTCCGTGCCAGAAACCTGTTGCTGGTTATCCTGATTCCACTCTTGTTGCTTCCTTTGCCTCTCTTATATCCCAGCAGTGTAAGTACTTTGCTTCCCCGCCCTCTCATTTTCACCATAACTGGATTGGGAGCCAGTCTGGTATAGTAGTTAGAGTGCTGGACCAGAACCAGGATTCATCCCATTTCCTCTTAGCCATGAAACTCACTGGGTGACCTGGGAGCCAGTCACTCAAGCTCAGCCTAGCCTACCTTCACAGGGTTGTGTTGAGGATAAAACAGGGAAGAGGAGAAATATTTATGCCACCTTGAGCTCCTTGTAGGAAAGGTGGGTTATAACTGTGATAAATAAATTAATGTGCTCAAGAGTTAGCAGGCCAACTAGGCAAAGCATTCTTGGGAAGCGGCCAGGAAGGTGTATGCAGGGGAGCAGGGAGAGTTGCGGTGCAATTCTCTACTCAGAAGTAAGCCCTATTGAATAAGTGGGGTTCGATTGCAACATTAAGGTGGCAGCCCCTTTGCCTCCATTGCATGGGATCTCCATAGGACGCTACTCAGCCTTGATTATTTATTTCATTGAGAAATTACTTCTCAAAGCAACTTTGCAATGCAACAAAAACATCTCTAAGACAATTGTGTGTGCAAAAGGAGTTAAAACAGTTGCATATATATAAAACAATTAAAAACAGTTTTAAATATATAAATTAAATTCTTACAGCAAATTGTTCTGGATTCCAGCTTTACTCCAATGAAAATGATGCTGTTTCCAGGGTGGACTCATAGAAATGTAAAGTTGGAAGGGGCTCAAAGAACCCTTGACAGATGACTATCCAAGCTTTGTTTAAAATCTTCCAGTGAAGGAGACAGTCCTTCTGAGGCAGTCCGTTCCACTGCCAAACAGCTCTTACAGTCAGAAAATTCTTCCTAATGTTTAGTCAGAATCTTCTTTCTTGTAATTTGGATCCATTGGTTCAGGTCCTCTGGAGCAGCAGAAAACAAACTTGCTCCATCATCCATGTGACAGCCCTTCAGATATTTGAAGATGTTATAGAGCTTTGAGGATGGAATGCTCAGGAGGTCTTTGGTCGCTGAAGCTAAGTGATGTACTATATTCTAGGCCAGGCTTTCTCAGCCTTGGCTCCCCAGATGTTGTTGGACTACAACTCCCACCATCCCTAGCTAGCAGGGATGATGGGAGTTGTAGTCCAACAACATCTGGGGACCCAAGGTTGAGAAAGGCTGCTCAAGGTTGAGGCCATGTGGTGTTAATGTGTCCACGTTGTTGGATCTGTTGCATTATCCGTAGCTTCTCAGAAGTGTTCAGCAAACTTGCTTGATGTGCTGTTTGATGCTTTCATTGTCTGCCAGCCCATCTATTTATCTATCATCTACAAGCTAAAACAAATATATAGAAACCATTTCAGATCCAATACTGATACTCACTTATAATGAGAAAAAATGTGCTCTGCACATGCCCAGAAACATGCTGTGATTACATGCAGGGCTGAGCGGCCATGTGCCTTTTTCCAATTAAGTTCTGTTTACAGTCTTGGATTCTAGATTTAAATATGCAGCTGTGAGTGCAAAAATACATGAGGAGAGGGAAACAGTTCTCCTTGGTCTCCTGTGATAATCTTAATCAAAGAATGAAGCTGAGTTGCATTATCATTTGAACTGAAGGAAAAGGCAGATGAAATTTCCTTATTAATTTTGGAGACGAGTTTCCTTTCGCAAATGAATTTGCACTGCCGCAAATGCTCTCTAAGAAGGCAGCGTCGCTAACTTGGCGGTGTTTGTTTTAATGAAGTCGAGTTGCACCTTTTGATTAATTTGTTTGCAACTTGTTTAATTAATGGTGTCCCCTTGTTTATCAGGGTTGGAGTGAACAAATGAACAAATTGGCAAATTAGGCAAAGTCGAAGTCAGCTAAAACAAATTTCAACCTCATTAAACAAGTAAACGAAGAGCGAGGCAAAGGAAGATAAATGAGGTTTTTTTCCTTTCCTTTTGCCTCTCTTGAGCTGACAAGAGTTAAGCAATTACAAGCTTACAGACCTGGTGCGATGATGAAGATGGAATGACAGCATGATGAATTTAAAAAATCAAATTAGCCAGCAGGTAGTTACTTAATATAGAACTAAATAAGGGATGGGCAGGTCTGCTTCCAGTCCATTTTACTTTTGTATGCTTTTGCCCACAATTCTGTTCCACTCCTGCATTAATCTGCATTTCATATTCATATTTAAATGTGTATTTTCCTCTAAGACTATCTTTTGAAATTGGGAGTGGCAAACCCTTTTCAGCTCAAGGGCCACATTCCCTCCTGGGCAACATTCTGAGGGCCACATGTGAGTGGTAGGTGGGGCCAGAGGAAAAAGTGGGTGGGGTAAGCAAGGAAAATTTTACCTTGGCTAGTTTCACCCAGCCCTCTGTCTCCTCCATCTGAACAAGCAGTGGGCATTACTAGTGCTTAAGGGCACATTCCAGCCTGGCAAAAGCATTCAGGGTGCAAAGCAGAGCTAATAAGTTTGATGACCGAGAGAGAGGGGGTTGGTGGCCTTGGGGAGAGTTATGAGGGCCTGAGGCAGAGGCCTACAGGGCCACCCTGACTTAAATGCATATTTTGCTATATTTAAACCTCTAAGAACTGCATCACAAAATTTGGAGAAATGCAAAATCAAGTGGATTGCTATGGGCTGATCTGCACCTTTAGTCCATAGAGGCACAGAACAGGAAATTCCATATATTTATTTCATGGAAACATTTATACGCTTCCCTTCTAATGCCCACAAATCACTCACAATGCCCCACATACAGCTTAAAATCACAATTTTAGATCAGTGGGAAAACGGCTGTTTGAAACACTCAAAGAATAGTTAAAATCAGCCACAAGCTGAAAACCAGCTTAAAGCACATGCCAACGTTCCACATGCCTGGATAGATTTGCCGAAACAAAATTGCTTTTAGCGGGTGCTGAAAAGATTACAGGGAAGGTGTCTGCCTCAGTTTCCAAAGTGCAGGCACAGCCACACCAAAAGAGAGATTTCTTCCAATTGCTGAATGAGTATTATGTGAAACCTGTAACAGTGCCAAAGGGGTTTGAGTGGGCATGCATGAAGTAAAGCAATCTTGCAGGTAAACTGTGACAGGCTTCATATACTAGCAGTAACACCCTTGAACTTGACCCAGCAGCAGACTGGCAACCAGTGCAGGTTTCTGGGCTGAGGTGCTCAATGCTCAACCTCCCCTTGTTCTTTGGCTGCAGCAGTTGGTTGTCAGGGCCAACTTGATAGCCAAGTTCTCTTTGGCTATCAATGCAGAAAAGTGGTAATAAACCTCTTCTCTGTGTCTGAAGCTGTGCCGATGAGAGTGGAAGGGCACCAGGTTGGAAAAGATGGCCTTAGGATTGGGAACTGTAACTCAAGTCAGAAATATCATGCTATTAAATGTGCTTGATTGGATTCAATTCAACTATATGCATTGGTTTCTCTCTTTCTCGCTCCCTGCTCACTTTAATTCTTTTGTAAAGGCCTAAAAATTAAATTAAACCATTCGTGGTTTTTCCTCCAGTTTTCTCCATGCATGTCTCTCTTGTGCAGAACAAAACACAAGATGGATGTTTGCACGCTTTGCTCTCAGAGCTTTCTACAAGCTCCACTCATATCTCCATCCAGACATGCGAGAGATATTATAATATTTCAAGGACACATTCCAGCCAAACAAACACACTTGAGAAAGTTGCAGGGCAGGGACAGTGTGTTCCTATCTTGTATTTTTATGTTGTGAACTGTCCCATGCTCTTCGGATAAAGGATGGTACAATATAAATAATATAATATATAGTAAACCCACAACTTACGGGCCTTTAACTCGTGTGCATTCAGCTTTACATGCTTGGCAAAAAAAAAAAAGATTAAAGGGGAGGAGGCTGGCAACGACTTTGGCAATCCCACCCATTTTTGAACCCAATATGTTTTGATGATATGCGATTTTGGCTTTAGGCACAATCCCCAGAATGTAATTCCCAGATAAATTGCAGGGCTTCCTGTTATATTATGTGTTATATTAGGGGTTATGTAGATTTGCAAAAATGTGTATATTAGGGGAAATTGCTTACCGTATTATTATTTATTAAATTTCACCCAAAGACCACAGGGCAGTTTACAATATAAAAACACAAAAATACACAACATAGTAACAAACAAAAACAATAAACAAAATGCAGAATGATGCAGAAATGTTGAGAGCTGAACTTGGGAGAAATGAGAAACTGAAATGAACAGATGGCCATCTGCTATGGGTTCATTAGTTGAGAGTCCTGCATTGTAGGCGGTTGGACTAGGTTCCCTTCCAACTCTACCGTTCTATGAAATCGGCAGATTCTCTCATGCCGAATGATAAGGCATCGAACCAGCACCCAAGTATCCCGTGTGTCCACTGGTTTCCAAAACACCATCTTCAGAAGCGACACACAGCTGCAGTGCTCCCCTCCCTCTGGAGGATCATAAGCTGCAGTTTAGAATGACTAATCAAACTGATCCTTTTGTGTTCTGCACGAAGAATCGAAGCACAGACAATAATTTAACATTGCGTAACTCAATCAGAAAGAAAACCCTGCGGTCTTTCTCGGTGGATCAAGTGGAATGGAAAGAAATTAGCGCAGAGTGCCTACTCACGACAAGCTGGCTTCTAAGCTCTTCTTCATTAAATAGCCCAGTTATCCGATAGCCTAGTTACTTGATCATTAAATAGCCCCACGGAGGCCGATTATGGTTTAGCTGAGATTAATAAAATGGCTGTTGTGAATCACTTTTCTTCCTGAAGGCTTGCCAGTCAGCCCTTGGCTGTTAGTCATCATGTCTGCATGGCATCTTGAGATCCAAAAGTAGTGTGGCAATGGACAGCTGCTGCTGTGAAGAGACAATGGGAGAGGTTTATTGTCCTCGTGCCCTGGCTGTGAGCAAGATTTTTCAATTGACTTGCCTAAAATCCAGGACAAAGCACCACCTTTCAGAAATCCCCCCCCCCCGGACATCAATTTCACCCATGAAATCCCAGACCTATGGCAGCCCTACTTTATGCAGGATAGTAGGATGGTAAAGGTAAAGGTAAAGGTACCCCTGCCCGTGCGGGCCAGTCTTGCCAGACTCTGGGGTTGTGCGCCCATCTCACTTAAGAGGCCGGGGGCCAGCGCTGTCTGCAGACACTTCCGGGTCGCGTGGCCAGCGTGACAAGCTGCATCTGGCGAGCCAGAGCCGCACACAGAACGCTGTTTACCTTCCCGCTAGTAAGTGGTCCCTATTTATCTACTTGCACCCGGGAGTGCTTTCGAACTGCTAGGTTGGCAGGCGCTGGGACTGAACAACGGGAGCGCACCCCGCCGCAGGGATTTGAACCGCCGACCTTTCGATCGGCAAGCCCTAGGCGCTGAGGCTTTTACCCACAGCGCCACCCACGTCCCACCCCGCGTAGGATAGTAGGGGTCTTCTTATGTTCAGCCAATTTGATACTTGCTTTGGTTTATTGTTTCATTCATAAACTGCTTTGCTAGTAAAATATCCATTGTTTACATACGAAAGATGCATACATTACGCCTCA
Source organism: Podarcis raffonei (assembly GCF_027172205.1). Lineage (NCBI taxonomy): Eukaryota > Metazoa > Chordata > Lepidosauria > Squamata > Lacertidae > Podarcis > Podarcis raffonei. The sequence goes on from NC_070611.1 coordinate 56,201,661, forward strand.
TTTAAATCTCTTCTAAAAATCCATGTCTGCAAAGTCTTTCCTGAATTAACATTGGCTGAATGAATCTTTCCCCTCCCCTGATTATCTGTTGCCACTTATTGAGCCCCTTGATCCATTCTCTGTCACATCCAACCTCCAACCTTATCCTCCCTCTTTGGGGTGGGGGGCAGGGGGGTGCTTCCGCAACAGCGTGGCAGGAGAATGGATCCTTCACATTTGCACCCCTCTGCTCTCAAGTTCTAGACGTTTCCCCACTCAGTTTAGTTTCATTTCCCAGAAAAGAAGGAGGTGAGGGGATGAGATGAGGCAACATTCAGGACTTCAAGGATCACCTCTCCCCACGTGAGCCAACCGAGACCTTACAATCATCATATGTGTATCATATGCCTTGGAAGGTCAGGAGGGTGGCAGCATGACAAAAGGCCTTCTCAGTGGTAGCTTCCTGCTTGTGGAATGCTCTCCCTGGGGAGACTCGCCTGGCACCATCATTACATAGCTTGAGGCCATGCATGAAAATGTTTCTTTATTGCCAGGCCTTCGGCTCTTAATTATCTATGGCCTGGTGGGGGTGGGATGTTTTAATCCTGTCTTTAAACAAAAGGATTGTCTTTTATATATTTTTTCTTTTGTGTCAGTTTCAATGTATGTGTTTGTTTATATATTGTAAGTCCATTACGGCGAAAAAGCAACTGTTGAATTTAATTTGTCGTAATAATAATAATATTGTCTTGAAAGATGGGGAATCCCTGATCCTCCAAAATGGTTCTAGCTAACAGTACCACCTAACTGAGGAATGTGAGAGTTTGCCCAGAAGCACCCAGATTTGCCTCATTATTTGAGGGACACACAGAACTGATGCACACCCACCTCCTAGAATCTGCATTATAACTGCAGAGGATTCATTCAGCTCCTCTGCAGTCTCCCTGCCCTATTTTAGCACACCCTTCACTCCCTTGTCATCTAGCAGTCCAGATGCCTCCCTGCTTCTGATTCATTGTTGGTCTTCATGCTTTGATTTAGTGCGGTTTGCACAGTGCAAAGGTGGCTTGTGAATATTTTTGAATAAAGCTGTTTACATTCAAAATATCTTTCCGTTTGCCTTAAGGTCAGCTTGCGCTCCTTCAGCCAGATTTTTGTGTTCCTCTTTTGTTTTCCTTTTTCGCTCTTCAAACAGCAAACCTCCATCCTATCGCTCAACTCCATATGACAAATTGCTCTGGAGCTCCTCTCCAATTTCAATTCTTTGCAGTAGAGTCAGAGGTTGCTGTTTGGAAAACAAGCAGAATATTCTGCAGCGTGCACAGCTCTAAGCCATGTGCTTTCCTGAATCGCAGCCACTGTAAATATCCCGCCACATAACCAAGTCATCAATGCTAGCAGTGAGTTCAAAAGATCAGAGGAAGAAATGTCTGTAGCAAATAATTTATATTCCCTGCTGTGTGTTTTGGGGATAATCTTCATCAGATGTACATTGATGGCGTATCATCACCATCAGTTGTGGACATGTAGCTGGAGTTCCCACTCAATTTCACTTAAATGGGAAACATGGATAGCTTTAAAAGAGGATTAGACAAATTCATGGAGGATAAAGAATAACGGTGGCTACTAGTCATGGTGGCTGTGCCCTGTCTCCATGCTTGGAGGCAGAAATGCCTCTGAATACCAGTTGCTGGAAATCGCAGGAGGGCAAAGGGCAACAGTTTGGCCACTGTGAGAACAGAATGCTGGACTAGATGGGCCAGCACACTCTTCTCAGATACTGCTGAGCTACGACTTCCATCATTTCCGACTATTGACCATACTGGCAGGGCACTGCTTGCCCATCGCTGACTTGAAGGTTCCTGTTCAGATGAAAAATCTAAGGGAAACAAAGACACTTAAACAGCAAAATGTCTTGAGGGCAGTAGGAAAGAATCCTGTAGATCCTTGATGGTCACTAAGGACTCAGATATACAGCTGCAAATCAAACGTTTTAAGTGTGTTGCAAAGTGCAATATAGAAATGTGACACTAGGTGGCGATGGTTAGCTATGGCAAATACAATATATTATTCAAAACGGTGTGTGTGTTTTTTTTTAAAAAAGGCATTGCCACAGCGTGTTTTTTTTATATGTGTGTAGATTCCACCTAAATTTTGCCCTGAAGCCAAATTTGGAATTTCCTGCTAGGTTGTGAAACTTCTGAGGATTATTGAGACAAAGTGGGGGAAGGATTTCAGTGACACTAGTGACATATCTTAGGGATGCTCTGCACATCCTTAACCTGGTTAGCATTCCGTAAGGATAGAGTCAGGTGCTCTGGAGTGAAATGGCAATTGTTTAAATCAGTCTTCCCCAAATTGGTGACCTCCAAATATTTTTGGACTCCAAGTTATGGAATGATCTCCTTAGCCTTATTTTGAGTGCAGTCCTATTCATTTGTTCAATTTCCATCCTTCCTATGTTTTTATATATGCTATAAGCTCCCCAGAGTGAATGGGGAAACCCAGCCAAATGGGCAGAGTATTATTATTATTATTATTATTATTATTATTATTATTATTATTTCCATCAATCTGTGCTCAAGGTGGCCAACAGCTGCAAAATATAAAGCAAAAACACTAGAAAATTACCAAAAACTGCCAGAGGAAAGCATACCTAAAACCAACAAAAACATCCAATACACAGAATAAACAGCAATTTATTTACGATGTCCACAAATGATCAGCTTCAAGCTGGTGGGAAGCTGCCAGTCAGAGCAAACAATAGTGGACTAGATGGACAAATAACCTGAATCAGTAGAAGGCATTCCTGCCAGTTTATTAAGCATCCATTGTGTTTGGCCCATTGACTGCATTCTCTTACACTGGGTGAAATGGGGCAACCCATGATTTTCACACGCTTTTATTTCATGCATGCATATCAGAGCTTTGGGTCACAGCAGTTGCCAATTCTGATTGCTTCTGCTTCTACAGGCGCTTGAGAAATGGCCTCTGTTCTTTAATACAGTCAGATCCCCTAACGAAGGAATAATAATGGACCCTGTGCTGGAGAGCTTAACCGTTTGAATCAGAGTTACATAATGGCTAAGTACCAAAACAAAGTTAAGGATGGAAGATTATAGTACCTTTCCAAGAGTGGCTGTGTGCATGTCTAAAGCTGCAGCCACTAGAGCAGCCTGGCCTGGTTTTTCATCTACACAAGCGATGAAGCCAGTTTCTTCTGTCTGGACCAGGATAAAGGTGGTGGTGATGTTGGGAGAGATGGGCTCCCCTTAGCAAGTGGATTGCACACCAGAATCTCTCCTTTCTACACACCTGCATCAACATAGACTGAAGGAGCATTTCTCCCTATATAATCCTGCCAGGGCTTTCAAGTTGGTTTGGGAAGTTCTTTCAGCAATGCTGGCATAGCAGGAGCTGTAACTCAATGGAGGGTCTTCTCAGCAATAGCAGCCAGTTATCAAATACCCTCCCCACTGCACTTAGGTTGTATATTCTTTTTGGCAACCAAATGAAGACTGTCTTCTTCCACCTAGTCTTCTGAGTTGGCAGTTCCAAGCCCAAGAGATACTTGAGTTATATACTGAATAGATGGAGATGTTCAAGTTTATTGGGTTTGACATTGCTGTGACCCACCCTGAAGTCCGAATGATGAGGGGCAGGATTTAAATCACCTAATCAGTGATGGCCAAACTTGGCCCTCCAGCTGTTTTGGGACTAGAACTCCCATCATCCCTAGCTAACAGGACCAGTGGTCAGGGATGATGGGAATTATAGTCCCAAAACAGCTGGAGAGCCATGCTTGGCCATCACTGACCTAAATAAACAAACAACAAACCCCCTGAGCAATTTGCCTGCAACAGATCTTCAGTCCTTCTTCCATCCACAGCACCATCAGCCCTGAATAATGTGCCTGGTAAGTAACTCCCCTAAACATGCCAAGTAAGTAGATAGGAATGCCTTGTAGCAATAAATTAGAGGATTCTTTAGAGTCTCTCAGTTGGTTGTGCAATGTCTATTTAATGTCCTTGCATTTGGACCTGCAGTTTCTGTTTCTTTTAAACACTGTATAATTTGAATTGGTGGATTATTCTATCGATTGTTGTGTAAACCAACTTGCAACCATCTACAGTGGTGCCTTGGTAGTCGAACAGCTTGGCTCCCGAACAAATTGGCTCCCGAACACCACAAACCTGGATGTGGGTGTTCCAGTTTGCAAACGTTTTTCGGAAGCCAAATGTTCGACGCAGCTTCCACAGCTTCTGATTGAGTGCAGGAAGCTCCTGCAGCTAATCAGAAACCGTGCCTTGGTTTTCGAACCATTTCAGGAGTCGAACGGACTCCCAAAACGGATTAAATTTGAGAACCAAGGTACCATTGTATAGCAAAAAGCATTCTATAAATACTGGAAATCAACCAATCAATAAACCATGTCTAGCTTCCACTGATAGCCTTTTCCTCCATGAAGTTGCCTAAGCCATCACTGTACCTTGTGAGAGAGAATGCCATTGCTTCACTACAGCTCAATTGACTTTCTCCTCCCTTTCTTTCTTTCAGGAAGCCTCGTGTGGCTATGTGCTGATCGTGACGGCAGTGTACTGGGTTTCGGAGGCCGTGCCACTTGGGGCAGCAGCCCTTGTTCCTGCTTTCCTCTATCCACTGTTTGGAGTCATGAAATCCAGCGAGGTCAGACTTTACGTGTACTTTTCTTATCTGTGCTACTGGGGCCTGAGGCACCTGTGCATGCAGGCCCTTCAAATAATTGCAGGACAGACACAAGAAAGATGGAGAAGCTGTGCTCTCTGTTGGGCAGGGATAGAACCAGTGGGCAGAAATGGCAAAGAATCAGATTTTGGCTAAACATTAGGAGCAACCCCCTAATGGTATGAGTTATCTGGCAGGGCAACAGATTGCCTCAGGAGGAAGAGAGAGAGCTGTCTGCTGCAGGTATTTAAACATTGGCCAGGGGGTAGGAATACTGAGCCTGTAGTCTGCATTGCAGATCTTGCATTGAGCATGGGAGCTGGGTTAATTGATCTCTTTAATGCTGTGATTCTATTATGTCGGATCATTCCGTGACTTTGTATTTGAAGGTTGGGGCCAACTGTATTACTTTCTCCCTAGGACTGGGGAGCAGCAGACACGCACATGTTGCTTTTTAGCACATAACACCTGCTTTTACAACTAAGGAATGTTCACTGCAAAATTCATGCTCCTTGACTAATCTGTATTTTTGGACAGAGCAAAGAACACTTCATTCATTATTTACATTGTTTTTATGCTTCCCATTAACAACAAGTTCTCAGAGTAGAGTTTCTTTTAAAAAATATGTGCAAATGCAACATGAAAATAGAGTACCTTAGTTAAAAAGGTTCCTCACAGACACTTTCATGTTCTTTTCTCACTCTTCTTGGCTTGTGTCTGCATCATAACCTTTCTCTCCGACCTCCACCCCAACCCCTGGTTAGCACATGCAACCATTGTTTTAATAAGCGTAATCTTGAATGGAAAGAAAAGAATCCATGTCAACCAGAAGCACAAAAGCCTTTATTATTCCACTTTATCCCTTTCATACCTCTTTGCAGCGTGGCAGATACAAAGACTAATGTTCTTACAAGCACACAGCTCTGTGCAATAGGCAGCAGGTTTCTCCAGCTTGAATGGGGAGAAAACCTTCGTCATGCTTTCCATTTTACCATAGTGACTTGGCCCTGATTTTCCGGAACTGCCATGTGCTGAGGCTGCTGAGGCTGGATCTACACCTTTCCTTCAGAGCACATTTAAAGCACATGGCTTCCTCCCAGAATCTTGGGAACTGTAGTTTGACAAGGATGCTGGGAATTGGAACTCTGTGAGGGGTAAACAATAGGTCCCAGGATTCTTGGGGGGGGGTGCAATGTACTTTACATGCGTAGTGTGTACGCAGCCTCAGTTTTTGGGGGGGAAAGCTGCCAACACATTGTAAGCATCCTTATTTGGTAGCCAGTTCACACGTTGCCAGCAATGGCCTGGCCGTCCCTGGGGCATGGGTGGCTCTGCAGATTTGCTGATTGGATTTACGGATGACTTTCCATAAGTCCTAAAGCAGTTCCCAATAATGTAATACAGGAATGAAAATGCATATTAAAAAAATATTTGCTGGCACCAAAATGATGACAAAGTTGGCACTGGTTCCCGTAGAGAGAATTCCATAAATCGGGGGCTAGAGAGAATTCCATAAATCGGGGGCTAAAGAAAAGGCCTGTTCTCTTCAACGGCCCTTTGTGGTGACTCACAGAGAAGGGCTTCAGGTGATGATTTCAGGGTTTGGGCAGGTTTATATGGAGAAAGGCAGCATTTTAGATATTGGGGTTGGAAGCTTATTAAGACTCTAAAGGTCACTTTGGGGCCTGTTTCTTGAGGATTTCTTAAAAAAATTAAATCAGAAATTGTTGCAGAAACATGGAGAGCTGATTTTAAGACTGGAAGAATGAGAAATTGAAAGATACCCAAACCAGGAGATTTCTCCAGCTCTAGACAGAAGTCTAATTCTGCTGTGGTTTATGAATCAGACTGAACAGGGGACATAGGGGACAGGGGGGAAATAAAAATGATTGAAAGTCTAGGCAGGGACAGGAAAAAGCTTTTTCTAGCTGTTTCTACACCTGCTCCTGGGATGTTCCTCTGCCAGCAGTCAGCTCTCCCTAGAGGTTTATCAACAACTCACCTCGTCTTTTCTGCAGGTGGCTGCTGAATACATCAAGAACACCACCTTGCTCCTCATGGGTGTAATTTGTGTGGCAGCCTCTGTTGAGAAATGGAATCTGCACAAACGGATCGCCTTGCGCATGGTGATGATGGCCGGAGCGAAACCAGGCATGTGAGTGAACCTGTTTTTTCACAGCATGGAGGGAAAGAGGAAGAGTGTCACGGGCCCTCCAGCAGCAGGTGGAGTCACTTCGCTGCTCAGCAGGTGAAGCCGACTCCTGGCCCATGACAGAAAGAGGGAGTGGGAAGGAGAGCAGTTGAAAAGAAAGACACAGCACTGTCATTAAAATGTGAAGTGGTGCTTATTAGCCAGCGAGAGTACTGCTTCAGGAGCCCAGTGGGCTGACAGAATGCAAGGCGCACACTTAATAAATAAGTCACTAGGTTTCCAGATACATTTCTAGGACAAGTGTGGAGTCTGCTTCAACAGGATGAAAATATTCTTCCCTTCCTCTTCCTGCCAACTTCTTCTCTCTTTGGTCCGTCATCTTATTGCTTTGTTGATTCTGGTTTAATTTCTGCTCTCAGTTCATTTAGATCAGGGTGACTGGGGCAACCCAGCCAGTTGGGGAGGGTAATAATAATAATAATAATGTTTCTAGCCCATAGGTCATATGTAGTCCCTCAGACTCCCCTTTCTGGCCCTCAGGCCACGCTCCCCTTGAACTGTGTGATAATGTCCCTTGCTTCCCTGAATGGAGAGGCGTGTATTTGTGTGATGTGTGTGTCGGACCTCCAACTTTTGCATGGCTCAAGTGTAGCCTACTGTGCAAAGGAAAGAGCCACAACTGTTGCTGCAACCACTTTTAGCTCTGGCCCATCCCACCCTTGGGTTTGCCCCCCGACGGATGACCCACAAGGGAGGACAACCCTTAAGTTGGACAGGGCTACCCACCCTGGCCTTTTTCCTCTTTGACACTTCTTTAAGTTGTGCAGGGCAAGTTCAAAAGTGCATGATTTCACTCAGAGCTTCCGGAAATACCCACCCACCCCCATTTCATTCTAAGTCACATGCATCTAAACTAGGCTTTCCTTCGTGAATCTGCAGTTTCCCCCAAAGGGCTTTCCTTTCCCGTTCTCTAGGCTGCTCCTTTGCTTCATGTGCTGCACAACTGTCTTGTCCATGTGGCTTTCCAACACGTCCACCACAGCCATGGTGATGCCCATTGTAGAAGCAGTGCTGCAGGAGTTAGTGAATGCCGAAGATGACCGCGAGATGAATGGTACCACTGGCAACACCATCCTGGAAGAACGGGAGACTATAGGTACATGATAGTGACACCCACGTCTGTTCATTTATTTATAAGCATTTACAAACCGCTTCATGTTCCAAAAATCTCTAAGCAGTCAGTGTGCGGTCAGTCTAAAAAACAAGCAATATATGATTACAACAGAAACAAAAATGCAACTGAATTCCATGCAGGAAGCTCAGTCCTCTGACTCTCCAGGTAGGGCTGAGGGACAACCTGGACTGAAGCCCTGGACGGCCTCTTCCAATCAATGTGGGCGATACTCAGCTAGGTGGACCAATGGTCTGACTCAGTATAAGGCAGCTTCCTGTGTTCCTGTGCAAAACTAATGAAACGGCAGTATAAAAACACCCACACAAAAGCAAACAGAACAGAAATTCAGAGGACTCGACACCTGTAAAACTGGATCCAAACTGGGAAAGGCTGGGCAAAAAGTCAAGTCTTTATAAGATGTCTGGAGCTGTTCCACATATGGCAGAGGGAAGGTCATTTCACAGTGCAGGGGCAACATCAGGAAATGCTCATTTTGGGGTCACCACTCTATGATATTCTGTAGGGTGTAGTGCCATGAATATAATTTCCCTAGATGAACTAAATGATCTTACAGGTCTATATAAGGATAAGCAGTCTTTGAAATAATTTAACACTCTCTTGTTCATTTGATTATTATTATTTTTTAGTAACTCATAATTATATTTATCTTACTTATTTAAATGCATTTTTAAGCGGGGAGGGAAGGGTTGAAGGCTAAGTCCAATCCTAGCGTACAAAAATTCTGAAATGCATATAGGAGAAACAGGCGCCACCACTCCACCCCTTTTTCTCCTGCTACAGGTCTTGGCGAAAAGCGCGGGCAAACGTCCCTGGAGCTCTTTTTCATCAACGAGGAGTAAGAATGAAGCCCGTCCAGCTCTAATGGACATTTGAACCCTTTCAGGTCACAATGAGATAAAATATAAAAGCAGGAGCAGCAAATGGCATGATCACAAAGATTTATTTTATTTTAAGGGTTTTTAGATGTTAAGGGAATATATAATGGGATGTATAACATGAAGCAGACACACTCAGGAATGGTTCATGGTGGTGGTGGCTGGAATTTTGTGTGCAAAGTGGCATTTCATTTGTTACATATATTTAGGCACCAGGTGAAAACACTCCCCTTTCCCCCAGCCTTTGGCTAATTAAACAATCTATGGCCTTTAAAACTGGGGGGGGGGGCTATTGTTTTTGTTTGTTACTAGCTTATGTATTTTGTGGTTTTTTGTATTGTAAACCACCCTGTGATGCTTGGATGAAGGGTGGTATAGACATTGAATCAACAGCAAAAACTATTATTATTATTATTATTATTATTATTATTATTATTATTATTATTTCAGGTGGAAATTAAGGCTGTGTACACACTATACTTTGAAAGCACATTCAAAGCACACCCCCACACCCCAAACAATAATTCTGGGCCCTGTAATTCACCCCGCACAGAGTTACAATTCCCAGCAACTCTTAACAAACCTCAGACTTCTTTGAGGGAGGGAAATGTGCTTTAAAGGTATAGTGTGGATGCAGCCAGGTAATTTGATTTCCTTTCACATTGTTTGCTTTTTTAAGAGCTTTTTTAGTCTGCCCATTGCCAGAAGGTCCCAGGGTGGTGAATGCATACATATGAATTCATACAGTCAATATATACCTTATGTGTTTGTGGTGGCAAACACTGATTGGCTGGGCTGGTGTGATGTCTTGGAGGGAACAATTTGCTTATGGAATGAAGCAGTTTGCAGTCAAGCTTCTCTAAGCACAGGGACAGTTGTCAGTTGGACTAAAACCTCTCACAGGTGATTGCCAAAGATGGGAGGTTGGAATCCTGAGAGATGCACAGAAGCTAAGGACTAAAGATGTCATCCAGGCTCACTAGTTCCCCTTTCCATGGGCCTTATCCTGATTCCAAAAGCCTACTCTCCTGTTCTCTTTAAAGATGACTTACCAATCAGTGTACAGAACATCGAAAGCCCAGGAGAAGAATGAAGAAATGAAACCAGTCCTCCTTTCTCCCTTTCTCTTGCCCAGGCAAGCTCCTCACTCATCCATACTGGTTCTGTGCAGCAGGCTAAGAACCAGATCTAAGCAAACAGAAGCAAAGTTATGGCATCTCTCGTATTTCAACCTGTGACTTTCCTGTAAGATAAAGAGGTGGTGCCATGGACATATCTCTAACCTACCAATCTAGGGAAGTTCATATAAAGCTATGGTCTTCTTCAAAGAACCCTGGGAACTACGCTATAAGGGTTTATTCTGATGTTAGTCTCAGTGGTGGGGAAACTGGTGCAGGGCAACTCCTTCCCACCATGTCCAGCAACATTGGAAGCCTCACTCCACGTGAAGCAACTGATTTCCCATTCCAGCATTGTACCTTCTCAGAACTGGACACCTGGGTGAACGACAGTGGTGATCTGGCTTGAACCAAGTCTCTACTCTGCCAGGAAACTCCTTTGGGCCAATCAATGTCAGCCTAGCCTTCCTTACTGGGTACTTGTGAGCATAGAATTGGATGGCCCCATCTAGAATGCCATATTTCATTTGCATGGTATGCAATTGTACAGCGGCAAATCAACATTAATTATCCTCTTTTTTTTGCAGTGCTACAACTGCTGACTTCAGCTCTCTGATGCATTCCAAGGTATATTTTCGTAAAATAGCAAGTTGATTCTACAGAAAGCAACACAGGATTGCATGGTTTTCTTCCCTTTAATGTGTCTGGAGGAGGACAACATTCTATGCTTAGAGGAATGCTGCACTTCTGTTCTGCTTACAGAGGCCTGATGTGGCTGCATGCACAGCTCAGGCCTGTAGTGTGAATCAGGGGGAGACCAGAGGTCAATGGTTGAACCCACTTGCTTGGCATTCAAAAGCTCCCAGGTGCAGTTGCCATCATCTCCAGCCAGGGCTGCAAAAGACCCCTGCCCAAAGCCCTGAAAAGTCACTGCCAATCAGCATAGAGAGAAAAATACCAAGCAAGAGGGGCCGAGAGGGATGGTGAAGAAGATATTTGTTTGCCTTTTAGGGAGAAATGACTTGATTTGAGAACAAAACTGACATATCTGGCCTCCCGTAAGGATCAGTGACCTGACTTGGTCTAACACAATTTCTTTGGTGCCCTGATATCTTCTCCAGGTTGTGCTACAGTTTTACTTTAGGCTGGGGGGCATCAACTGATTAATGGGGTGTTACTACCATTGTGGAGATAGAATGTGTTGATGGTTTCCAATTCCCAGATTCAAATACAAAATTTGATCTCTTAGTTGCTTACTGCTCTTAGAGCTTAACAGATGAATATACAAATTACCCCCGTTGAAATTTATTGTGTTTGAGGTTATGTAAACACTCTCATTAGCAAGCTTGCAGGTACCACAAAGCTTGAGAGAGAAAGCCAGTTACACAATGTTTTTATTGGGCCGGCTAACATTGCATTCACTTGGGAGTAACACCTTTCATATGCCCCCATCCTTTAGGTCAAGCAGTGTCCATTAATGTGTGGGTAGATTGATTTACCAGTGGTCAGGGAACTGAATCCGATTCCTTCTGAAGCCTCTGATCCTAATGTACAGGGAATGTGTTAACAATCCTTTTAATCCACTAACCAAACCATCCACAAACGGAAGCATTTTTTCTCATAGGCAGTGATTGCTCTTTGGAGATGGGGGTGGGCAGGGGAACCTCTCTTGTTGTGAGTCACCAGGTGTTTAAGGTTTCAGATGATCAAGTGACTACCTGATAATTACAATACTTAACATTGGGTATAAGCAGTGGTTCTGTGAGTTTCGAAAGAATTGTACTAGCAAACACTTGAAGGTGGCTTAATCCTCTCCCCATTAGCACTCCACTTCTAGATCCCTTGGTGCTTAAAAGTAGAGATGCATGCTTAGGTTATAATTTAAACCCACATGTAGAATTTTAATACAAAATGCAAACATATCTCCTGAAGCATGGGAAAGGAAGTAATTTTTGAAGAGCAGCCAGTTTCTTTGTACCTTTTCTATTTTGGGCAAAAGTGGAGAAAGGATGTGCTGATGCTGGCTATCTCATGCCCTGTCCACACCAGAGGAAAAAAATCCCCCCTTCAGTAGCAAAGAGAGAGTCACATGTCTTGCCATCCCATGCATTACATAAAATCATTGCACTCACACAACCCCTCCTCCTCTCATGCACTTTGATTCACCGACTGACTTCCTTGTCAATGTAGCTGCATGGTATGCATCAAGAATAACATTTTATTTGGCCCTAATTGTTTGGTAAGTGTTGTCTTGACTTGAAAAGACCTACTCTACATCAAAACTTATTTTTTACTGGATCAGGCAGCAGCTTTGATAGTGTTTCTGTAATTGCACCAGTGGCGAAGCTGCATGCTCTGGCACCAGGGGCGGAGAGCAGGCTGGTGTATGGCTGGTGTGCGTCCTGGGGGGCATGGTATGCGTCCCAGGGGCATGGCACCCGGCGCAGTGGGGGGTGCACAGCACGTGTCCAGGGGGGCAGCCGCGATGGTACCCCCCCTCCCTGATGGTGCGGGGGTGGTGCGCTCCCCCTCCGTTCCTCTGCCAGTGAATTGCACAGAATATTTCCGATAACATGAAATATCAACACAGGAATTTCAAACTGGCTTCCATCCAACTGGTGTCCTGGAATGGCACTGAAAGAGTTGTTTTCTAATGAAGGGGGATTTCTCTTCCTATATATAGAACATGAACGGCGTACACATGATTGCCAACACAATTGGAACTGTGAGCTCCAAAACCAACGGGCAGCATCTGCCTCAGGTAAGAACATTCTCCGCTATTGAGAGAGACAATGAATAACCCCAGGTTTATTTATCACCATTGCTTGGAAAAAGCAGAACATTTGATGACAGGGACTGTTTGTGTTTGTGGCTCTGTTCCTGCCACTGCAGCTATGCAGTTCAAAAGCTGTCCCCAGGGGTCCAGGATAAGAACATTCAGCTTAGCATGGGAGCTGTCCAGTGCAGAGCCCCAGGGAGCACAGAAAGACAGGTGTTGTTTCAGCGATGCTTCGGCTGCCCCTGGGCAGCTTAATCTGTATTGTGGCCCTACCTTACCTAACCTATCTTCAGCATAACTGTCAACTTTTCCCTTTTCTTGCAAGGAATCCTATTCAGAATAAGTGAATTTCCCTTTAAAAAAGGGAAACGTTGACATCTATGATCTTCAGAGTCCTGACCCAGAACATGTGCTTTTAGAGCCCTGCTTCCTCCTCATGCATAAGACTCGGGAATGTCTGAGATGCTGCCAGAGAAGCAGTGTGCTTCCAGCTCTGTTTTCCAGCTCTTTTCCTTCACTTGGACACACTTTCACCTCTGTACCTCGGAGTGATCCTGCAGGGTACGAAGCGGGGTGATGAAACCAGTGAGGGCAACTTGCTTCTTCCAACCCTATTATTATTTATTAAAGTGGTTAATCACTTTATCTTGCCCAAGGCAACCCAAAGTGACTTCTAAACAAGCAAACAGACAACAACCCCCCACATAAATACATTAAAACCAAAGGGGAATAGAAATACATCAAAAACATCACACCCAGCATCTGACAGTATCCTCAAGCAGCACACCACCCTGGGTGATGATATTGGAAGGGCTCTTGGTGCCTGCTGACTCCCTTTGACCCTGGCAAGCACTAAGCCCCTTGTCCAAAGTTTCATTCATTTCTGGTCTGATCCCACCAGGAAAGTGGTGGGATATGCCACTACTTTTCATATGCATAATACTCCTACTATTTTTTGATATTAAACAGTCTATCATAAAGTGATATTTCCCTCAGTGTGTAGGGCTGGATCCTGACTTAGCAAAGTGCCCTGCTGCAGGGTTCTCCTGTGTTGATAACCCCACCCTTCTTTGACTTATGATGTGTTCCTAATTAGTTATCAACACCAGATGATTTGTCTGTCATATACTATAGTGTCACTCTTCAGCATTGTGGAGAACTAAAATGGCAGCTGGAAGATTCAGTCACCCAGTGTTGATCAGACTAAAATATTTTAAAGGAGACCCATTTCAATGCCAGCCCCTACTGAAGTGTTGAGGCTCATATGGCGCTAGGCTTGGGTCGCGTCCCATTTGAGAGATGAATGTTAGATTGAGAGAATGAGAGAGCAATTTGCCCTAGACCATTCCAGACATGATTAATTTGAGGCGGAAAGTCTGCCAACTATTGCCCTGGACTTCTCTCGTGATTTGAGGATTATGAGCTCCTAACAAAACCTGTCTGAACTGAATCTTTCCCGCAAGGCTGCATGTGGCTCAGCAGCCTGATTACTGTTGAGCCTTTATTTCTGTCACTGACGAAGCAGTTTTCAGGGAACTTGAGAAGACACCTGTTCTGAATCTTTCTAGTTCTTAGAGAAAATAAGCTGTCTGCAAAACACAGGCATCCTGGTACACAGAAAGCATATTTATCAACCCATCAATGAAGCTCAGAGAGCCCTTTCTGCTCTTAACTTAGCTTCAGTAGAAACTTCCAGTTAAACCCTTTCACCAATACTCATAGCCATTCCCATTTCAGTGTGAATTAAACCATTTATGCTTAACAATATCTGCCCTGTGATTTTCTGCAGTGCTGGTTGGTGTGGACCGCCCTGCATTTTGCTTTCAATTTTAAAATTTACACCCTGCTTTTCACGGTGTAGGTCTCAAAGCAGCTTACAACACCCAAGAATTACAACATACAGACATGTGTTAAATGATGTGGTTTCTTTACAGGCTCAGATCCTCGTTCTGCCACCTCAGCCTCAAAGTTTAGACCTAAGCAGTAAGCCTCGGTACCCAACCAAGCACGATCAGATGGTCTGCAAGTGCCTCTCGTTGAGCATCTCCTACGCGGCAACCATTGGGGGACTCACAACCATCATTGGCACCTCCACAAACCTCATCTTCCTGGAGTATTTCAACAAGTGAGTAATGCATGCGCAGTGCACATTTAGCAAGACCAGTGTAAAGACCTGGTAACCTGGTGTGGTTACAAGCCATGTGAAGTGAATGGCAGGAGTTGGTAACGCAGGTGAGCTGTGCACAAGCAAGCTGCCAGCTACCTCTGCTGAGGCTCTTTTTATTAGCACAATATGCAAAACCAGTCAGATACATTTTGGACTGTGACCTTTACACATCTTCCAATCCCGAGATCGTGGGGTGGTACAAAGTTATTTTGGCACCTGTTTCCACTGCATCATTTTCCCCTTGAACAATGTATGATGAAGGAGACAAAGGTCACAGACAGGGCATGGCAGACCACCAAAAAAGCAAAGGTTAAATAGAGGGCATGGTGTTCAGACAGCTATGGCTTGTCTGCGGATGGAAGTGTGCTCCACACCCGGCGGTCATTCCTTCACCATGGAGCTGGTTCCTGGTGACCCTTATAAGAGCCCTGAAAGGAAGCAAAGACAGTCCCCGTATAACAGATGGTGAGCAAAGACTGAGAAATAGTGACCTGCTTCAGGCTCCTCAAGAGAGAGTGAGTTCTCGCTGAAGTACACATTTGAACCGGCGGACTTTGTCACCGCTTTTTTAACCGTATCCTAGACGGAACAGGCTTCTTTTTTCATTTCTATTTACGCTCTTCTCTAATTCTTTATCACTACTCTTCTCTAATTCTTTATCACTACAGGCTCTGGAATTGAATGGGAGGTGGCAGCAGGGAGGGGAAAATCTTTTTGTTTCTGGGACGGCTCCATCTGTTCTAGTGATTTGTTCCCCCTGCAAAGTAATAATCTTCCAAGTGCAACATCATTATGCTTTTTAATGTAGCAAATTATGTTAACAATAGATGGGAAATTAATGAAGCCAAAGGCATGCCTAAACTACTTCAAAAGAAAACGATCTGATTTTATGAATATTTTCATGCAAATTTACTGTTTAACGATTAGCAAGGGGGGGAGAGGAGGGGGAAACAGAATTTAAGCACGGTGCTCTGAATTCCCCCCGCCCCCTCAAGATCTCTTATATAGAGTTCTCCACAATAGAACCTATTGTGTTTGCTCAGCCAACCAAAGAGCCAAAACTTGCTATCTCTCAGGTTACCCTGAAGGCCATTTCACAGATTACACATCCAAGGCTGAAACTCGGTGTTATGGCCCATGCTTGGCATGCAAAAGGAGCCAGGTTCAATCCAGGTAGGACTGGGAAAGATTTATGGAGAGTCGGAGTCACCAATACGGAGCGAAATTAACTAATGCTCTGACTTGTCTATTATGGAACTTACGTCAAGGGAGTTCTGCATAACAACTTCCTTATCCTTCTGATGCTGGCAGATGAAGACTTTTCATAGAATAATAAAATTGTAGAGTTGGAAGGGATCCTGAGGATCACCTAGTCCAACCCCCTGCAATGCAGCTGTCCCATATGGGGATCAAACCTGCAACCTTGGTGCTATTAGCACCATGCTCTAACCAACTGAGCTATACTAATCTTTTTGGGGGCTGTTCGTTTGTTTACTTGGTATTTTAAAGGCATCCTGAAGCAGGCAGTACACAAGGTGAACTTGAAAAGGGAAAAGCATCGTATAGGTCCCTGATGCTGCCTGGAAAAGCATACTACAAAGTGGCTGTTTTTGATTTCCTTACAGCCATTATCCCAATGCTGAAGTGGTGAATTTTGGAACCTGGTTCTTACTCAGCTTACCCATCTCCCTCATCATGCTGGTGCTGACCTGGTTTTGGATGCATTGGCTTTTCCTTGGATGCAAGTAAGTGGGGTCTGCAAGATCTTCGTAAGAGCTCAGCACAGCTCAGCAGTAGAGCATATGTTTTGCATGCAGAAGCTCACAGAAACGTCCACCATTTTGCATCATTGGATGTCCAATACTTTTGCCATGGAAAGACATCTAATGCAGCTTAATGTTGGGAGATTCATGCATACTTAAACCATGGAACTCACTCCCACAGGAGACAGTAATAGCCACTGTCGTAGTCCTGTTCTGCCAGCCACAGCAGAGCTCAGTGGAGGGAGAATCCAGCCAACCAGCTGAGTCTCAGGGGGGAACTTGCCTGAAGGCAGAGTCCGTATACAAGGTCCAGTCCAGTCCTAAGGTCAGGAGTACCTCAGTTCATGTAGTCCAGTGGTTTTCAACCTGTAGGTCTCCAGATGTTGTTGGACTACAACTCCCATCATCCCTGAGCTCTGGCCTTGCTAGCTAGGGGTGATGGGAGTTGTAGTTCAACAACATCTGGGGACCCACATGTTGAGAAAGGCTGATGTAGTCCAGGGGTCAAGTAAGCTGGGGGTCCAAGGTCACGAGAAGCAAGAAGCAGCAAGGTTTGGCCAGTAATGACAAATGTTGTTCCCAGCAACTGAATGAGGCTGGAAACCCTGCTTAAGAAAGCTGGAGCCAGTTGGTTCTCATCAGGAACAAGAAGGCTGATCAGTAGCAGGTGGAGTCACTTTGCCTTCTGCTCCTTCAGGCTACTGCTCAGCAGGTGAAGGTGACTCCTGGCCCATGACAACCACTAACTTAGCTTGCTTTAAAAGAGGATTATCCAAATTCATGGAGGAGAGGGCTATTGATGGCTACTAGCCATGATGGAGGCTAAGCTCTGGTCCCACTGTCAGAGGCAGTATGCCTCTAAATACCAGCTGCTAGGAATCACAGAAGGGAAGCATGCTGTTGTTCCCCGGTCCTGCTTGTGGGCTTTCCACGGGCACTGTGTGCTTGCAAAAGTGCAGCTTTGTTCTGGTTGACTATTGAGATGCTCATGCATCCTTACTCCTCAGATGAAAGATTGGAAGGTATCTAAAGTAGGACCTGTCTGCTTTGGCACCCACTCTTTGGAATTCTTTGCCAAGTGATATCTGTCCTCATGGCAGGTGAAGATTTCCCTCAGAACCATAGAATTGTAGAGTTGGAAGGGGCCACGAGGCTCCTCTACTCCAACCCCTGCAATTCAGGAATCTTTTGCCCAATGTGGGGCTCATGACCCTGAGTTTATTAATCAATTCTATTTGAAGGTTTTATTTTTTTAAAAAAACCAGAGCCTTCTGTTCTTCAAGTCACATTGAGAACTATGCTAAATAAAGAAATAGTTTTCATGCTAGTACATGAATAGCTGGAAGATGTTAAAAACCTCTGGTTGCTACTGGCTTTTTCTGGCATTAAATATGAATCTGTTCCATGTGCTTTACCATTCAGTCCCATAAGTTGTCTGTTCCCTAGCAAAAAAGGGGGGGCTATAGTAAATCAGAAATAATTTATAATCCCATGACAAGTCCTAACATGATCCACAGTTCTTTCACAAAGAGCATTTGCATTCCACATTACAGTTCCAAATATTCTCTCTAACAAGGGTTGGTTTTTTAAAAAATCCGTAAGGGAATTAAAGC
The DNA here is from genome assembly GCF_027172205.1 of Podarcis raffonei. Lineage (NCBI taxonomy): Eukaryota > Metazoa > Chordata > Lepidosauria > Squamata > Lacertidae > Podarcis > Podarcis raffonei. The sequence continues at coordinate 56,220,006 of NC_070611.1, forward strand.
GTTAGCAGCCTATTATGAAACATTAGTGGATTCTGAGGCTCATTAATCTCTGACTCCTGCTTACTGCAGTTCATTCAGGAATATATTCTCCTGGAAACCTGATGCTGCAATAGTTCAAGAGGAGGGAATATGTGAAGACACCAAAGACTATTCTTCCTGACCTAGACAGTGGGTCAAAAGTGTAGGACAAAGCAAGGGAGAAGATGGGGGCAAGAAGGTCCTCTGGAACAGGGTTTGTTTGAGCAGAAGCTTGATTCTTATCGTGACAGTGTCAGGGTTTGGTGAGATGCCCCTGTGCCATCCTGGCATTGCCAGCATCAACCCAGTGTGGTTGTGGGCACTGTCATTTATGAGTGACATCATGGGGAAGAAATTCAATTCAGTTCACATTTGAATGTGAATCGACCTAATTCATAGTCATCCTTAAAAATCTGCCCTTCTCTGAATATTGAAATACAGTTCTCCGGTCAGGTAAACATATACAAAAATGCATATGCTGGGTAAACTGGGCATAAAAAATTGTGCATGCATACAAACATGCATTATATTAAGGAAAATTGCTTGCAAAACATGTTTCTAGAAGAAATGCATATAACTTTTCATGAGAACTTAAAAAGAATTTGCAAACTCATGTGGAAAACTAAATTTAAGGCTAGGAAAATGAGAAACTGAGTGAAACCAGAATTGACAGATTCGCTCCTTCCTACCTCGGATTGACTTAGATAACAACAAGAGGCTTTGGAATTGTCACAAGTATGTAGAGGGCAGAGCCAGAGGTGAGACCAGACCCCTTTAAAGAGGAAAGGGAAACTGAAGGGCAGGAGGCAAGAGAGAGAGAATGCAGCACAAGAAGAAGTCAGGCTAGGCAGGTTAGGAGGAAGAAGGCTGGGACGCCCTGCTTGATTCACCTGCCACCCAGAGATCAGGCAAAGAAACCTGGACCTTGCATGGCAATACCCAGAATTGAAGATGATGAGCCCTAGTTGAGTAGGTCACTTACCCTGCTGAGAACCACATAATTAAACTACAACTATTGCACCATAGGGATGTGGGTGGCGCCATGGGTTAAAACACAGAGCCTAGGACTTGCCAATCAGAAGGTCAGTGGTTCGAATCCCCGCGACGGGGTGAGCTCCCGTTGCTTGGTCAATGCTCCTGCCAACCTAGTAGTTCGAAAGCACAAAGTGCAAGTAGATAAATAGGTACCGCTCCGGCGGGAAAGTAAACAGTGCTTCCGTGCGCTGCTCTGGATCACCAGAAGCGGCTTAGTCATGCTGGCCACATGACCCGGAAGCTGTACGCTGGCTCCCTCGGCCAGTAAAGCGAGATGAGCGCCGCAACCCCACAGTTGTCACCATTAGGGTCAGGGGTCCCTTTACCTTACCTATTGCACCTATAAGTGATATGTAATGGCCACCAACTTGGGTGATTTTAAAAAAGGATTAGACAAATTCATGGAGGATAAGGCTATTGGAGTCTACTAGACATGATAGCTAGGTTCTTCTTCCATTGTTGGACGCAGTAGGCCTCTGGGTACCATTTCTTGGGAATCGCAGGTGAAGAGAGTGCTGTTGTGCTCGCTTCCTGCTTGCAGTATCTGGTGGATCACTGTGAGAACAGGATGCTGAACTAGATTGGCCCTTAGTCTGATCCAGCAGCTTCTTTTTATGATCCGTGTCCTTGTCCCCAGGTACTTTGTGTAACTGGATTTCAGCACTTGGTTCCACAAAATTAGCCAACTTTGTGGGAGGCTGCATCAAGGGCAACTTTTCCTTGGTTCCAGCTGCTCTTTGCAGCATGGAGGAGCAGGGGTTGTGGTGGAATCCTGCTTGGAGAAGTACAAAGAGGTACAAAAACAAAGATGCACCAGAGGAGGAAGCTACCCTGTAAATAGGGTCACTCCTGTGAAGCTTCAAAACTAGCCAAGACTTGATTCCCTGGTGCTGTTGATTCAGAGAAATGAATATATATTTTCTGGCTGTGATGACAGACTCACTGACTGAGGGTGAGTGAGTCAGAGGCTAGGAGATAGAATGTCTTGGCTCTCCCAAAGGATGCCTTGTTTCCCAATAAGTTGTGCGCTCAGAAAGAAGGACACATGAAGCTGTGTCATCCCACGTTGTTGCTCAGTGGCAGCCAACATGGTTTCCTCCTGATGGCTGGACTGCAACTCCCATCATCTCTGACCATTGACTATGCTGGCTGAGACTAATGGCAGTTGGAGTCTGACAGTTTCTGTGTTGGCTATCCCTGCTCTAGCCCTTTGTTGTTTGCTCTGACCAGCAGTGGCTCTTGAAGGTCTCCAGTAGAAGTCCTTCTCATTGTCTGCTCCATGACCATTTAAGTGGAAATCACACTTGGGGGTTTCTTCATGCAAAACATGTGCTCTGCTACTGAGCTGCCCCTTTCCTGAGGAGGCTAAAGAGCAAGAACAGGTTTATCGTGAATGGAGAAGCATTGTCGATTCCGTGAGTCACCTGACCAATTGCTGAGTCAGTGGAGTTTGGAGAATAACAGCGGCATTATGTTTGAAGTTCTGCCTTTTGGCCAGCTGCATCAGCAGTATTCAAGAACGGCGGCCAGCTGGCTTGATGTACTTTCTTCTGATAAGCTGCTACTGCTGCGGTAGAGTCTTGTTGCTAGAGTCCTGACCTGAGTGCTGTGGGGCTTACTGTGAAATGCTCTTTGCTCAGGTGCAGATTGCACCAGCTTTTCATGCTGTGTTCAGAACCATTTCTTGCAAAACACAGGTGGTAGAGATGTAGGGGCCAGCTCATTTTAGCTCAGAGGTGAGGAATCTCTGGCCCTCCAGATGATATTGGATGCACTGCCTTCAGTGCTGACTATCGGCTGCTGTGTCTGGGGCTGGTGGGAGCTGGACTCCAAGAACATCTGAAAAGCCATCCCTGTTTCAGTATGCTTTTAGTTAAGGTGCTGGGCTGGGTATTTTAATCACTTAAATTATTGGTAGCCAACATGTTAGTCAGATGTTGTTGAACTACAACTCCCATCATCCTTTGGTTGCTAGTCATGCAAATACATGTAATATAAGGGGCTGGATTGGTGATGCTGGACCACAACTCCCATTATTCCCAACCATTGGTCAGACTGGCTGGGGCAAGGGGAGCTGGGAATCCAAAAACATCTGAAAGGCACCACATTGACTACCCCTGGTTTAAATGGTTATCGCTGTAATTGTTAAAATATGTTTTTAGGTGTGTTTTATGTTTTTCATCATGTGTGAGAGATACATCAGGAGGGCTTGCCCTGAAATATTGGGAATGAGCAAAGAAACAAATTAAAGTTTGCCAACAGCAAAACCCCCTGCCTTATTTTGTGCAGATCATCTACAGAAGTGTTGTCATCCATGCTTCACTTTGGGGATGTGATAGTCTTTGCGTAAAAGTACACTGTATATTGCACACTGCTCTGCAAATCCCATTTATTTCTGTGGGATATCTGCAAGAGATTTTCTTAGTTTACTCACAGTTTTTCCTTACATGCCCATGATCCCTGACTTTTGGGCACATTGGCTAAGACTGATGGGAGTTGTAGTCCAGCAACTTCTGGAAGGCCACAGGTTCCCCACCTGTGAAGAGAAACCACATTTCAGTGGAAACTATGCAGAAGGGAATCTACCCCTGTTTATTTTCACTATCACCCAAAAATGGTACAGTTTGGGTGGGTTTGAGAGAGGGATTGTAATTGGCTCACCTTTATCCAGTATATGGATTTCAAGTTGAGTGATGAAAATAGAGAATATTTGGTGCAAACCGAGTTATACAACTCTAATTGCTTTCTGTTTCCATGCCTCACATTATTTTCAGTTTTAAAGAGACATGTTCACTAAGCAAGAAGAAGAAGACCAGACGGGAAGAGATGTCTGAGAAGAGAATCCAGGAAGAATATGAGAAACTGGGAAATATTAGGTAAAATCATAGAGTCATAGCTTTGGAAAGGACATTAAACATCACCAGGTTTAGCACTCACAGCATCCTGTCTAGTTTCTGCTTAAATATCTACAGCAAAGGAGAGATCCACCACCTCCCAAGTCAGTCTGTCAAACAGCTCCTATCAGTAGGAAGTTTCTCTTGAGCTTCAGCCACAATCTGCTTCCCTTCCATTTCCACCCAAGGGGAAGGGCTGTAGCTCAGTGGTAGAGCACCTGCTTTGCATTCAGAAGGACCCAGGTTCAATCCCCAGCATCTCTAGGTAGGACTGAGCATTTTCCTTGTTTGGAACTTTGGAAAGCCATTGCCAAGTAGCGTAGAAAATACTGTGTTCAATGAACCAATGGTCTGGCTAGGTATACAGAAACTGCCTATGTTACCTCTTGAGTCTGTTCTGTCTTCTAGTCCTTTAAATATTTGAAGAACTGTGTAGGTTTTGCTTCTCATGCATAGGCATCGGAGAATTTGATTCAATTTGCATTTAAAGGTAAAGTTACATAATTTGTACTTTCTATAACATTACATGAAGCAAAACTCAGGTGTTCTTTGAAGTTCACACTTCTCTGAATTTTGCAGTACAGTTCTCCAGCCAAGCAGAAATGCATGTATCAAGTTAGAGTGCAGCTAGAAAAGCATATAATTAACATTAATGAACATGACATACAAAAATGCATTATATTAGGGGAACCTGCTTTGTAGAAACGATCGTACTAGAAAAGAATTGCTTACAAAAAGGTGCATATTAGAATAAATTCTGATGGATTTTCAGGCAGACTCTTTACTTTGAAAAAATCATAAACTAATGTGGAGAATTTAAGATTGGGAAAATGAGAAACTGAGAGGATGGAAAAATTGCCCGTTGCTACACATGCACAGCTATCAATTGAGGAGCTGAGTGTTTGTTTTTTTAACTAAAAAAAAAAGAGCTAACTGCTAATCGGTAAAATCTTTCTTTATTGGCCTCTCTAGTATTAAATGTATTAAATGCTTCCCCTTGTCCCATTTCCTTTCTAGTTATCCAGAGTGGGTGACAGCGTTCTTTTTCATCTTGATGACTTTGCTCTGGTTTACAAGGGAGCCTGGATTTGTCCCAGGCTGGTCATCCTTCTTTGGAAAGTAAGTTCCTAGTTCGTAGCAATAACTTTTCCAAGTGGAGTTGGGAGGGGCAGACTGGGCGAGAAGGACCTGTGTGATATTTGGTGCCATATTTAATACTGAAATGTCAATGAGGCCTCCAGCGCCACATTTGGTGTCAGGCAAATGCCCCACCACCACCAAGACCATTCCATTGTAACTATCCAACCTCCCGAAATTTCAACACCTCTTGCGATGGTTTGACCCCTTTCCACTTTAACAGTACAAATTCTACAAGCACCCTCCATATCTCCTCAAAATCATTTCTCCTGCATATTCCCCATCTTACCTTAATGACACATGTTAATTTATCATTAATAGCTATATCCCACACCTCTTGATGCCATTCTTCCATTTAAATTATGCTTGCCCCTTCCACTTCCTAGCTACAATAATGCGTGCAGCTGTCAATACATTTGTGAGCAAGTCCTTCTGTCTGTGCTACACTTAAGCCATTTATGGTGATAAATGCGCTGGCACAGCTTACAAGCATAGTTTTTCAGTTTTTCTGAGGATATATATGTGAAGCTTCAGCCCCAAATATCTGAAGGACCATCTCCTTCCCTCCAGACCCTCTCAGGTTGTAAGATTTGAGACCTCCTTTGTTGTTGTACCACCTTCAGAGATTTGAGGGATGACAGCTCAGGAGATGGCATCTTCTGCGGCTGCCCCCATGCTGTGGAATTCCCTCCCCACAGAGGTAGATTTGGCACCTTCATTTTGTAGTTTCCCTAGCATTTTGAAGACACATCTCTTTGTCATGGCCTTTGACACTTGAGATATATATTAGGACTCACCCTGGTGTTACTCTTCCTATCACATGTATAAGAAATATGGCGTGGTGTTTGGGGGATGTAACATGGAGTCTAAGAACTGCAAGAACATGAGCAGCATGCCAGTAAAACTTGCAACAAACCACTAAGAGGAAACAGGAGGAGCCACACAGATCTTTGCTGCCTGTTTTCCCTGCCTTCTATAAAACAACTCCCATGTCTCTTCCCTAGGAAAGGCTATCGGACCGATGCCACAGTCTCTGTTTTCCTTGGGTTCCTCCTCTTCTTGATTCCAGCAAAGAAGCCATGCTTTGGAAAGAAGAGGAAAGGTATGAGGGACTCAAACATAAGAGCACTCGACACATCTTGTATTAGCTCCTTTTGGTCTCCAGCCACACACAAAGTACCTGCAGGGGAGTTCACACATTCAAATCAGTCACAACAGTGAGCTTCAGATAATACTTGTTTCCAGATTGGCTCCCATTGGGAGCATTTGCGTAACATACGTAGGTAAGAGGCAATGATGTATGATGATTAACCACATGGGGCCAATTCCAGCCATTTGCATTCTAGTTTGCTTGTGAACTCTGAGGCTTTCCTGAAAACTGGCTGTCAGATGATGGTGTGGTTGCTCGAGAGTAAACAGGCAAGACTCCGACCTGTCTTTTCCAGACTTTATTCTTGGTGCAAACGATTTACAGTGAAGAGCGTTGTAAGTTCATGTCTGGCTCAGTCGCTAGCAGAATCTGGGAGTGGTCGGTTTTTGTACCTCCCCCAGCATAAAAGTCGCATCGCCCCCAACCTTTTCCATCCCTCCCTGCACCAGAGCCTACTGCACAGAATGGGCGCTGGCAGGGGCGAACTTCCCGCCTCTCCGGTTTGCTCGGCTTGGTGTTGAGGCTCTCCCTAGCATCCCCTGGTCGCTGCACCTCTTCTCCACTGGAGGTGGGGCTTTCCTCCTCACCAGAAGAGGAACTGCTTCGCAAGATTTTCGGAGGCTCCCTGTAACACAACTGCCCTTCCATCTCTCGCCTCTGAGCTGATGGCAGTTCCCTGACACTGGCCTTACCTAAAATGTTGCCCTCCTGATGTTTGGGACTACAACTCCCATCAACCCCAGCATCATACAACCATGCTGGCTAAGCTATATGGGAGTTGTAGTCCAAAACGTTGGGTAAGGCTGCTGTAAAAGAAGGCAGTGGTCTTCTGCTAGATTAATAAATTCTTTCTTTTTATAGGAGGGCCAAACTTCTTTCCCTGAGGCTTTTCTTTTCACTAGACTCTGGCTGGGGCCAGCTTCCATTTTCTCAGCTCTTTTGTCCCATCAGCCTCCCCTCCCAATATATAATGTCAAAGGCCAGGTTAAAGAGGTGTATATTCAGCATATTGCAGAAGCTAAAGGTCTAAACAAACCTTTTGGTGGGGGGGGGGATTCCACAATTTAGGGGTTGCCTCTTCCTTACCTCAGATTCTCCAGGCTTGTTTCAGCTGGGCATGATCACAGTTTGCTTCACACACTCACTTCAGCAAATTGAAAGCAGAACAGGAACAACATTTTGCCCCTCAGAAGAAAATGTTGGCCTTTTGCGACTGCTAAGTGAGACCACTTTTAACCCAAGCCTTCTTTTTTGGCACATCCTCAGTGTATGCGGTTTCATATAGGCTCCAGTTTCTAACAAGATTTGTGGGTTTTGTTTTTTTATAAAAAAGTTCAGAGCAAGCAACCAATGCAGAGGGAGGATGTCTTCATTCCTCTCAGTCCTGTTCCAGGACTCTGTGTTTCTTTGTGAACATTTCCTGACAATGTGTTCCACGCCAATCTGAGTTTGCAAAGGAACCTGGGAAAATGACAATTTTATTTTTCTATGTGTGTTTTGCTTTGATGCAGGAGATGTTCCTAATTCCACCAATGTTAACGCAGGGGAACCAATAATCACCTGGAAGGACTTTGAGAAAACCATGCCCTGGGAGATTGTGGTCTTGGTTGGAGGAGGTTATGCTTTAGCAGCTGGATGCAAGGTAACACCATTATCCCCAGATAACCCCCTGTGCTATAAAACTGGGATCCGCACATGTCAGAGCTCTTTAACAATGATGCATCTCTCTTCAAGAGAATGCTGTTTTATCTCAGGTCACACACACCCTATTCACTCAGTTTCACTCTCTCTGGTGCCCCCTTAGCTATTATTCTTTGAGCTTCCTCCCTCTCTCTTTTTCTCCTTCCTGTTCTACTGTTATGTACTGAGTTGAATAGGATCCAAAAGGCAGCAGTCTGATTGGTCCTAGAACAATAGGCTCCAGAATGCAGCAGTCTAATTGGTCCACAGGAGCCACCCAATCCAGCTCCAGGTGGAAGTGAATCCGCGACCTGATTGGCCTACAGGAGAATCCCGGAATTAGCCAATCATGTGGGGCCCATTGTGTAAATAATGTATATAAAGCAGACATTCTGGGGGAACTTTCATTCCTTCTCACCACTATGAGCTGAATAAAGAGCATGAAATCCACTCTCGACTTCGAGTATATTTCATCTACAGATGTCCCCATGACATTGGACTGAAATTATACTCTGAAGACTGATGCCTGGATGACTTTCACTGTAATATTGGGGCCTAGTCAAAGTTAGAGATAAAGTGAATTCAGCATTGCAGTGAATTCCCTGCAGTTGGAAATCCTCACCCCATTTTGAGACCCTCGGTCCCTCCCAAATTTAGGAGTGGGTCAAAAACATTGATTTAGTTCTATTAATTTGTACACCATCCTTCATCATGTTGACATGATCTCCAGGTCGGGTTCCAGCAATACATAAAAATGCATTGAGCAAAAATTATAAATGAATGTTAATGCAATCCAGTTAGTAAAATCACAATAGACCAAAAGCATGAAACCAAAGAATTCCTGGTGGCTACAGGAAGGCCCCAGGCTCAATCCTTAGTTTATTTTTATTTATTTTTTATTTTATTCATTAGATTTATATACCACCCATCATACGATCTTAGGGCGATTCACAGAATAAAATACAGGATAAAAACAAGTAAATAGCTAAAACAAAACAGCAAAACAATATCCCCCGCTTCCCTACTCTACTCTGAAGGCAAGATTAACATAAGCATACTGAAATGGAAGCAACATGAAGACCATTTCTTTCAGCAAGCTCCCGTTATGACGAGAGATCCCCCACTCACTATTCTGAACAACTTTTTAAAAAATAAAAAATGCAAGAGTGCACTATACTAAGAACACACATACAGTTTTGCAGAAATAGATTACTGTACAGGGATTGCCAAATCAGAATTGTAGGGTCACCTTAAATTTATGAGGAAAACCTACTTAGGGAACAACAGTTCTTGTGAACATTTTAATCTAAGTGGGTTTTTACTTTTCCACCAAAAAGTGGGAATATATAAATATAATCATTGCTGCAATTATTAGGAAAACTATAGTAACCAATGTCATTTCTCTGGCTTCTGGCCCATGTAAATTCTCTGAAGTTTCTCCACCAGGCATCAAGCCCACTGCCTCCTCCTGCTCCGTGACAGGAAGATGTCGGAGAAAGTATCTCCAAGCAGGGCATTTGGAAGGTGGGGGCAGAGATGAGGGAAAGCCCCATTGCGTTATTGAGGGTCCTTGTGCTATCTTCTGCAAATTTAGCTGAACCCAGGCCACATAGCCCAACTTGGTATTCAGTTATGTGTGTACAGATCAGTGTAATGACCAGTCCATTCTGTATTCCTGCAGAGTAGTGGGACTGATGTCTTGAAAAGATGCTGATGGACTGGAGATGTCCGACTTCAGTTTTTTTCACCCAATGTCTTTCCCCCACAGACTTCCGGCCTTTCCACATGGATTGGGCGACAAATGTTATCCCTGAGTAGCCTTCCCTCTTGGGCTGTCAGTCTGTTGGCCTGCGTCCTGGTCTCCGTAGTAACAGAGTTTGTTAGTAACCCAGCAACTATAACCATCTTCCTTCCTATTTTATGCAGCATGGTGAGTACAGATCAATTTATTATCAATCAATCACCTAGTTACAGATATGTCTCAAGGCAACTTGCAGACATGTCTTAAAAACAGCTAAAATGATTTTTAAAGCAGTACAAATGCAACTGAAAATAAGTTTGAAAACAATACAAAACGAAGACCCTAAAACTTGCCGAAACAAACATATTATTGTAGAGTAATCCTACACATGCGTACCTAAAAGTAAGCGCTCTCAGGTAAATGGATATAAGATTGCTGCCTGAGTCCTGGAGTCAGCAACGTTTTAGGACCCAGAAACTGTTGTGGACACTACAAAATACCCATTTCACAGAAGAAAAATGGATGGTGCTCAACCGCCCCCTCCCAAATAGAAGGCAAAACACCAAGTCCCCTCCCACAAAACAAATAAAACACAGACCAAAAAAAGTAACGTTCTGCCCCCAACCTAAGGCAACCCCTCCCCCAGGGCAAACAACCAGAACCTGCACCCCCGCCAGCCCAAATTTTAAAAATGAAAGGACAAGGGGACTTGGGTGCAGTGGTGCCTACAGGTACCACTTTGAAGGCCTTGATCTAATACTCTATCCACTAAGGGATACGGGTGGTGCTGTGGTCTAAACCACTGAACCTCTTGGGCTTGCCGATCAGAAGGTCGGCAGTTTGAATCCCCATGATGGGGTGAGCCCCCTTTGCTCAGCCCCAGCTCCTGCCAACCTAGCAGGTTGAAAGCACGCCAGTGCAAGTAGATAAATAGGTACAGCTGCAGCGGTAAGGTAAATGACATTTCTGTGCGCTCTGGTTTCCATTGCGCCAGAATCTGTTTGCTCATGCTGGCCACATGACCCGGAAAGCTGTCTGTGGACAAATGCCGGCTCCCTTGGCCTGAAAGTGAGATGCGCACCGCAACCCCGTAGTTGACTTTGACCGTCCAGGTGTCCTTTACCTTTTACCTTATTCTATCTACTACCTGACATTGGCTCTGAAAAACAATGGTTTCCTGCGAGGAATAGGTTTTGGTAGTCTACTACTTTCTTTGACTACAAATGCTCATATCTCCCCTTTCTCTTTCCAGTCGGAAACCCTACAAATCAACCCTCTGTACACCCTGATCCCTGTCACCATGTGCATCTCTTTTGCGGTGATGCTGCCAGTGGGCAACCCCCCAAATGCCATTGTCTTCAATTATGGGCACTGCCAGATCAAAGATATGGTAAGTACCAAGAGTGATGCATCCAGAATGATCAGTGATCAAATTGGTTAGATAAGGGGCAGTGATAATAATCACTTAACACTGCAACTGTTTTGTTGTAGTGCTTAAATGATGGTTTCCCCCCAAATTTGAAACTGGGTAGCATCTATCATTTCAATTGTGAGTTCAGATTGGATGTCAACATTTCTGTGAATTGCACAAGGAGTGTGCTTGAGGAATCTTCAATGGGGACCAAGGAAGAGCCTCTTACCTCTGTACAATAGGGTAAATAATTTTACACAAGTGCCAAAGGTTTCTGTGCATGCACCCCTTCCATCCTCCATTCAGATATTATCTCAGTTCTGTTACATGTGTATGTCGGAACCCACATGCCCATGACCCCAACAGGCACTTCTACGAGAGCAACAAAAACACTAACATAGAGACAGGCATGTGTTGGTTTAAATGCATGCATACCTTTTACCTTGGGTCTGAGGTTTCCTGAAGTAAGACAAAACTTAAGAGTCAGGTTCTCAGCCAGGTGTTGTGCAGAATGAGTTACCTGGCTATGGCACAAAGGCAAAACCAAGAGAATTACCCTGCCCCATTATCAGCAGATTCATCAATGAAGTTGATAGCACAATTTACAAGCAGACTGGATCAGATGGCGAAGGGCCAAAGGAAGGTGTGGTTGTGGATGCGCTTGTGTTAAAATGTGGAAAACAACCACAGTACAAAAGAGATTTCTCACCTGCTCTAGGATGAACTGAAATCTCACCACCCCTTGCTAATGTTGAGGATTTTGTCCAGACCATTTTAGAAAAATGATTAATCTCATAATTTCATTGAAGGCATGTCTACCTGTACCCCTTGCTACCTTGAGAGAAGTCCTACCTTAACTGATGACAATTAATGTGGTCTGTTTCCCTTGTTTTTTTCATTCATAGATCAAAGCTGGCTTTGGTGTCAATCTGATTGGTCTAGTGGTTGTTACAGTGGCAATAAATACTTGGGGAATTAGACTCTTTCACTTGGATAAGTTTCCAGACTGGGCAACAGCCAGCAATGTCACTGGCCCATCATAGTCCGCATCCACAGAACTTGCTGGCTCACAGCAAGTTGGGAGCAAAATATTTGCACAGCTGTTAAGAAAGGAAAACACTTGAGTGTATATTTGTTCCATTAACCTGAACTAAGTAAGAAGTAACTCTGTTGGAGGTTTCCCTAACGATCATCATATCTCCACCATCTAGTACTGAAGGGGTTGGGGAAAGCATGCATTATTCTTGTCTTTCAGCAATACCATGGAATTGCCTTGATCCCTCACTCCCCCATCGTTTCCACAGAAAACCCATTTTTGTTCTACAGAACACTCAGCCAATTTGTCTTCTTTACTTGATGGGGTATACATAAATCACAGTGCCTACAGTCCTAACATCCAAAGTGTGTTTTGAAGACTGTATCTATATGTATATATCTATAGAACATTTTTTAAAAAGAAAAAGTAAAAAGTTGCATGTGGAGTTATTTATTTGGTAACAAGGAAGAACCAATTTGATCAGCCAATTGCTCAAGGCCAGAGGGTTATCTGCACAGCTGCCCTTTGGTCCAGGGGGAAGACCAGGTCCATGGTAGACCAGGGTTCAAATCCCACCTCAGCCGTGAAGCTCACTGAGTAATCTTGGGCCGGTCATTGTCTCTTGGTCTAACTTAACAGGGTTCCTGCAATGATAAAACAAAGAGGGGAAAGAACCATATAGGCCACCTGGAGCTCCTTGGAAGAAAGGCAGGGCATGAATGTTATAATAAATTAAACAAAAAACAGCCAGAGGGCATCAGGCTGCATTATGCACTCTTGCGATGGAGTGTTACCAGACTGTTAGCATGAAGAAGGAACCCAGTGATACAGAAAGCTGGGGAGGCAGATATCCAGCCTCTGGCTAATTATTTACCACATTCTCCAACTTTGATGCTTATCTGCCTTCTGTGGCAGATGATGTTTTTTCAAGTAAAACTTGAAAGCCTCATCAATACCACATTCACTTGCCAGAGCAAGGAGCGTCCTTCAGATGCCTGGCACTCTTGCAGATGATGCACCATTCCTGTTCTAAATATATATACATTCCTAGATCTCTGTTCTCCTTCCACTACACTACACTACGGGGGCAGCCTTGAGGTGGAAAACCAGATTCCCAGAGAGAACACTTGACACCTGAATCTCTCCCAAACACCTGAATCTCTCCCAAACCAGATTCCCAGAGAGAACACTTGACACCTGAATCTCTCCCAAACTAAATACCAGGCCTCTACAATAGGCATATTATTTTAATAACTGATGTAACCAGAAACTCTTGGATGTGTACAGAAATAGAGCCTTTGTTAACCACAGTAACTGTACTAGGATCAGTTTTTTTGCGGGGAGGGTTCCCTATTAAAGGGGGAGGGCTCCTCTGACGCTAATAAAAATGTCTATGCTGTAGAAATTGCTTGTGAATAAAATAAATTATTCAAGCTTCGGAAATTATTGTGATCTGTAGACATATTAATGGAGATGTTGAAAGCCTGAGTGAGTACTCTGCGGCAGTGCTTTCCCCCCTAGAAAAATAGGTGCCGGTATTCACCGTGAAGCTGTTACACAGTAAGTGCCAAACTTTTTAACAAAACAAAAAAGAAAGGTGCCGGTACTGCGTACCATCTTGTACCCCCTTGGGGGAGCACTGCTCTACGGCCCTCTGTGGAGATGACATAGCAGTGCCACAAGCCTCCACATGTAGAGATGGATGGCTTGGCAAGTGACGGAGACCCAGTTCACACTTCACCTCATCATCTTGGGATCCACTTCCCCTACAGTGACTTCTTCCCACACTATTCCAGCAACATGTAGTACTAGCACCAGAGAGACCCCGGTTTAAATGGCCACTCAGGCATGAGCACACTCAGTAGGTCAAGGGTTCCCCAGCCGGGGCTGTGAGATTCATTCTGTTGGTCTATGGCACGTCTGTGACCAGAAGGGAGTTGGCAGTCATGATGGGAAAAGTAGAAGTGGCCACCCACTTAGTTGTTAATTTAAGTGGACGATTGACAACAAAGAAAATTCTCTGCACATATAGACCAAGTTGCAAACAAACAACAACAAAATAGAAAACAGCTAAACTAGTAACGTCTTGAGCAATATACAGGAAAGCAACTGAATTAGAAATGCCTTGGGTAATTTATTAGGACACTTGTTTTGATTATCTCAAAGTTAAAGAGGCAATTCCAGGGCAAACCATTTCCAGATTCAAAAGTCCTGTCCCAGCTGGACACAGAATGCCACTATTGTTGCCCAAATATATATGTGCATCTGAAATAATTTTACCATTCTGCTAAAAGAGAGAACTGGATTTGAGCACCAAATTAGCTTGTGTGACAACTGTAAGTTATTGATTGTAGATAACTCCACAGCTTTGTTAAAACAGCAAGTTTTTATCTGATGTTTGGAGTGCGGCAGGAACAAGATGATCTCTCCCATTCCATTTAGTTCAAAGATGAAGGACTCTCTCCCATCAGTCCCAGTGAGACAATTAATATGGGGGCAAATTAATATGGGGGAAAAGAATGGTCATCCAACAGCATCTAGAGGGCCACAACTTCTCCTTCAGCTTCCTTGGTATCTTTTCCTCATTCAGGTGCATTGATAAAACACGCAAAGAAGTAACCTGGACATGACAGTACAGATGGAAGCATTCAGGCCTGGGATTTGCAGTGTTTTAGGAACAGAGGCTGATAGGAAGTTGCCAATACCCCGAGTTAGATTACTGGCCCATCTAGTCAGCCATGTCTACACCTCTCGGTAGTGGATGTTCTTCAGGATTTCAGAGTGAGTTCTTTCTCATCCTTACCTGGAAATGCCAGAAACTAAACCTGGGACCTTCTTCGCAGAAAGCACAGCGAGCCAGAACCTTTCCAACATTACCAGTGACTGTGGGCTATTTTACAGATTCACAAATACACTCCTGAACCTTGGTCAAAGACAGCAGAAAAAGAACCTTCATACAGCCAAGTATCCTCTTTTCCTACATTATAAGCTGTCCTGAGTATTGCTATAAAGTACTATATCTATCTATCATCTATCAGTACCTCTTGCAAGCATTGCTCAAGATGCTACACTTGCTAGACCCTCACAGATGAAAAATTACAGCATGGGAAAAACTGGTGTTCGTATCGACCTACATTTATTTTATTTTTTAATTATCTTCACTGATTTTTTTTTAAAGTATAACAACAAACATACATATCCTCAACCCTGCCTGCTCCCTTTCTTGCTTTGAATGCATAAGTGATTTCAGCCACAAATTCAGCACTGACATTTTACATCTCCATTGCCTCCCTTTTCATAGAAATGGGCATTGCCAATAGACTAGAAGAGAAGCATACCTCTTTCGGACTTCTAAATAGACAAACATCCCTGGTATTACAATTTTGTTTGTTTTCTTGCAATGAGGAGCAATGTGGATCCACTATTCAACATGACTGGTAACATTACGAGCACCTACTCTATAGAGCCCAGGTTCAGTTCTTAGCATGTCCAGGTAGCGCTGGGAATGCCCCCTGCCTGAAACCCTGGAGAGCTACTGCCAGTCAGTGTAGACAATATTGAGCTAGATGGACCAAGGGTTGGGAGAATCTCTGCCTACAGGCATGGAAATAGATGGAGGTTTATGCTAATCCTGGTCTGTGTTTGCTACTACTTGAAGCTTCATAATTATGTCAGCACCACGGACCAGGGTGCCCTTCCCAAATAGTTCTGGCACTTCAGAAACCCATTAGCGACTTTCGAAAGCCATCGCCGCTGATGTACAAAGGACTGCAGATCTCGAAAGAGACATAAGAAGTCCGCTCAATTCACATTAATGGGTACTGACATCAGAATGTCTCTTGGCTTTGTTTAGAACCAGCTTTGTTTGCCTGAAAGTTAATTGCTTGGCAGATCTGAATAAGCAGGAACCTTAAAAATGAGGTTGGGGCGACCCCTCTGTTTTTCCTTGTACTGTATACAGAATGGACACTCTGCATTTCTGGGAAAAGAAGCAAAAACATTCTTTGATAAAATGCCTGTGAAGGAATTCAAGTTCTTTTAGCGCAAAAAATTCTCATTTGAAGAGGGGATTTCTTACCACGGCATAACAGCGTGCACCTGTATGTCATAGACTCAAAATATAGTAAAAAAAGAGGAAGCTCTAGGACAGGTATCCACAACCTTCGGCCCTCCAGATGTTTTGGACTACAATTCCCGTCATCCCTGACCACTGGACCTGTTAGCTAGGGATCATGGGAGTTGTAGGCCAAAACATGGAGGGCTGAAGGTTGGGGATGCCTGCTCTAGGACATAATCCAAGAGAATAGCTGGTTTCAGTATGTAAGGTTGTATAAATATATACCTCAAGCTCCAGTCAAGGGAATAATCTCCCGGTTCATTCACTGTGAAGTAAACACATTTTATTGGTTGAAATAGCTCACCATACTTCAGTATTTACACTTCTCAGACACACACACACACACACACACACACCATGACCACCCAGATGTCTTCAAGAAGTCCATGAGAACATCAACAATGGTTACAGAGATGGCAAGACTCTGGTTGTACTCGGGCTTCTGTGATGGGATCTTTGGAGCCAGAGTGGAAACGATAAATCCGTGGGCCACGGAGCAATGACACTATGGGTTAGTCCTGTCTGGGGCTGATCCTGGGTGCAGCTCCCCTTCTGATGTGGAGTCCACAACCTCACTCACTGAAGAAGGAGCATCTGCCCCCAGCATCATCACACTCACATACTTCATCCTCCCTCTGGGGAGGAATTGTCAGAGTTCAAGGACACATTCCAGCCAAGAAATGAAGTAGATATGGGAACAAAGGTGAGGCCACATTTAGCTCTCAAGCCTCAGGCTCCACACCCCCGACCTCCAATGTACCCATGCTAATGCCTCAGAAATCTGCCCAGTGGAATGCAGCCCATGAGTTTTCCATTGTGACTGCTGCAGAGAGGGATCCCATGGACCACCTTAATGCAGATACCCTCCCAATTGTATGTACAACTTTGGGAAGGGACAAGCATGGGCCGAACACCCATGGCCCTGTATTCCCAGTTCGCACAGTATTGACTGCATGTAAGTGAATGTCTGAATAGTGGACACTCGTTCATTAGGGTGAATGAGGCACTGCTGTACCCACTTCAGTCTGCTCTCACCCCCTCATACCTGCTAATTTGCCACATATCTCGGGGGAGGAGATTCCTTTATGGAACTCAGCAGAGAGCAGACCAGGGACAAAACAAGAATTAGGCCACATTCACACCATGCATTTAAAGCACTGTTATGCCACTTTAAACAGCCATGGCTTCCCCCAAAGCATTCTGGGAGCTGCACTTTGTTAAGGGTGTTCAGAGTTGTCAAGAGACTCAAATTCTCCTCACAGAGTTACAATTCTCAAAGTAGTTTGAGAGACAATTCCTCTTCACAGGGAACAACTTTGTTATTGGGCATGTTGTAAGACTTTTAAAAAAGCAACCAATGTTGAATCTAAGGAGCAACCAAACAAAATGCCTGAGAGAAGAAACCGGGTGAAAGCAAGACCAGAAACTTATTTCAATGTTCTCTGATTTGCTCAATAATTCGCACTTCTTTTGCATGGAAAATACACAGCATAAGAATCAACAAGGTTAAAATAAAAAAAGCTTCTCACTTCAGAGGGGGGAAAGAGAGGAGGATTTTTATCTGTGATTTAGTATGTTACAAATAGGTTGTACAAAAAAACACTGAATTGATTTTTAAAATACCATTAAAAATCTTTGGATGCTAATTCCTGACGCATTTTAATTTCTTTCATGAGTCACTTCTACAGCCAGACCATTACTGATTGTCACATTGGAATAATTAATTTCATTACTCTACTTCGAAATCAAATTAATACTGAATAGAAAATATTATTGAAAACAAACACTGAGAACAATAGTCCAATCTCTTAGTCTCTCCCTGCATGGTTTTTCTTATTACACATGGGGTAAAAAGAAAGAAAGAAAAAGAAGTCAAATATCCAGAAAGTGCTAGAAGGTCCCTTGGATGGGGTGACACTTCAGCCTGAGGGCAGCTTGGTTTTTCAAGACTACACATCTGGAGGAAATCCAGAAAAGCCACATGAAGGTTTGGCATCTGCGACCTAGTGGCAAAACTACATGATCTACATTTAATATAGAGACAGCTAGGCAAACATCATTTGTCGTTCGGAGGCTTCTTTCTAGCTTCCACGTCTCTCTTGATGTCTTCAATCTTCTTTGAAATGTTCGGAACCTATTTGAAAGCAGAACAGGATATCAGAATCTTCTACTGTTCACAGAATTCATTGTCTCTGGCATGGCGATACCATCATTAGGCCAACCAAAATGTCACAAAGCAGTGAGCAAGCTTTCCATTTATCTTCATCAGTCTGTGTGGTAAGAAAGGCTGGGTGCTTGGCCGGCGGGCAGGGGGAAGAGAATTATTGTTTGGTTCTGAAACCCTACAACAGGGCTCTCTCTTTCCGCCTGTCTTTTGTTCTGGTGCTCTATACGTAGTATGCTTAATGTTAAGGTTTAGACTTATTATAAGTTATTGTAAGTTTAAGTTAAGTCTGCTGCAACTGGATTTCTTATGGACAGTGCCAATCCTGTATGTATTGGATTTGTGACCATTATGCTCATTTGCCTTCAGCAGCAGTAAAGCTCTATTGGATGAAATACAATTGCCTTTGGTCTATTTTTGGGGAATCCTGCAACGTGTTTAAGTTGTTACTCTGCTAACTATACGTTGGAATCTTCTCTGGATTATATGGAGTAGAATTTCAATGACACTGCCAACCTTTTGGGGCCTGTGGAAGCACTGGGATTTTGAGAAACTGCTGTGGGCACCTGTTACAAAATGGCTGCTCTGGAGGCTACATCACACAAAATGGCTGCCAACTCTAAAGGGCAGAAAAATATACTGCACAATGAAATGGTGTGGGCATGCCTTCCTTCATCAACTATGTGAGGAGGGAACCGCCTAAATCAGGTCCTGCTTGTGGGCTTCATCTGGTTGGCCACTGTGAGAACAGGATGTTACATTACATAGACCACTGGCCTGATCCAGCAGGCCCTTCTTATCTTTTTAAGTGTGTTAGATAAGAGTCAATGCAGCTGACTCCGTTTTTGGACTCTCCATAGGGGTATGGATATAGGGTCTGTCATGATGGGCTCCTGCACTTCAAAATTTGCTGATAGACAACTGGTACTGACTTTTAAAATATATCAGATTAACAAGGAAACAGGACAGAGTGGATTTCTAAGTGAACGTGTGAAAATGGTATGAACCAGAACATGGAACTGCCTTACCACAAAACTGCAACCCCATAAACAATGTTAATAGAAGCTCAGCAATAGGAAACGAGCAAAATAATACTTACATCATAGTTCTGGGCCAGATACATCCCAACTACATTGCCAAGTGCAAAACCAACCTAAAGAAGAAATAAAAAGGATAGACAAGGATTATACTTTTCTCCCATCTGGTGAATGTGCTTGAGGATATAACTTCTTTTCCATTAAGCTTTTTAAAACAAAAAAACAACTTTTTGCCAGTTTCAAAACAAACCTGATACTCATTAAAGTGTTTGTCACATTCTCTGCTGTTGGTTTTTGCCAAGTGGTTTTTGCTGCTCATAATGCTTGCTTCGGAAGTTAAGCTACGTAGCAAATACTGTAATTAATTCCTTCAGTCATGATTTTCAGTACAAATGCAGGAATTTTGTAAAAATTTCAAACACTTCCTAGCACTTGACAAGCGCCAGGGGATTTTTTTCATGGGAGTGGTGATGTTATGTAACATGCTAAAGGCATGGGGGGGGGGTCCCTCTCCTTCTCCTTACTGCCATTGCTGCTTGCAAAGGAGAAAGTGAAGAATGGCCGCTGCTTCCTCTTTGCTGCAATTGCCTCTCACCAACTCATCCACTCCAGGCTGGAGCACAGGCGATCAAAGGGGTGCCAATAATTAAACTGAGGGGGAGTAGAGCTGGCAGGGTCTCTGTGATGGGCCCCTTCCCAGGTCATGGACCTTGGTGGATGTCCAACCAAGCCATGCCCTGACCCCTGACACTGGATCCAATATGACTGCCTGCCCACTATGAAATTGTCATAGATCTAGGATGGGGAACCACAGACTCAGAGGCCAAATGTGGCCTTCAGGACTCTCCCCAAGCTGCACATGTCTTTCACGGGGCACATCTTCCTTGAGTGTTTTTGCCTGGCTGGAAATGTGCCACTAAACATCAACAAGGTCTCTTGGTTTCCTGGAGGGAAGGCGGAGAAAAATGTCTGTACACATATTGACTTTTGTGTGGTAGAAACGCACATAGGTTTCCTCCACTTCTCTGCCTACGTTTGCATCCGCTCCCAACCACCACTGGTATATGGTCCCCAAAAGACTACCCATGAGGAAATGTGGACCTTAGGCTGAAAAAGATTCCAAAACCCTGACTTAAGACAGACTAAAGGTTTATCCTAACCCAGCAGTGACCACTCTGATTGACAACGACCTTCTATGCAAAAGGGTTTATGTTTTTCCCAATCCAGCATCTGAGAGGCCTCGTAAACCTCTTCCATCTGGATGATAAAGTCCTCAAATCTTGCAATGTTAAATGGATAAATAAATGTGTCGCCAAGTGGTGAAAATATTTCAATGCCTGTGGTTGCTAGTTTAACCACAAGAGGATCTATTTTTCAGCCACAAAAGAAATGCAGATTTTATTGCCACTGGGTGTAGAAAGAGCTGTGGAATAAAAAAATATGTACAGTAAAGTTAAAATTGCCTTAAATAATTAAACTTGGAAAAGTGGGGACACTATTTCAGGAGCTGAGAATTCATATATCACACTTTGTAGGAGCTAGTCAGTCTAGTGCTTGCAACAGGAGAGCAAGGCCAATTTTGGATTGTGTGCGCCATGAAAAACTCAGTTTCACAACCCCCTTTGGCCCAAGGTCAGCCAATAAGCTTCATGGCTGCATGGGGTTTTGAATTGTGGTCATCTGGGTCCTGGTCCAGCACTCTCAACCACTACACCAGATTGGCTTGAAGAAATTGTAGGTTATAAACCATACATGTTACCCTCACGCTAGGCACCTAAATGCCTCTCCAGTCATCATCTGAGAAGAGCAAGTATGCAGTGCAGTCCTCACTCACTTCTAGTTCAAGATTTTAGGGATTGGGGTTGGCAATAGCATCTTAACACGTGGGTGGAAGGAGGAGGCTAGGCTAGAGGAAGATGGGAACTTCTCTTTCTGCCCACATTCACTTGATTGCATTGTGCCACTTCCCCTCTGGAGATTCTGGCGCCACCACTTCTTAATCTGCTGCCATTAGGTCCCGGGAGAACCTGCCTTCAAATGGGGTTTCTTCCCACCTTGCTAGAGTATCATTTCTCCCAGCAAGGAATGAAGTGGTCATCCTCCAAGTCCTTGGCAGAAGTGGAAGAACAAGAAGCAGGATTTGGGTCAGAGGAGAAATAAGGGGAGGTGACAGGAAGTGTGCCTCCTCTCCCAACAATGCCTCAGGGCAGAACAGATTTTGAAAATGTCAGATTGCTAGCAAACAATCTGCCTAACCCTTAAAATCTCGCACATAAAGTTGCTTGTGGATTGGAGCTTGGTGTGCCAATATCGGAATGCCAACTTTAACAAATAATAATTAAGTATGAATTGTTTCCTAATTAAAATCCGGCTACTAGGCAGCAAGCACACAACAGAATAATAAAGAGAGCCGGCATCTTCTGTCATGGTCATAAAACACATTCTTTTGGGGGAAATACAGTGATTAAGAAGGTTCTATGGAAAATTAAAAACTGGTTGCTCACTTTTCCACACCATCAGTTATTAACTTAAGATATGACTTTTCGGGAGGATGGTACATTGCACTTATTTTCGTCAATTGGCACATTAACAGGCAACATTTTTGTTATGCATTTTCTTGTAAGGGTTACATTTTACTTGAAAAGCTAACAAAGCTTCCGCCCGCCCCCCCAATGTGGGTGTTTTGATATTAATTAATTAACACATGCTACATGCAGCTGAATAGTATTTAATACTAATTTCAGCGTTACACAAAGATAAACATGGTCTAATACTCATTTCAGTGCTGAAAATCAAACAAACAGGTTGCATGGCCATGTGCTTGATAATAGCTCCTATAAAACTGCCTTGTTTTTTTTAAAAAATGAGTTTGTATTACATCCATTTTACTTTGTGTAATATGGTAAAGGTAAAGGGACCCCTGACCGTTAGGTCCAGTCGTAATCAACTCTGGGGTTGCGGCACTCATTTCACTTTGTTGGCTGAGGTAGCCGGCGTACAACTTCTGGGTCATGTGGCCAGCATGACTAAGCCGCTTCTGGCGAACCAGAACAGCACACAGAAATGCAGCTTACCTTCCCGTCGGAGCGGTACCTATTTATCGACTTGCACTTTGACGTGCTTTCGAACTGCTAGGTTGGCAGGAGCAGGGACCAAGCAATGGGAGCTCACCCCATCGCGGGGATTCAAACCGCCGACCTTCTGATTGGCAAGTCCTAGGCTCTGTGGTTTAACCCACAGCGCCACCCGCTGTAATATGGTAATGTGGTAAAATTGTGTAATATGGTATTTTATGCATATATGCTGCTTTTGCTACCCTTGAAGATGCTCTGTGTGTATATGTATGAATGAAGCCAGTTTGAGGACGGTGCCAGAACTTGAGTCTGATTGTCCTGCTACAGCTCTCGAAAAACACCCCTAGGGGCTTGCATGGTCTGGTGGTCACTTAGGAATCACAGTCTCAGGACAGTCCAGGACACAGTGGCCAATTTCCAGACAAAAAAAGCCATCCTCTTTCATACAGCAAAACCAACACTCTTTGTTGGCTTTCAAAAGTAAAATAGGTTATTGTTTTCAAGTTGCTGGCTTCTTTTTACAGTCACATTAAACGAAGAACATTGCCTTGTTTATGATTTGCTGGACTCCGCTGCATATGAATGTGCCGTCACAAAACACATAGTGTACCCCAAAGTTATTTGCCGCATTCCTTGCTCTGAAATAGTGCAGTGCCTGAAACAGGCCAAGAGACATTTAGTCTAGCTGGAAGCTGAGACATCATTTGCATCCAACTCTTCTCAAAAAATGCTTCACATCGGCACCGTATCTCTTTTAACTAACATCCTAACAAGATTTCCATTTCATGATCCAGCTCCATCCACATATATATATATATATATCCCTACTCTTAATCCAAACTGCTCCTCCTTGCCCATCCAGCATTTCAGTACATCTGTCCTAATTTACCTTGGTTCCAACACCATTCCACTCTTAGAAAACAGATTTATGGACCTCAGTGTCCTGCTTTGCTTGCCATGTACTTACGGGTATCGAGGGGTGTGGTGTGGGAACGGATTGCATCTCAAAAGCCGCACCCACTCACTCCTCCTTCCCTCCTCCCCCCACCTCTTTTGCTTTCAGGCCAACGGAACATAAAATGCGTACCAGCACCATTCCATCGATTGGTGGTCGGAAAAATTGACTGCTCTGAGGCAGTTGCTGGAGCATGTCAACGGGCAAAGCTAACCACAGATCAAATATCTATATGAGAACAACATGGTCTCAGCTGGCTCTGTCTATTTTAGGCGTGGGGAAAACTTTGGCCACCCAGATGTGGCTGAACTACAACTCCCAGCAGCCAGCGAAGAGGGGAATTGTTGTTCATTGACATCCGGTTTATTTGGACACACCTATCTTCACGTTGATGGGACGCGGGTGGCGCTGTGGGTTAAACCACAGAGCCTAGGACTTGCCAATCAGAAGGTTGGCGGTTCGAATCCCCATGACAGAGTGAGCTCCTCCCGTTGCTCGGTCCCTGCTCCTGCCAACCTAGTAGTTTGAAAGCACCTCAAACTGCAAGTAGATAAATAGGTACCGCTCCAGCGGGAAGGCAAACAGCGTTTCCGTGCACTTCTCTGGTTCGCCAGAAGCGGCTTAGTCATGCTGGCCACATGACCCAGAAGCTGTACGCCGGCTCCCTCGGCCAATAAAGCGAGATGAGCGCTGCAACCCCAGAGTCAGTCACGGTCAGGGGTCCCTTTACCTTTACCTTATCTTCATGTTAAGAACATAAGAATAGTCAGCTAGATCAGGCCAGTGGTTAGTTTTGGCCCAGTTCTCCATTCTGTTAAGGCCATCTTGCATCCTGATTCTCTCTTCTGTGGCATTCTGTGTCAGGTGAAGCCTGATATCAGAGCATGTGGGTGGGGAAAGGGGTGGTGTTTCCATTTGGCAAGCTGTGATGCTTTGTGCAGATGGAAAGTTCATCACAGCACAACACTGAATCCCACCCTCAGAGTTTAGGGTAGTGGCAACCATGTACTCTGGCACATTTATTTCGGAGTTCATAAAAGGTCAGTTCCTGAAGCAAAATACCCTCCCCCTGTGGGGCCTACACACAGCTCATTTTCCGATATTTTAAAGTACTTTTTATTTGCTGCGGCATCTGCAAGTGGATTTAAATAGTCTTAGGAGGGAAAAAGCTGGCAGCCCGTTTGACAATCGGCAATTTGCATGCCAAGCGAGGACTGCAAAACATTGGCTGGAATGTATAGGGCTTCCCACAGTTATCCTAATTTTATGCATAGTCCTTTAAAAAAGCACATAGTTACTTTGGTCTTTTGAAAAACAAAAGCCACGTTTATGAGATTATCCCTTTATCTGCCTGCAACAGTCTTAACTAGGAAGGAGCAGAGTCCCGACACTGTATGTTACCAAAACAGGGAAGAGAAGGCAAGGCTCAATATGTCAGCTTTTCCCTCTTCCATTCTTCCGGTTCTCAGACACTAATCAGAAAGTCTTCTACAGAAGTGATTTTTTTTGTGGATTTGCAACGCAAGAGAACATCAGACATCTACTCCATCAAAGAAGAATACTTAAGGATGCCCTTTCTGTTGCGAGTCTTATCTGTCGTTTTGTCAGAGGAATAAGAGACAAAGCCAGAGAAATAAGAGACGTCCTTCGAACGATTCCGACTTTGCTTTGGATTATGAAGCATTAAAAAAAGAAAATCAATAGCAACAACAAAAGGCCGACTCTCAACAAAGATCAGCATCTGAGCTAGGTAGCTGTATAAATAAAAGAGAAAAACAAATTAAAGTCTGATTTACTGTAAAATTACACAAACACCCGCAATAATTTAATTAAAAGTCTGAACTTGGAATTAAATATGGACACAGGATGCCATTTACAACAGCCTTCCCTAGTCTGGTTGTCCTCCAGATGTTTGGGACCACAGATCTCATCAAAGCCAGCCAGCATGACCAATGCTCAGATGCAATCCAAAAAACATCTGGAGGAATCTGGTTAAAGAAAGTAGCTTTAAAGGTTGCAAGACTCTCTAAGCATGTCTCTGAGCCACAATCACCAGGAGCATCACATACAAAGCCCAACAAAAAACAGAACTTTAACATGTGGACCCTCCACACAGAGCAAATTTATTAAAATTGGACAGAGAGATGTGCTGCCTGGGGGCTGATTTGTAGGATTCTGATTTCCAAACTGTGCTGCAAGAAGATAGTAAGATCACCTCCCAGGGAAAGCCTAGGTGAACAGATGAGTTTAAAGTAGGAGCCTAAATGCCAGTAACTACCGTATTTTTCGCTCTATTGGATGCAGTTTTTCCCCTCCAAAAATTGAGGGGAAATGTGTGTGCGTCCTATGGAGTGAATGCAGGCTTGTGCCATAGCCGCGCGCAACCCCTCCGGCAGGGAGAGGTTGTGCACAGCCTGTACGCTGCTCTTTGGGGCTGGGGGGGTATTTTTCTTATTGATTTCCCCGTCTAAAAACTAGGTGCGCCCTATGGTCCGGTGCACCCTATGGAGCGAAAAATACAGTAGGTACTCGTCTGATGTTCACTGGGAGCGCATTTCAAAGGGAATGTGCCACCACACCCAAAGCACAGATTGCCCAAACTTCAAAAACCTACTGCGCATCAGTTTGCCATCCTATGCGTCTTCCATGGAACTCTTGCAGTTTAGAGGATGTTGGAGGGCGCAGACCAACTGTTCATTCTACACCCCCATTTCCGGACTGTTTTAGCTGATTAAGACATATTTTATTCTACTTCCCTGTATTTTCAATGGTTATGTTGAGATTATGTTGCTTGGGCATCTGGTTGGCCACTGTGAGAACAGGAAGGTGGACTAGGTGGACCCCTGGCCTGATCCAGCAGGCTCATCTCATGGTTGCCTTGGGCCAGTCACTCACTCTCAGCCTGATCTACCTCGCAGGATTGTGGCAGGGACATAGGACGCTGCCTTAGACTGAATCAGAGCACTGGTCCATCTAGCTCAGTATGGTCTATCTATGCTGACCAGCAGTCGCTTTCAATGGTTTCAGATGGCTGTATCTCCCAACCATATGTGGAGGTGCCAAAGACTGAACGAGAGACCAGAATACAAAGCATGTTCTCTTCCACTGACCTATGGCCTTTTGTGTCCCGAGTTCCCAGGAAGAAGGGTGGAATAACAATGCAATTCAATTGCCTCTTGTACTCCGGGATCTGTGTTCAAGCACACAGAATGTCTTTCAATAAGAAACCCGGTAGCTCTGTTTATGGGACCATGGGCCTAATGTTTACTGGAAAGGAGACATGTGAACCTCTGAACTTTACATGCACCTTACTAATGCCTGATCAAAATATAGCCAAAGTTCAGAAAGCAAACATCTGTGTGGCACTGTATTTCAAGAAGTGTAAGAATCAGGGATGTCATAAGCTGCCCAAGGGAGTCCCAGGAATACAGCAGGAACAATCCAGTGGAAAATTAAAGCACGTATTTCCATTTCAATGGGACAGTTCATTTCAATGGGAAAGTTAAGCATATGCTTGACCCCTCCCCACAGAAATGGCTTTAAAGTGCTTATGTGGCCGGCTCAAGGGTGGCTAGGATTAGTATTCTGAGCCATTATAGAAGATCTTGACAGGGAGGTGAGGAATCAGGTGACTGAAGGGAATCTCTGGCCTGCCTGGACTATAATGGCCAACCAGCAGACATCCAGACTTCTACTGACTATGGATAACTCATTCGGTAGAGCATAAGACTCTTAATCTCAGGGTCATGGGTTTCAGCCCCACGTTGGGTAAATGATTCCTGCATCACAGGGTCTAGATGACCCTCATGGTCCCTTCCAACTCTACAAGTCTGTGATTCCGGTTCTCAATGTTTCACTTGAAAATGCTGGAAAGTTGTTCAGCTCTTCGTGCAGATGCCCTGGCCAGCAACCATTCCGTCTCCAGCATCCCACCTTTCCTTTTTAACACGGCACTGGAGCAAGCAGTAGTTGTTTTTCAATAGGGTAGCAACTATGCATCACAGAAAACAGCAAGAGAGAACACCAGTGTGCATAAGATTTGCATTTGCTAATATATATGTAATACAGTGGACACTCAGGTTGCGAATGTGATCCGTGCGGGAGGCACGTTCACAACCTGCAGCATTCACAACCCGCAGCGCCGCGTCTGTGCACGTGCGGGTTGCGATTCGGCACTTCTGCACATGTGCCGAAACCTGGAAGTAACCCGTTCCGGTACTTCCGGGTTTTGGCGCGTCCATAACCTGAAAACACACAACCTGAAGCGTCTGTAACCCAAGGTATGACTGTACATTATTTGTAGTACACTGATACATGTGGCTGATTTACCTATCCACATGAAGGTGTGACTACATTTCTGAACCAATATTTAGAAATTTGAAGTTTCATTAATTCAACATCCAGGTTGAAACATAAGAAAAACTCTGCCGGATCTGGCCATAGGTCCATCTACTCTGTCATCCTGTTCTCAGTGGGCAACCAGTTGCCAGCAGGAAGCCTGCAAGCAAACAGGACCAGAGCACAACAGCCCTCTCCCGATGGACTTGAGACGACATGCACAGAATTATGCTGTTCAGTCCCACTGATTTCAAATGGGGTTTATTCCCAGGTACGTGGGTCTAGGATTGCAGCAGCAGCAGCAGCTCAGTGAAACAAACAGGGGAAGAGTGGAAGGCATGCACCTTATCAGGCATGAAACGAGTTGAACTTTGGATATGGTATGGATATCTTGTTTTTCTAGAGACAGCTAGAAAAAGAAAAAGGAAACCCACAGCTTGGGAACTTCTGGTATGTTGTGGGCACTAACAACCACTGGCCCAGCAAACTGCCTCACTGTGTCACAGGGATAAATATGTCAAAATGCAGGTGGAGGTTGGGAATCCAAAGGGTACATAAGGATAATTTGTGTTTCTTTTCATTTTTAATTAGTGGTAAGGAAATTGGGTAAATCGTGGAAGGGAAATTTTGGTCGACTTTAGGAAAAAGGTTTAAGAACAATTAATGAGGTATAAGTATTGATGTATGTTTTTAATAAGGTAAAATTGGTTTCTTCTTTTTTAAATTAATTGAAAATAAGATTGTAAAAAATAAATGGAGGAAATGGAAAAAAGAAGCAAAGTAAAATAATGGTATGTTAGAATAAATGTATAAATTAAGGTAAAGAAATAAGTTAAGGACTTGCTGAACTGATAATTTAAATTGGAATACAAGAAGGGGAGGTGTGAGGAGGTCTGAGAAATAAGGTTAAGAACAATAAGTATTAGTAATTTTATGTGTTTTTTTTCTATTTTTTCTTTTTTTGTTGTTTAATTTTGTTATGTATTTTTGTATTTTTCTTTTGTTTTGTCCATTTTTTTTGTTCTTGTTTAATTCTTGAAAAAGCTAATAAATATTTAATAAAAAACAAAATGCATTAACAAATATCAGGCGCTAAACCAAAACACTTAAGCAAAACTGGTGCAAAGATATGGTTGCATCAGTCTAAAAGGAAACTGCATAGGCCCCCAAATGGATCATAGTCCTGGGAATCCCAAGGAGAAATTTGACAGGCACTTAGTAATTGTGTTGGTCCCCAATAATGAGGAATGCACTGTTAAAATGGTGAAGCACCCAGTTTTGAGATGCGCTATTGAACACATCAGGCATGATCTAGCCTACTGCAGCAACCTGCAGGGCAGAGGTGGGGAATCTATAGCCCTCCAGACGTTGTTGGGACTACAGCTCCCATCATCCCTCACTGCTGGCCATGCTGGCTGGGGCTGATGGGAAATGAAGTTCAGCAACATCTGGAGACCCACAGATCCAATAGTTCCAATATATATACAGGACACATTTAAATGCCTTTATTTAAAACAACAACCAGTGTTGTTTTCTGAGATATGTTAAGGGGTTGTACGGCCTCTGGAAGGCGTTGTCAGGCTGCATGAAAGGCAGAGGGCATACAAAGATGACAGTGTGGGAAAGCAGCTTGGTTGTGTTTGAAAAGACAAAATAAGCCCAGGAATGTATCAAGAAGGTGCTAGGAACAAGCAAGGGGAGATGGCTGCCATCTTGATGCCCTGCTTGTGAGTTTCCAGAGGCATCAGTAATGGAAAGAGAACATTAGGCTGGCCAGTCCTTCCTCAGAGCAGTTATTCCGCCCTTATGATTTGTAAGTGGAACAGAAGAGCACTTAACCCATGTGAAATGATGCTGAGAAAAAACTAAACAGTGTCATTACAACAGCAGTTTACAGACACTACCAAATAGATGCCATATTACTGAGCTGCTGTCAGGTGCCACAAATGTGGGTCAGGAGAAAGCTTTCATCCTTAGAACAATTGGGATGGGAAAACATTAGACGCCTCTGTTTTTGTCTCTGTTTGTTTGTAAGTTGCTTTGAGTTGCCCTGGGCAAGACAAAAGCGACCAACAAATTTAATAAACAACAACAGACCTTGGGCGCAGGAAGGGATATATAAGTTTCCAGGCTCACAACACAACCTTTTTTGTGTATCTATTCAGAAGTTTGAAGTCAGAGGGACGCACTCTCAAATAAATGTTTTACGGTGCAATCCTACACACACCTACCCCACTGCTTTTCTTGGGCTTTGCTCCCACTTACAGGCTTGCCCTCTCGATGCCTTAATTTATTCCTCTGCTCATTTAAAAGGTGGGGGTGTCTTTCGTAGGCAAACCACCCTCTTTATCTTCTAGAGGCCCAAGGTGACAGCAAATTCGCCTCTCTTCCTCTGCCCTCAGTATATCCGGATGGTCTACTAATGTACAGCAAATCGGTAAGAGTTTCTTGACTCCCACTCTGTTTTACAGTGGCAGCAACAGAAAGACCTTCCGAACTAATGAAAGGAAGACAGTTAACGGAGGGGACACTTTCCCCTGAAAGCACCGCGAGCTGAGTTCAAGTTCTGGAACGGAAAACGGGGATCTGTGCCCATTCTAACTATGTGCTCTTTTGCGCTCGGCCCTGGTTGGGGGATCTGAGCCAGAGAGAGAAGTAGAAAGAGAGATAGATAGAAAGAGAGAGATCCAAAGGGCACCTTCGATCCTGACGCCTGCCCACCCCTGCTCCAAGCCAACCCAGCCTCTGCGCCCCTGGGAAAAGACTCACCAAAAACTGAAACATGGTGCCTGCGCGCAGCCTCCTTTTTCCGCCCCTCCGTTTCCAGTTGGAGAGCCTCGCGCGCAGCACAGAGCATCTTCTCTTCCGGGTGCCCGCCTCCCAACCCAACTCCGGCTTCCCTCACTGGCTGAGCCTTTAGACGGGCCTCTCAGGAGCCCTATCCGGGGCGCTCCTTGCTCTCGGCGGCGCGCACTTTAGGCAGCCTCTCTTCCTCCTCTCTTGCCCTCGTAGCTCCGGGAAGGAAGCGCGCGCAGGCTGATGATTCAGCGGCGAAGGTGGCGCTTGGCTAAGCTAGTTTGCGGCGCCGACCGAGCTGTTTCCGTTACGTTGCTTGGCCAGGACCTCCATACGCGCAATTCCCAGGTTTGCATCCTGGGGAGGAAGTTGCTGCTGGCGCAGTGGTTTGGCTTCACTCCCCAGAGGCGCACGGCATTGTCTCTGGAGGCAGACAGATACCAGCAACAACAGTACCACCAGCTGCGGGTCACAGGGAGGTCTACAATATAAAAACACAAAAATGCACAACAGTAACAATCATAATGATAAACACACACACACCAGTTTAAAAATCCATAGATGGTTTAGTTAGCCAAAGGCCTGGGAGAAGAGGAATGTTTTTGCCTGCTGCCTAATGAAGGTGCCAGTTGAGCCTCCCTGGGGAGAGGATTCCACAAGCAGGGAGCCAGCCTTCATCAGTTTGGTTGTTCTTTTTCAGAACTTTTCCCAACTCTTACAATTGCCTTTTGGAAGCAAGGTGACCAGAACTGCAGCCATGCAATCCTATGTATATCTGTTGTTGTTTAGTCGTGTCCGACTCTTGGTGACCCCATGGACCAGAGCACGCCAGGCACTCCTGTCTTCCACTGCCTCCCGCAGTTTGTTCAGACTATGTTTGTAGCTTCGAAGACACTATCCAACCATCTCGTCCTCTGTCGTCCCCTTCTTCTTGTGCCCTCCATCTTTCCCAACATCAGGGTCTTTTCCAGGGAGTCTTCTCATGAGGTGGCCAAAGTATTGGAGCCTCAGCTTCAGAATCTGTCCTATACAGTGGTACCTCAGGTTGCATACACTTCAAGTTACAGACTCTGTTAACCCAGAAATATTGCTTCAGGTTAAGAACTTTGCTTCAGGATGAGAACAGAAATCGTGCTCCAGCAATGCAGCAGCAGCGGGAGGCCCCATTAGCTAAAGTGGTGCTTCAGGTTAAGAACAGTTTCAGGTTAAGAACTGACCTCCAGAACAAATTAAGTACTTAACCCGAGGTACCACTGTAATTATATGTGTGTGTGTTTCCGTTAAGAATGTGCTTTACTGTCCCAATCAAGGAACTTGTTAAAAATAAAAGTTTTGGTAATTGTAGAATGACAAACAATGCCATTTTGCTGATGACGGAATAAAGTGTGTGTGTGTGTGTGTGTGTGTGTGTGTGTGTGTTTCGTTCCACCACTACATTCCACAAATCTCCCATTTTTGAATGGAAGTAGCCTTGCTACATCAACAAAGTTGAATGAGTCAATGGTGGGCACAGACGAAGTTGTTTGTTATTACAGCTGATAAACGGGACTCATGCATCAAAATGGTCATGTTTTGTCTTAGCTGTTAGAAATGCATTCAAGTTCGTTGAATAATGAAATTTTACAAAACAAACACAAGATGGCACCAGAAATCCACATTAGTGGATTTTTCTCAGTGGTGATACTTTATTCATTTAATGACCACAGAAACGGAGTCATAATCTCAAATCTGCAGGGGGTAAATTTGAACATTTCCCCATCCAGCTATATACCTGTGACTCTCAAGGAATTTTTGGACTCCAACTCCCATCAACCCCTTTCATTTCATGCGTATATTTTCTTCAGCAATTGATATAAGCAAACTTTGTAAATAAACCTAGCACAATGACATTTTGGGCAATGGAAGCTAGATGGCAATGTTTCCCTTTGCAAATAGTTTAATCATTCCTCCACAATAATTAGGAACATGTTCAGCTTTTTCAAGTTCTGGGGTTTTTTGTTTGTTTTGCAATTCACATACATGGATGGTAAAGTGTAATAACAGCTGAAATATGTTGTGCTTTCCTTCCCAAAGCCACACCAGACTATCTGTTTATTCTGGAACAGGAGACTTTGTTCTGCCAGCTTCCTTGAACCTAGCAGATCAATAACTCTGGTATTCAGCGACACATCACTGAAGTGACTTAGCAAATGTGCAGATCCCTCTGGGGAAATTTCACTGGTCTTATGCAAAGTGATTTGGTAGTCTTCCAAATTCCTCGGGTGGTATTCATCTGAGGAAGACCCACACACACACACACACACTTTCTACTTTGATTTTGGCTGGTATTTGATTGGCAATGTTCACCTTACACCCATGAAATTATTTATCCAGGTTGGCCTTTGACTGCGGAGAAGGACGAAAGGCTCAGTGGTAGAGCACATGCTTTGAATACAGAAGGTCTCAGCATCTCCGGGTAAGGATGGGACGAACCCACTCTGAAACATTGGAGACCCACTGCCAGTCAGGTTGTGTAATATTTAGCTAGATGAACCAAAGGTGATCTTACGTTCCTGTTTAAATCTGTCCTTATTTAAGAGGAAGGGCTGTAACTTAGGAGCAGAGCATCTGCTTTGCATGCCAAAAGTCCCAGGCTCAATCCCTGATGTCTCCAGGTGCAAGATCACCTTACACGTACCCACTTGACCATTTAGATCAGGCATAGGCAAACTCGGCCATCCAGATGTTTTGGGACTACAACTCCCATCATCCCTAGCTAACAGGACCAGTGGGCAGGGATGATGGGAATTGTAGTCCCAAAACATCGGGAGGGCCGTGTTTGCCTATGCCTGATTAAGATCAACAGAACTGGCACTACAGGTGCCACATAATTCTCATTCCACATTTGTAAGAACTCAATCATTGGGCAGCCCCTGCACTCTGGAACTCCCTGCCTATTGAGATTAAGCAGGCTCCTTCAACATACTCTTTTCGGTGCCTGCTAAAAACATTCCTGTTTAGGCAGCCTACCCAGATGCTTAGAAAGTTGAGGTGATTTTAATCTGTTTTAGTATTCTAACTTTTGTATGTTTTGCAGCAGGGTCGTAAAATCTGTCTCGATTTTATTGCCTTGTCTTTTTGTAAACACTTTGAGGTTTGTTTTTACAATTCAGTGGCTTATAAAGTTAATGAAATAAAATAAAGAAAAATGAACCAATACACCTCTGCTAGGCAGTGTAGCATCACTGAGGTAGGTGGGCAGATTCCTTTTCCCAGCAGCAAATCATTATGGGCATAGGGTGGTACACTTCTACAATTTGTTTAATTGCTCCAGCATCAAGATCCAGTATCAGGCATTTCAAAGATGCTGCAGCTTGACCCAACATAATAAATGGACTGGTCCCCCCTGTTCTGCTCCATCTCAGTGACATAACTAGATCCAGAGTCCACTTTTCTTCTGACTGTGCAAAGCAAATAACTGGATCTTAGAATTGCCATATTCTTGGTTTGGTATTGCCACGGGCAGTTTTCTATTTCTTTTGCTCATCTGACTTTTTCTTTCTTTCTGCCACTAGCTTAACTGCGCATTTTTTTTGCTCATGCATATTAAAACTGTGCTTTGTGGCAGGGGATGGGGGGGGGAGCAGTTGAGAATGCAATTATGCACACAATTGGATCAGCAAGGAAGAGTGTGTGCGCTCATGGTTGCCAAAAATTAAATTTAGTTTGCTGTCTCCCTCCATGAGCTGAAAAATACAATAAAAACAAACTATTTCCTGCCTTTTCATGCAACCCGAAATCTGCCTGAGGTAGCTACCTCACTCTGCATAACAGCAGGGCTGGGCCTGAGAAGGAGTCCCTGGAAAGGACTTCCTTGCATGAGATGTGTGGTCTTCCCAAGCTATCATGTTTTGTCCTATATGCTTGATTATTCTTTGTTTCTACATCCTGGTTTGGTCCTATGAAAAAGACTCCTACATTGCAGAGTTTGGACTAGACGAGCCTCGTGGTCCCTCCAATTCTACAATTCTATGACTCTATGATTCTACAGGCTTCTACACAGAGTGGTTTCTGAACATTTTGGAAGTCAAATGGACTTCCGGAACCGATTCCATTCAACTTCCGAGGTACCACTGTACTTCTTAGGAAGCAGGAAGAAGTGCTTTAAGATCTCCCAGCCATGGCACCACACTGGATTTCTGTTTATTCCTTTTTACAATGACAATCGGTGCTTTGCTTTTGGACCTTCCTACACCAGCACTGGCCTAGAAAGTAAAAATGCTTCTCTCTCTCTCTCTCCCTCTCTCTCTCTCTCTCTCTCTCTCTCTCTCTGTGTGTGTGTGTGTCTGTGTGGCAGAGGGGAGTTTGTTTATTCATTTATAACCTGCTTAACATTCAAGCAAAGTCTCTAAGCGGTATACAAATCTCAATATAGAATAACAGCAATGTGAAACCATTACTAACCATATCATTTTGACGAAACAAAATACAAATTTAGCAACCACATTCCATGGTCAGAGAAAGCCTGGGCAAATAAATAGGTGTAAAACCAATCATAGAAGGAGCATCTCCTATGGCAGAAGGAAGAGCATTCCAATGTTTGTGTGTGCT